>NW_022589732.1:14449285-14933103 GCF_004348235.1 Phoca vitulina | reverse complement strand
TGTGTGTGTGTGTGTGTGTGTGTGTGTGTGTGTGTGTGTGTGTGTGTTAGTATCACACAGCTAATGTCAAAAGGACCTTTTGGTACACAGAGGTATCACAAGGACTTTTTTGTTTTTCCATCAAAAACTGCTTTATCTGGGGTAAGCTTGAGAGAATAATGTTCAAAGAGTGCTCAATAGCAGGTGTTCTTTCACAGTATTTTCCCCTTGGGGTAGAGGAACAGTTAGGTAGCCACAGAGAGAAACAAGCTTCCAAACCCAAATCTCTCTCTAATTTGAAATTTGAAAATAAAACAGACTGTCTTGTATTTCTTAAAGTGTAAGTGTAATTATGGGGAGAAATACTCTTAGAGGGACGCTAAAAGCAAGAAGTGCTCATGGGGGCGGGGGTGTGGGTGGGAACATATTTAGGTATTTTTTTCTTTTTAAATCATTGGGAAACAAGAAAGAACTAATAAAGGTTGGCATGGCAATTAAGCAAGGAGGAAAAAAAATCACTGCCTTATTTTAGCAGTGAAAATGCATGACTCCTGACTACAGAAAGCTGACTTTTTGTATGAGTATTTTCCAAACTGTGTCTTGCTAAACCCTAGTGTCCCCTGAGAAATAAAAAGTTATTTTATGAAAAAAGGGTTTTGTCCCCCAGTAAAGAAATCTGTTCAATTTTTGCCTATCCTTACAGTTGCCAGTTAATTTGGAAATGAAACTCTTTTCTCATGGAATATAACTTGGGAAAAGATTACTTTTCACTATATGTTAAGGTAGGGTATTCATGTGCATATTTATTTATTTATTTTTAATTTATTTTTTTTAAGATTTTATTTATTTGAGAGAGAGGGAATGGGAGAGAGAGAGCACATGAGAGGGGGGAGGGTCAGAGGGAGAAGCAGACTCCCCGCCGAGCAGGGAGCCCGATGTGGGACTCGATCCACGGACTCCAGGATCATGACCTGAGCCGAAGGCAGTCACTTAACCAAATGAGCCACCCAGGCTCCCTTCATGTGCATACTTAAAGAAAAAATCTTTTAATCAAATTTTAATTATTTCATGTTCTTTCCCATATTAAGCCTTAACTGAACAGAAGAACTCTACAGTTAGGGAAGAAAACTAGATGGTCTGTGGGCTGGTCCTAAAGGTAGGGTAGATGAGTAATTCCGAAAGCAGTATGGCAAAGAAAGGTATTTCTTATTGCTTGTTTTGGCAGCTGAAACAAGTGGAAGCTGGTAGTACAGGGGTAATGGGTAGAATGTCTATACCAAACTGGATCTGCATCACGTTACTAGAAGTAAGGAGCAATAATAAAATTTTCAAAGCCAAACTGAATGAGAATATACAACTTTTCTTTGGAATAGGTCTCAGAGTACCCACACCTGAATGACAGGAAAGAGCAGTAACTTCAAACTGGGGTGTGAGTGGGAACATGAGGGATCTGGGGAATAAATCTGAAGTTAAAATTTCTTAATCATCCATTTTAAAAAAATCATGGAAATACTGCATTAAAATGTTTTCATGCAAAATTTAAAAAATTACTCCCAATTTTGCATTCAAGAAGATGTGTCATACTCCTGATATTTTTCAAGCCAGTTTGAAAGGCAGGGGCTTAGGTCAATTAAGAAAACAGCTAATACAAAACAGTTTGCTTGTTTTGCCAAGAGAATAACACAATGATCTGGGCCAATCTTTCAAGTATCAGTCTGTCATTCAATTTACTGATCTCATGTTAGGTGCTAACCACTGTCTTTAGGGCCACAAAACATTCTCTCTCCTCTCATGACAAATGGTTCTTGGTCCTCAAAAATATCAAGCATTCTTTACTCTCTGTTCCATTTGTCTGGAACACTGGTATTTCAGATATATACATGACTTGCCCCTCAAATAATTTCTGCCTCTGTCAGAAGTACTTTTTTTATCTTTAAAGGGATCTTCCAAGAACACTGTTTAGAAGAGAGTATCCCTATTCCCTGCCAGTTAAGTTCTAACTGATTTCCCTGGTTTATTCTTCTATAAAGTACTTACTGCCACTGGACTTCCATAAAGTACTTACTACCACCTAAATATATACTACATAATTGTTTATTATACCCCACTCCTTTCCTTTGCTTCTCTGGAATGAAAGGTCCCTGGAAGCAAGGATTTTTGCTTCTGCAGTATACCTGGTATCCTGCATATAGTATGAATTCACTTAATATTTGCTGTTGAACCTGAATGCCAAATGGATTAAGAGAGAGTATATTAAATGGAAGTGACTCAGTCAGGAAGTGATGACTGAGACAAAATCTGATGGAACTGTAGCGTTAACTAGGTAAAGGAAGGTGAGAATATGAGAGTTGTTCCAGCCAAGAAGAACGAAATCTAGAAATCCAGTGTGGCTGGAGCTGGGAGAACAATGTATGAAGACAGGCAAGATAGGCAGGTAGAAACCAGATAAAGAAAGGTCTTTTTGGTAAGTCAAAAAAGATTTTAAATTAAATTCTCCCTTAAAGATTTGCTTAGAGCTTGAAGAGGCAGAGAATAGTTTTTGCATGTCGTAAAGCCAGGTGATTGCAATGTACATTAATAAAAAAAATCATTTCAGAAATAGTCATGTAATTTAGATGAGGCAATATTTTTCAAAAAGAAAGTTAAATATTTTCTATGTTACACAAACGGAAGTCACTTAGGAATCATGAAATCAAACCTGGAGCTTCTGATCATATCACTTAAATTAACAAATCACTTTACTTCTTGTATAAATGAGAATGTCAGCTCTCCAAAGGTGTTCCTGAACAGCCAAGAAAGAGGCAGATGCTATTTACTCGATATAACTCAACCAAAAATGCAAAAGTTAACCACCTTTTCTGAACTGTGAGGTTGCTTTGTACACAGTTCTGTTCCAGTGAACTATAAAGAACTGTCATTATACTGAGTAAACTACTAGTCAAATGTGTTATGTCTTTTATATATAGATTGTCTTTTTATTGGGATCCAACCTCTCTTGTTGGCATTCCTTTGACTTAACTTTGGAATAAATATATATAAGATTTAACATCAAGTCTGGCAAATAACAAAAATATCTTCATAGCAAACATTTGGTGAGCATTTCTTGTGGGCATGCACTGTTCTGACAACTTAAACATGTTATCTCATTTTATCATTATGAGGTAGGTATTATCATCTTCCCCTTTTTGCAGATGAAGAAAGTGAGGTTCAGAAGTTAACTTCCCAATCACACAGCTAGTAAGTACTGAAACTTGATTCTATGTCCTGATAGTTTAACTCCAAGGTATACCCTCTTAACCAATACAATATTCTTGTCTTAAAATAGCAGAAAGTTAAGTTCCTAACAAATATTATTATTTTTATACATAAAGGAAAAGATACAAAATATTAAGAATATTTCTATACATGATTTACATTTCATATACTCATTGCAGTAATTCTGAAACCTGGTCCCCAAGTTGCCTCAAATGTACTCTACTGATGGTTTCTTCAAAATAATCAAGTACAATAATGAAACAAATTGAATCAAGTACTGCACTAGGAAAACAGTTCCAAATAACACTTTTTTAAATGAGGAAAGAAGAAAGAAATGGCACCAACGATTCCCAGTATGTATAAATTAAGCCAAACGATTTTTATCTAATCAATGCTGTAGCAGTCCCAAAGACTTAGGTGGTCTTCATTTAACATTCTTACTTCTGATGTGCTAAAGAAAGGCCCATTCACTGCAAAAGTTAAGGAACCAAACATATGGGCATCTGTTACCTATGAGAAAATTTTAAGATATTAATAAAACTCGAATTTACAAAGTGTTTTACCTTGCTAAAAGTAAAATTATATATATATATGCTTTTAAAGTTTTCTGGCAATTACTAAATAATTTTTAGATTCAATTCTTGTCATTGTTTTCTAAATTCATTATGGCGTCTATCATGAATATCCATAAGTTCAAAAAAGGTCTTATGAAACAAAGCCAAAAATTTCATTAGTCCTTTAAAAACTGTGTTAATTAAAATATTATTAAGTTATTAAATTACAAGTTTATGAGTTGTTACTTTTTATGAAATCAATCAATGAAATGGTTGTTTCAATCCTTTTTTCTAGAATTTTATAGGTTGGGGAGGGGAGAGAAATGAGAAGAAAAGGAAATAATCATAAAATGATGAAGTAATTTTTTAAAAGCAAAATCACTGAAAGACCACTAATAACTTCAAGTGAAATGCCATATAAAAGCTTTTAATTGCCTTAAATTTGTGAAAAACTACCCAGGAGATCAACAAATTCACATCAATGAACTGCATTATACTAATAAGAGACCCCTGGCCTCTAGCCAGAGAGAACAAACAAAACGAACCATTCTCACATGGCTGCAAATTATCCAAAAGGAAGAGAAAGAGACAGTCAAAGAAACATGTTTGCATGGTGGGAAAAAGATCAAATATTGATCAGTCCAAACTGAGGTAATTAGAGCCATAGTCAAGGAGAAGGGATGCATGTTCTTAGTCCTAAGAATTGCATCCTCAATGTTGAGCAAATTAGTTGTTCACTAGGACTGTTGGACTATCCTTAAAAAAAAAAAAAAAAAAAAATCCATGAAACATCTGCATGGTACCAGGTGGTCATACTTTTAAAATTTAATAACTTCTTGACCCTTTAAGAAATCATCTCATTTGTGTGATTTTCAGAAAGATTTATAAGATTTGCTTGAATTTTATCTTTATTACCATGAGACTAATCACTTGCCCATATGTTAAACCATGGTTTGTCAAATAACCAGAAAGTAAAATAACTGCAAAATGAAGACAATTTAAAATCACTACATCTGATTAAGTGTCTATAAACATCTATAAAGTATGAAGCTTACATGAATTTTTCTAATTTTTATTATAGTAAAACCTAGGCATTTCCCCTTTTTTATGAGGATATTACCCCTATCATTGTTGAAAACTTCAGTGGTTATCATAACCTGAAACAAAAATGGAAAAAATTCTTAATAGTCCATGGCAAGAAGCAAACCAGAAATTTGTCTATTACTTGTTCCAAATGAATTTTTTCATTTAAGAGCATTCTAATTATAACCACTAAGTACATAAGGCAGTTAAAATCAAATATCTATATTAAAAATTTGTGGTCAGGGGCGCCTGGAAGGCTCAGTCTGACTCTTGATTTCGGCTCAGGTCATGATTTCAGAGTCATGAGATTAAGCGCCCCCTCGGGTCAGGCTCTGCGCTCAGTGTGGAGTTGCTTGAGATTCTCTCTCTCCCTTGGGGTGCTTGGATGGCTCACTCGTTAAGCGTCTGCCTTCAGCTCAGGTCATGGTCCCGGGGTCCCGGGATTGAGCCCTGCATCGAGCCCTGCATCGAGCCCCGCATTGGGCTCCCTGCTCCGCGGGAGGCCTGCTTCTCCCTCTCCCACTGCCCCCCCCCCTTGTGTTTCCTCTCTCGCTGTGTCTCTCTCTGTCAAATAAATAAAATCTTAAAAAAAAAAAAAAGAGATTGTCTCTCTCCCTCTGCTTCCCCGCCCCCCCAAGCTCTCTCTCTCCCAAAATAAACAAAATCTTAAGAAAAAAATTTGTGATCAGTCATGACATAAACTAGAATGAAAATGCTCACCAGAATCAACTTGCCATAAACACTGTTCTCAAAAACACCAGAATAAAAGTCTTATTACTGTTCTGTAGTAATATGAAGCTCTCACTTACAAATTTCCTAACATATATCCAAAGGATTGTGTTTCTATATCTATTTATAAATTCATGGTTTTATAAAGTTGAAATAAACATAAAGCTTGTAAATCTAACCTTATTTCTTCCTACCACATTCATGTGTGTTGATCAATTACAGACTAATTTTAAAAATTCTGTAACAGGGGCACCTGGGTGGCTCAGTCGTTAAGTGTCTGCCTTCGGCTCAGGTCATGATCCGAGGGTCCTGGGATCAAGCCCCACCTCGGGCTCCCTGCTCCGCGGGAAGCCTGCTTCTCCCTCTCCCACTCCCCCTGCTTGTGTTCCCTCTCTCTCTCTGTCTCTCTCTGTCAAATCAATGAATAAAATCTTTAAAAAAAAATAAAAATAAAAAAATAAAAATTCTGTAACAAATAGCAAATCATTAACAGTTTTAAAGAAGGCAGTACCACAAAGCTTTTTTACCATAAATTCAGTAGTTCAGAAGCAGTCAATAAGTGGAATGAATGCCTATTTCCACATTCTAGCTAATGACACAATTCATATGCAGATAAAATTATACGTAAATCTGAAAATTGTAAATTCATTTATCTAAAATATATCTTTCATGTTTTCTTATCAACCAAGTCTGTTTTGTTAGTTGCAAAGTCACTAAAATACTATTTGTTCAAAATAAGGTATATTGTTCTTTTAATCATGCATGATTATACATAATTTTTGTGTAACACATCATGTTTACACTATTAACAATTAATTATAGCTGGTCCACTATGAACAAGCAAACAGGCAACTGAGATACTTAATCAATATACTGGTTCTGATCAAGTTCTTTCATGCCTCTTTTCCCAAAATACCAAATACAGGAAAAAGTAAATAAATACTAATATAATCCTTATTTCATATTAAGAGTTATGTTAATATGCTTTCAAAGAATCATGTATTTTTTTCACCTTTCACACTTTCTAGCATTTTACTCCTTCATTTTATGATGGTTTTGTTCTATCATTTATTTCTTAACAAAAAGAGAATGAATTACATCCATTTGTGCCAAATGCTTAATCCCAGTGCAGCTTTCACAGCTGGAATAAAATACTCAAATAGTCACTTTAGTAGCTTTGCTATATATTAGCCCTTCCACCCCTACATTTTTTTTTGAAATGCTGGAAAAAGTGGATCAGGACATGGGATGAAAATGAACTGCTAATCTAGATGTCACCTCAGAAAAATAGGTTTCATTTCTAAATTTTTCATCACATTTCAAGAAATAGATATACTCATCTTTCATCATTAGCATTTTTCACCATATCTATAATCATGTGATAAAAGCCACCAGTACTCCCTGAGAAAGAGTGCAGTTAGCCAACTGTTCCCTAGGAACACTGCTTTTATCGTCTCTTTGGGAAAAAGTGAAAAAGTAAATACGCTGCTCTGCATTTTGTTACCTAGTTTGCAGATAACTTTACTGGCGAAAATAGATAATAAAGCAGTGTTTATCTTTCTAGTAATAAAATCACTAAGAAGCCATCGGAGTAAGATATCCTGTGTTCCCTCCCACTCCCCACAAGGAAATGTCTGCATCTTATTGGTTGGTATTATAAAATTAGGATCAATTGAAAAATTTATAAAGTAAGTACAACTATTACTTTACCTTTTACACAAAAATCCCAGGAAAAACTAATTTAACTATGAAAGAAAATAAAAGCAGGAGAGCCATAGTTCTTACAAATTTTAAAAGCACAAAAAAAGAGGAAGGATGTCCAGTTGTTCCTTTGACATTTTTCTAATAGTTAGAAGTGGAAACACAGTGGGAAATAAAGCAATTTCTGTGTATTAACAGACCACTGACCTACAAATGAGATAGGAAGGTAAAAAGATAGCACAGTTAATTAATCTTTAAACCATTTATCTCATAAACCTTTAATCCCCAAACAAATATTTGTACTCAGTAGGATAAAACTACATCAGCTTTCCTTTATATTCAATTGCTTTGCCTTGTTTCACAGAAAAGCTATAAAGATGTCTTGTTCACTGAAAGATACCAAACCAGAAAAATTTTATAATGCTTTAAGACAAAATAACTGAACATAAACTTTAAGTACATAAAAGTAGGAATACTGAAAAAATCAACTTACTTTTCTTCAATTACATGATGTATTTCAATTATATGATATATTTCAAATATTTTGGTTTCTCTTAGTCTCCAAGGAGATGTATTACAAAACTAAGTTTGGATTTCTCCTGTATGCTGTTTTCAGTGAATTCAACAAGCAATATTTATTAGTTATCTTTTAAATGCAAAGCAATAAAGCACTATAAGACAAGATCCAAAATTGCATAATAATTCTTGCCCTCAGAGGGTTCACATTCTTGTGAGGGAAGATGTGTTAGAAAATGACTTTCTCCAATTTAGGAATTGGGGCTGTATTGATTTTTAACTAAGTTAAATATGGTGCTTTGATTTCAAGTACAATCACCTCCGAATGCATATGATGGATCATACTATAACACAGCTTTGAAGTAATCCTTTTATTCATTATTTAATCCACTTAAACAATAAACAATTGCCGAACATTTTTTTTCTAGGTATTGTGTCAGGCCAGGGTGATACAAAGAAAACTAACATAAATACCAGCTTTTAGAAAGCTCACAGTTAGCTCTCTTTTTTTTTTTTCTTTAAGATTTTATTTATTTATCTGAGAGAGAATGGGAGACAGAGAGCATGAGAGGGGAAGGGTCAGAGGGAGAAGCAGACCCCCAGCTGAGCAGGGAGCCCGATGTGGGACTCGATCCCGGGACTCCAGAATCATGACCTGAGCCGAAGGCAGTTGCTTAACCAACTGAGCCACCCAGGCGCCCTTAGCTCTACTCTTGATGTTATCATCTCTTTATCCTCTTAAGTCACTAAACATGTTCCCGCCTCAATCTATGCTTAATCACACACTGGAACAGTGCACTCCTTTTCTGTCAATCCAACTATAGTTATGACTCAAGTTTTACCTCTTCTATCAATCCTTTCAATGATTTCAGGCAGTATTTGAATGAACTAAGATTTAAGATTTGGAAAAAACTTAAGAGACCTTCTGTTTCCTTTTAAAATCTCAGTAAAATACTAGGTATATATAATGGATTCTTAAAAAATTAAGAGTTAAAAAAACCCAAAGTGATATAACATGCATAATACATAAAAACAAAGACCAAATACACTGAACTTGCTATTTCTTTCACAGAAATTTATCTCTGATGTTTTTGATGTGTTAACTTGGCTAGGCTACAAACTCCAGTTATTCAATCCAATACTAACTTAGGCGTTACACTGAAGGCATTTTTCAGATCTAGTTAAAACCCCTAATCAGTTGACATCTAGTAAAGCACTATCCATGATAATCTGGAAGGGCAGACTGAATCAGTTGGAAGGCCTTAAAATCATAGTCAAGGTTTCCCTGACAGAATAAATTCTACCTAAATAAGACAGTTTCGGCCTCCACTTATGGAGTTTGAGCCTGCTGGTGATCTCCAAAGAGATCTTTGTGCTGGTGTCACAAAGAAGGAGGACAGGGTTTTATGTAGAAGTTGCTTAATATCCTTGGGCAAGACAAGAGGTCAAGCAAGTCTATATGGAGGAGGAGGTGACATAAAAGGAATATTTATCATATGCCAGATTATATATTTATATATAGATACACACTGTTCATTTAATCCTCCTAATTAAATGAAGTAAACATTATTCCCATTTCCAGATGGGAAAACTGAGACTTAGAGTTGTCCAAGGTCACATAGCTGTTAAGTAGCAGAATCAGCATTTGAACACAAGCTTATTTTTAAAGCTCCAATTTTTTAATCTGCATTGTAGACTCTTAGAAGGAAATGATTCCCTAACAATATAAAGGATCATTCCTTGAGTACTTATGATGTTAGACCATTTTATTAAGCATTTAAATGTATTTTTTAAAAAAAGATTTTATTTATTTATTTGACAGAGAGAGACACGGCGAGAGAGGGAACACAAGCAGGGGGAGTGGGAGAGGGAGAAGCACGCTTCCCGTGGAGCAGGGAGCCCGATGCGAGGCTCAATCCCAGGACCCTGGGATCATGACCTGAGCCCAAGGCAGGCGCTTAACGACTGAGCCACCCAGGCCCCCTTAAATGTATTTTTAATGACATTTTAAAAAAAGATTTATTTATTTGAGAGTGAGAGAGAGCGTGTGCACATACATGCATGCACGAGTGGGGGGAGGTGCAGAGGGGGAGAGAGAATCTCAAGGACACTCCCCGATGAGTGCAGAGCCCCACGAGGGGCTTGATCTCATGACCCTGAGATCATGACCTGAGCCAAAACCAAGAGTCGGACTGGACGCTCAAATGACTGACCCACCCAGGTGCCCCTTGACTTTTTAGAACCTTTTGAGGTAAGGATTTTCATAACCTACATTTTATAAATGAGGGAATTAAGGTGGGAAATTGACACAGAGTAGTAGGATATTAGTCAAAACTTAAGAATCATCTCAATTCAGTGCCCTGGGAGTAGTCCATAGCCAATTTACTTTCTTCTGGGGGACTAGGAGAGTGGAGGGATATTTAAGTAACATAGTAAATATTATAGCTGCTAATTTAAAAATCAGTATGAACATAATAAAAGATGTTTGATAGAGAGTATTACTGGAAAGGTAGAAGATTTGAAATGCTTTCAGTAAAGCATTACAAAAATAAGAACCAAAACCCAGAGCTTCCTCAGTAAAAATCAGTGAGCAAGGGGACACCTGGGTGGCTCAGTGAGTTAAACAAACAACTCTTGGTTTCAGCTCAGGTTGTGATGTCAGGGTCATGGGCCCTGCAAATGTTCCACACTCAGCAGGGAGTTTGCTTGAGAGTCTTTCCCTCTCTCTCTGCCCCTCCCATGGCTCACAGTTTCTCTAAAATGAATGAATAAATATCAGTGAGTGAGGAACATGGGTTGCTTTAAGACTAATCATATATACTTTGGCTTACAAAATCAAGGCAGAAGTTTGCTTGAAATCATTGTAATACATAAACTAGAGCAAATACAGTTGATGAAACAAGTTTATAACTGTCTCAACATATTTCAAAGCTCCAAAAGTAACGAGAAACTGAAGACTACTTGAAGATAGTTGTCTTCCATATTTCATTCACTTTATGTACCTGGAAACCACTAGCGTAAAGGGTTAAATGCAAATGTACAATTACCCACCCTCTCACTACTATTCTTCCAAATTATAGTCTCATCTCACATTCCTTCTTAAAAGGATTTTATGGTTCCCAACTGCTTACAGTATATAGAGTTTATACTTCTAAGCATGGAATATAAGGTCCTTCTGATTTTTTTACCATTCTTCCACATGCAATCTAGCTTTAGTATTTCACAATCTGTTCCACAGGAGAGGTTAATAAGTTCTCTTTGAAAAAAGCTTGAGTGGCAAATAGATTTTTAAAAGCTGCATATCATATCTCCCTCTGGGAAATTAAAAATGAACATCAGTCTATTAAGGGGAGGGGGCAGGTTGGAAGGATTTGAGAAAATAAGTAAATTACACAAGGGTTACACAATTAGTGTCAGAACACCCCCACCCCCCCACAAAGTTCAAGTAATTAGAATAAGGAGATAAATTATCAGTCTTAAATCAGTACAAAAGGAAAAGTTAAAGCCCTTTAAAGTACATACCACCCACTTTAGCATTTACCTGGCAGAATCTATTCCCAAATTATTTACTGGGTTTTGGCTAACCTACTATTTAAGTGTAATAAAAAGTATGTTTAAGCTGCATGCTTCAATTAATTCAAAATCACTACTAAAGTCAAAATACTATATATGTTCATTTATGTATTCATATTTAAACAGCTCTTTTTTAAAAAGGTACAAGTTTTAAAAATGATAGAAGTTGAGTGAATTGCAATCCCTGCGAGAGATGAGAGCAGTTATAATTCTTTCATTTATACTTGACATTTTCCATTACCCTTTCTTAGAATTCTCAGTAAACAATTACTTGCACTCACTTTATGATTTAGGTAAGGCTCAACAGCCACTTCCTCTAAATAAGGAAACCAAGGTTAAGAGAGGTTAAATGCCTCAGAGCAGATCAGAGGTGGAACTAGCTATATAACTGTGGGGTTCTCAGGAAATAATTTACTCTTTCCTTCCAGCAGGTGTAAACATACTAAGACATGTGATATTACTGACATTCCAAGAAAGCTTCTTTTACATTTCAACCACTTTCTTTCACTCAAAGGCTCTTAAAAAGTATTGTATAATAATAGAAAAATATATAAAAGAATGAATAGGAAAGCAAGTTATAAACAAATATAGGAATTATTATTACAATCAGCAGGACTTTACTCTTTATTAAGTAAAAATTACATAATAATTGCTTGGTTTACTAGAAAATTCTTAAAGAATGAATAATAAGAAACATAAGGTGTTAATGAAATTGTATTTACATTAATGACATTCACACTTGTTATTAACATGTTAATCACTAAGTATTCAAGATTTGTCAAGCCAAGAGCAGCTGATTTTAACAGAAGATCTTTTCAGCAGAGGCTGTGTATAACCATCTGTAAATTTTGTGTCAGAATAGGGAAAGAAAAATTTTTTTTGAAAAAACTACTGTGAAAGTGTATAAAAACTAATTGTGCATGTAATGAATTAATTCTTTATGAAAATACTGAAAAATCCATTTACAGCCCACTATTTACATTTATTTTTCTAAATTAGTGATTATGACATTAAAATATAAATTCTACCAGAATGCTTACTCTCAATGTCTTCTTTTTCTTTTCTAACCTCTATCTTTAATCTTCTGAGTGTATGTGCACTATAATCAGACGTTGTGAAAATTATTATACTGTCACAGGAAATGGATTTTGTGATTTCTGGCAAGAAATACAGCAATCAGGCAAATGAAGCATTAGAGAAAAAAACTATTTTTTTATGAAAAATAATGGATCAAGATATTAATGACCACCACCCCTAAACTCATTATTGGATGTTGAAGAAAAAGAATCTAAATCCCTTAAGGCTGAATTAAGAAGGAATGGTTCTTTAAAAGACAAAACCTTCTTTATTCCACATTATAAATTATATGTTTATACTGTAATCATAGGAGAGACGTTGCCAGAGGAGAAGCTGCCTTAGAGGATACTCCCTACATCCCTCATTGCTTTCCATGTCTGCTTACTGAGGTAAGTAAGAACCTCTTTATTTTTAACAGGGAAGACTAGAAAGCAACTGAAAGATGTTTACTCTTTAAAGGTTCCTATCAGTTATATGATCATGATTAAAGAGAAGATAAGTGAGTCTACTAACTCCCAAATATGTGTTCATCACAAAACGGACAAATATGCCCCCATTAACAGTACAAAACCTCAGACAGGATTTACCATCAAGAAAGAGACTTCTCTTCCTCTGCTTTCACTACAGGTCCCCTGTTTTCTACCTAATTAATGCTTTAATTTAGCTATATTTAAGTGTTAAGGATTTATAGAGTATTGTGGGAAATTAACCCACATTTGTACATGGGGTTGATTTCTGTGGGGAAACGAATTTTAAGCTCAAATAACTAAATTACAAATAAACTTTGGGCATGTTGCTCATTTGTTCACATTGGATGAAGTGCCCAAGATATAATCATGTTAACTGGTAGGTCAGTTGCATATACCTGAAATGGAGAGGCAAGTGAGAGGTGATGTATAAATTTCTGGTATCAATTCTTTCTCACTGGATTACCAACATTTGATTTTCATTCTAAATACTGTAATATATTTAACCAACAAGGACTATGGTGAAATGAATACATTAACAACACCATGATGTATCATAAAAATAACAAATAAAACAGCAGTAATAATACTTTTACATTATAAATTTCTTCAAGGCGTCCCTCTCTAAATTTATGCTTATAATACTACAAATAAATATACTTCTAAATATTAATTTCTTTGTTCTTATTAGGTATGCCAAGCAAGTCTAAGCAGTCTAAAATTTCTGTAAAACCACCTTTTTAAAAAAATAACAAATTTATTGAGATATAATTCACATACCATACAATGCACACATTTAAAGTGCACAATTAAGTGGTTTTTAGTATATTCACAGAGATATGCAATCATATCACATTTCTACTTTTTGGATATTATGAATAATGCTGTAATGAACATTCATGTACGAATTTTTGTGTAGATACAGGCTTTCATTTCTCTTGTATATACACCTAGAAGTGAAATTCCTGGGTCATACGGTAACTTTATATTCAGCCTTTTGCGGAACTGCAAACATTCCTACCAGCAGTGCATGAGGGATCCACTTTCTCCATCCTTGCCAGCACTTGTTATTATCTGTCTTTCGTTTATAGCCATCTGTGAGTGTGCAGTTGAATTGCATTCCAGTTTTGATTTGCTTTTCTCTGATAGCTAAAGATGTTAAGCATCTTTAAACAAACACCTCTGTTTTGTATGGGTTTCAGGAAGTGGATTTAAGGACTTGAATTTGTAAGGCTACAGAATTAGTACAAAGGTGATAAAATTACAGTTGTTGCCTTTGACAGCTTAGCTGAGGAAACCCTCACATATACTAAGTAAGCATTTACCACTCTAATTTATATTGTAATAGATCTTACCCTTCCTAAGAAATTGGTAGTTCAATAGAGACAGAACCCCTGTTTTCTTCAGGTTGGTATCTGCCACATTACTTAATAGGATACACAGAGTAGGCAGTCTTAATGAATGTTTAAACTAATGCATTTAATGTCTGATCTCATATTACTTTCACAAATCCCTAAGATAGAATGGACTGGTAGTATTCAATCCCCTTTAGAAAAATAATGATCATAAACAATTATGCTTTCAATTAGTGAGACCATTACAACACTCCAAATTTCCTAATCCCAAGTTTAGTACTCAGTATGCCTTTGATTAGGCAAGAGACTCTTCATGTTCAGATGATCCAAGTTTTAAAGAATGCATATATCTATGATAAAGCAGTGTTGGTTTGTTTGTTTTTTTTAATATTTTATTTATTGATTTGTCAGAGAGAGAGACCACAAGCAGCGGGAGCAGCGGGCAGAGGAGGCAGAAGGAGAAGCAGGCTCCCCGTTGAGCAAGGAGCCCAATGACGGACTCGATCTTAGGACCCTGGGATCATGACCTGAGCCAAAGGTAGACGCTTAGCCAACTGAGCCACTCAGGCGTCCCAATGTCATTTTTTTTTTTAAAGTAGGTTTCACGCCCAGCATAGAACCCAATGTGGGGCTTAAACTCATGACCCTGAGACCAAGAGTCAGATACTTAACTGAATGAGCCACCCAGGCACCCCTAAAGCAATGTATTTATTTTGGTTTATGAACACGAATAAGTACTTCACATGTATTAAACAAAATTAAAAAATACCATCTCATTAAAATATGATGAAACTTAATTTTCTTATTAATTGTGAAATAAGTGATCAATGGAGTCTTTTGTTCCTCACAAGTATAGGAGGCAAAATTGGAGAATATTGGTTTACTTTGATGAACCTATAATGAGGGCTTGAATTTCAGTTCCAAATCTACAACTTATGAGTTGGGTAACCTTGACCAAATTATTTAACTTCTCTGAGCTTTAGTTTCTGCATTTTTCAAGTGGAAAACAGAATTTAACTCAAAGAGCTATTGTGGGGGCTAAATATGTAATGTACTAGCATGCACCAAGCATGTATTGAAAAAAACTATCATTATTCAAGAAAACATTGCATATGTATCCAATGTGGAATCCATTTCCAAATAAAAAATTCTTTAACCTATAACAAGCCAGTAGGATTAATCTAAAATCTTAGCTCGATGGGGAACTAGGTGACAGAGATGGGAAAGAGATGAACCTGTACCATTTGAATTATATATTATTTGCATATATTATATATTCAAGTTAGTCAACAAAACAAATAACCAAATAGCTTTAATTATTTAATTATTAAAAGAAATAATCATGTTATGAAAAAGCCATTTCTATATTATATGACCTAATAACATGGGTAGCTAATACCAAATGTATATGCTTATAGGAAATTACACATTTCTATATATTGAAATTCAGCCATGTTGGTTTGTAAAGCAAGTATGTGATTATTTCAAATTGGGACTTAATTTAAACATTAAATGAACATAAAATGGTTTAACACCAGAGATTTAATTTTATGTGATGCATTTAGTATGTTTGCTTGATTTACTGTATATTACACATTTTATAAACATGAAAACCATATTTACTGATTTAAATAAACATTTTTAATATAAAGACAAACTTTCTTGTGGAAGCCAAGACAGATTATAATCCATTAATATATCTTTCAACAAAAAGGATGAAATCTTCCACTGGTTAGGCTGATAAACTCTTTCATGTCAAAACTAAGCCTCTTTATCATGATAACCCAGAATAATGGTTGGCTGCTCTAGGCACTTTATCTACTTTACAGATGAAAAATCAGCTCTACTTTCATGGAATTAGATTAATGCCATAACAGGAAATACTTCTGGGGCTGAACTTGCTTCATGCCTTCAAAGCTGCCTGTAAATTTAAAGTACTTCCTGAATTCAAAAGATAAGACAGGAGAAGGAAAAAGAAAAACAGTACAGTGACCCTTTTACTAAAGGAAAATATTGCTTCCTGAAAAAGCTGTTGAAAGCTACTTGCTAAGGGCATTATGCTCTAGAAAGCCTAGGGCAAGTCTGTTTTAGTTGAACATGGGGATTCTGGTTATATATCAGACAGTTGTTATAAATCTGCTCTTTCTATAATCCTTTTTGATAAACTTTCTTCAAGTCATCATGGTGAAAGCTGAAGTAATAACTTTCTCAGCTTATAGTACATAGAAAATTGCTCACTATTTTACATATAACATTTTATAAAGGATTACAGTTTAACACACTTGGAAAAATGCTGACCCCAAGCTCTAGAATTAAATTTTGGTTCAGAACATGTACCAAAGGTAGCAAATCCAGTTAACACTTATTGGCAGTCTACTTAACATTAAAAAAAAAGAGAAGCATTATGTGGAACAAATATAATAAAACAAATGATTACATGATCTAAAACAGAAGGGAGAAAGGAGGATATCGGACGGCAATGAAAACAACAAAGAAAAACAACAGAAATACAAAAACCTATCTGTCTGTCTATCTATCAATCTATCGCTCTGGCTGCTTACAATGTGCTCAGCACTGTGAAGTGTACAAAAAGGCATCAGGGTGCCAGGGTGGTTCAGTCGGTTAAGGGTCTGCCTTTGGTTCAGGTCATGATCCCTGGGTCCCAGTGGGCCTGCTTCTCTCTCTCCCTCTGCCCCTACCCCCAGCTCGTGCTCGCTCTCTTTCAAAAAATAAAATTCTTAAAAAAAAAAAAAAAGAAAAAAGAAAGAAAAGCATCTATAGAAGCATACTGAATGTACATTAAATACTGGGCACTATACTAAGTGCTACAGGTTATGTGATTATTAAGACAGGCAAGGACTTACTTTACACCTTCTCATCTAGCTAGCATTAGAGGAGGAAACAGACAAG
This sequence comes from Phoca vitulina, assembly GCF_004348235.1. Lineage (NCBI taxonomy): Eukaryota > Metazoa > Chordata > Mammalia > Carnivora > Phocidae > Phoca > Phoca vitulina. Next base: position 14,915,904 of record NW_022589732.1, on the reverse strand, counting down.
GTAATACCAAATGAGATAACTCAATAAAGGCAACTAGCATGGTTATATGATAGGTAGTGAGTGGGTTGAAAGTGAACAATGACAACAGTTCATAGAAAGCAGAATAAGCAGTTTTAGATAGGTGATCAGAAAAAGTCTTGCTGAGAGGATGATACTTGAGTTGAAAGCCGAAGGGTTTCAACAAGTCAGCCCTTAGAACACTTGGGTCATAAGAGTGAAGGACCTGAAAATGAAAAGATCTTGGATGTTTAAGGAAGTGTCAATGAGAGAAGGAATGGAATAAGATGATATGACTTGTGAGAAAATGACATAAGACATTTAGAGTCTTATATATCATTGCACGAAGTATGGACTTTATTCTGTGAGCAACTAGCAGCTATGCAAGGGATTTTAACACCAAAGTATCTTATGCTGATTTGTATTTTTAAAAGATCACCCAATTATTCTGTGGAGAATAGCTTGGAAGAGTTAAAAAGTAAAAGTGAGGAGACCAGTTAATGCAGTCTGCCAGGAGTAAAATAATAATGTGTCATAATAAAATAATAATTACTGATAAAAGAAGAATAAATAAATTCCAGATATACTTTAAAGATTGAGACTTCCTGAAGGAAAAAGGATAATCAAGGATGACTCCTACGGTCTGACCAGACAATCCTGAGCCTTACAGTGGTACCATGCATAGAGATGTATTAGACATAAAGTAGAACCAGGATCAAGAGTAAACATCAAAATAATATACTACTAAACAATGAATGGGTCAACCAAGAAATCAGAGAAGATATAAAAAATTACATGGAAACAAATGAAAACACAACAGTCCAAAATATTTGGGATGCAGCAAAAGTGATTCTAAGAGGTAAGTTTATAGCAATACAAGCCTACCTCAAGAATCAAGAAAAACCTCAAATAAACAACCTAACCTTACACATAAAGGAGCTAAAAAAAGAACAAAAAAACCCAAAACCAGCAAAAGGAAGGAAATAATAAGATTAGAGCAGAAATAAATGATATAGAAACTAAAAAACAATAGAACAGATCAATGAAACCAGGAGCTGGTACTTTGAAAACATCAACAAAATTGATAAACCTGTAGCCAGACTCATTAAAAACAAACAAACAAAAAAGAAGACTCAAATAAAATCACAAATGAAAGAGGAGAAATAAACAACATCAGAGAAATACAAACGATTGTTAAGAAAATATTACGAAAAATTATATGCCAACATACTGGAAAATCTAGAAGAAATGGAGAAATTCCCAGAAACATAACTTACCAAAACTGAAGCAGAAAGTAATAAAAAATTTGAACAGACTGATTACCAGCAAAGAAATTGAATCAGTAATCAAAAAACTCCCAACAAACAAAAGTCCAGGACCAGATGGCTTCATGGGTGAATGCTACCAAACACTCAAAGGAGACTTAATATGTATTGATGTCAAACTATTCCTAAAAACAGAAGAGGAAGGAAAACTTCCAAATTCATTGTATGAGGCCAGCATTACCCCGACACCAAAACCAGACAGATTCCATTAAAAAACTGAACTATAAGCCAGTATCTCTGATGAACATAGATGCCAAAGTTCTTAACAAAATACTAAGAAACTAAGTCCATAAGTACATTTAAAAAAAAAATCAGGGGCGCCTGGGTGGCTCAGTCATTATGCGTCTGCCTTCGGCTCAGGTCATGATCCCAGGGTCCTGGGATCGAGCCCCGTATCGGGCTCCCTGCTCAGCAGGAAGCCTGCTTCTCCCTCTCCCACTCCCCCTGCTTGTGTTCCTGTTCTCGCTGTGTTTCTCTCTGTCAAATAAATAAATAAAATCTTTAAAAAAAGAAAAAAAAATCATTTGCCATGATCAAGTTGGATTTAGTCCCAGGATGCAAGCACGGTTCAATATTCTCGAATCGATCAGTGTGATACATCACATCAATAAGAGAAAGGATAAAAATCATATGGTCATTTCAATAGACGCAGAAAAAGCATGTGATATATTACATGATAAAAACCCTCAACAAAGTAGGTTTAGAGTAACATACTGTATATGAAAACCCACAGTGAACATCATACTCGACAAAAATTGAGAGCTTTCCCCCTAATGTCAGGAACAAGACAAGGATGTCCACTCTCACTACTTTTATTCAACATAGTACTGAAAGTCCTAGCCACAGCAATCAGACAACAAAGAAATAAAAGGTATCCAAATTGGTAAGGAAAAAGTAAAACTTTCATTATTTGCAGATGATATGATACCATATATAGAAAACCCAAAAGACTCCACCAAAAAACTACTAGAATAAATGAATTCAGTAAAGTTGCAGGATATAAAATCAATGTACAGAAATCTGTTGCATTACTATACACTAATAATGAAGGACCAGGAGAAATTAAGAGAACAATCCCATTTACAATTACACCAAAAATAATAAAATACCTAGAAAAAAGAAGTGGAAGACGTGTACTCTGAAAACTATAAAACACTGATGAAATAAATTGAAAACGACATAAAGAAATGAAGGACATTCCATGTTCATGGATTGGAAGAACAAATAATGTTAAAATGTCTATACTACCCAAAGCAATCTACAGACTTAATGTAATCCTGATCAAAATACCAACAGTATTTTTCATAGAACTAGAACAAACAATCCTAAAATTTGTATAGAACCACAAAAGACCCCTAACAGCCAAAGCAATCATGAAAAAAGAAAAATAAAACTAAAGGTATCAAATCCCAAACTTCAAGTTATATTACAAAGCTGTATTGATCAAAACAGTACGGTACTGGCACAAAAACAGACACACAGATCAACAGAATAGGATAAAAAAACCAGAAATAAACCTACAATTACATGGTCAATTAATCTTTGACAAAAGAGGCAAGAATATGCAATGGGAAAAAGACAGTCTCTTAAACAAATGGTGTTGGGAAAACTGGACAGCCACATGCAAAAGAGTGAAACTGGACCATTTTTTTATACCATACACAAAAATAAACTAACTCAAAATGGAATAAAGACCTAAACCATAAAATCACACCTGAAACCATAAAAATCTCAGAAGAAAGGACAGGCAGTAATTTCCCTGACACTGGCCATTGCAACATCTTTCTAGATATGTCTCCCGAGGCAAGGGAAATAAAAGGAAAAATAAACAATTGGGACTACATTTCTGCACAGCAAAGGAAACAATCAACAAAATTGAAAGGCAACCTATGGAATGGGAAAAGATATTTGAAAATGATAAATATGGTAAGGGGTTAGTATCCAAAATATATAAAGAACTGAGACAACTCAACACCAAAAAAAAAAAAAAAAAAAAAAAAAAATCCAATTAAAAATGGACAGAAGACATGCATAGATATTTCTCCAAAGACATCCAGATGGTCAACAGACACATGAAAAGATGCTCAACATCACTCATCATTAAGGAAATGCAAATCAAAACTACAATGAGATACCATCTCACACTTGTCAGAATGGCTAAAATCAAAACCACAAGAAACAACAAGTGTTGATGAGGATGTGGAGAAAAAGGAACTCTGTTGGCACTGTTGGTGGGAATGCAAACTGGTGAGCCACCATGGAAAACTGTATGGAGGTTCCTCAAAAACACTAAGAACAGAATTACCACATGATCCAATAATCGCACTCCTGGGCATTTACCCCCCCTCCAAAAACAAAAACAAAAACAAAAAACAAAAACTCTAATTCAAAGGGATACATGCATCCCTATGTTTACTGTAGCATTGTTTACGATAGCTAAATTATGGAAGAAGTCCAAGTGTCCATCAACAGATGAATGGATAAAGAATGGTACACAATGGAATGTTATTCAGCTATAAAAAAGAATGAAATCTTGCCATTGTAATGACATGAATGGATCTGAAGAGTATAATGCCAAATGAAATACAACAGTCAAAGAAAGAAAAATACTGTATGATTTCACTAACATGTGGAATTTAAGAAACAAACAAATGAACAAAGGAAAAAAGAGAGAGAGGCAAACCAAGAAAAAGACTCTTAACTATAGTGAACAAACCGATGTTTACCAGAGGGAAGGCAGGTGGGGGAATGGGTAAAATAGATGATGGGGATTAAAGAGTAGGCTTATCATGATGAGCACTGAGTAATATATAGAACTGTTGAACCACTATATTGTACTCCTGAAACTAATATAACACTGTATGTGAACTACACTGGAATTAAAAATAATATTTTTTAAAAAGTGTACATTAAGGCTCCTGTTTGCATATAATCAAGTAACCAGTGAGACATTACATTTGGAGATCAGAAAAGAGGTATGCACTAAAACATATATCTGGAAATCTCACCTTATGAATGGTATTAATAGCCATAAGTAAGGCTCAGATCAAATATGATGATGCATAAATGAAAATTTCTGAATATGTCAAACTTTTCAATTTATTGGTCCAAATTTCTTCCTGAAACTGTTTACTGATTAGACATCATTTTTATTTCTAATATTGCCAATTTGTGCCTTTTCTTTCTTCACTTGATTAATCTTACCAGTACTTTGTCTATTTGACTAATTATTTTTTATTATTATTAACATATAATGTATTATTTGTTTCAGGGGTACAGGTCTGTGATTCATCAGTCTTACACAATACACAGCGCTCACCACAACACACACCCTCCCCAATGTCCATCACCCAGACACCCCATCCCTTCCACCCGCCTCCTCTCCAGCAACCCTCAGTTTTTTTCCTGAGATTCAGTCTCCCATGGTCTGTCTCCCTCTCTGGTTTTGTCTTGTTCCATTTTTTCCTCTCTTCCCCTATGATCCTCTGCCTTGTTTCTCAAATTCCACATATCAGTGAGATCATATGATAATTGTCTTTCTTTGATTGACTTATTTCGCTTAGCATAATACCTTCTAGTTCCATCCACATTGTTGCAAATGGCAAGATTTCATTTTTTTGATGGCTGCATAATATTCCATTATATATATATATATATATATATATATATGCCACATCTTCTTTATCCATTTATCTGTTGATGGACATCTTGGCTCTTTCCACAGTTTGGCTACTTTGGACATTGCTGCTATAAACATTGGGGTGCATGTGCCCCTTCGAATCACTACATTTGTATCTCTAGGGTAAATACCTAGGTCATAGGGCAGCTCTATTTTTAACTTTTTGAGGAACTTCCATACTGTTTTCCAGAGTGGCTGAACCAGCTTGCATTCCCACCAACAGTGTTAGAGGGTTCCCCTTTCTCTGCATCCTCGCCAACATCTGTTGTTTCCTGATTTGTTAATTTTAGCCATTCTGACTGGTGTGAGGTGGTATCTCATTGTGGTTTTGATTAGTTTTGCCCTAATGCCAAGTGATGTTGAGCATTTTTTCATGTGTCTCTTATCTATTTGTATGTCTTCTTGGGAGAAATGTCTGTTCGTGTCTTCTGCCCATTTCTTGACTAGATTATTTGTTTTTTGGGTGTTGAGTTTGATAAGTTCTTTATAGATTTTAGATACTAGCCCCTTATCTGATAAGACATTTGCAAATATCTTCTCCCATTCTGTGTGTTGCCTTTTAGTTTTGTCGACTGTTTCCTTTGCTGTGCAGAATCTTTTTATCTTGATGAACTCCCAAGAGTCCATTTTTGCTTTTGTTTCCCTTGCCTTAAAAAAGCTAAGTTTTAGATTTAAGTCTCCCGGTTTCATTTTCTACTTCACTGCTTTCTGTATGCAAAATCATAGAGCAATAATAAGATAATAATAAGAGAAATAATGCCACTCATGAGGGCTCTGCCTTCAAGACCTAATTACTTCTCAAAGACCTTAACTCCAAATACTATAACACTAGGGATTAGACCTCAACAAAAGAATTTTGGAGGGACACAAACAGTTTATAACAGATGGTTTTACTTCCTCCTTTCTCATCTAGACGTCTTTTATTTTTCTTGCTTAATTGCTATGGCTAGAACCTCTAGTACAATGTAGAATAGAAATTTCCTTAGCTCTAGATCCAGAAGATTTTCTCCCATGTCTTTTTCTAAAAGTTTTATAGTTTCCATTTTACATTTAAGTCTGTGATGTATTTTGATTTGATTTTGTATTAAGTGTGAGGTTTACGTCAAGGTTCATTTTTTGCCTATGGATGTCCAATTCCTGAAGCAACATTTTGGAAAAGACATACTTCCTGCATTGAATTGGTTTTCTACCTTTGTCAAAAATCAGCTGATCATATTTGTATGGGTTCTTTAATAATTTCTAATTATTATTTTTTGTTATTTTCTCATTGGCTGTCCTAAAGCTTACAATATACATTTTACCATAATCTATTTCAGATTCTTATAAACTTAATTCTGGTAAGATATAGAAACTTTATTCTTTTTTTTTTTATTGTTATGTTAATCCCCATACATTACATCATTAGTTTTAGATATAGTGTTCCATGATTCATTGTTTGTGCATAACACCCAGTGCTCCATGCAGAACGTGCCCTCCTCAATACCCATCACCAGGCTAACCCATCCTCCCAACCCCCTCCCCTCTAGAACCGTCAGTTTGTTTTTCAGAGTCCATTGTCTCTCATGGTTCTTCTCCCCCTCCGATTTCCCCCCCTTCATTCTTCCCCTCCTGCTACATTCTTCTTCTTCTTTTTTTCTTTCTTAACATATATTGCATTATTTGAGAAACTTTATTCTTATATAACACTATTCCCTCCTCTCTCCTGTGCTATTACTACACATATTAAGTCTATATGTTACAATACACATTGTTTAAGTCTACATGAATTACTATTACATATTATTTTATATAATTTTATGCCTTTTAGAGAAGAAAGGAGGGAAATTATGTATTTACAGAGTTTGTTACACTGACCTTCTTATTTATCATTCTGGTTCTCTTACTTTCTTCCTGTGGATTTAGGTCACCATCTAATGTCATTTTCTTACTTCAGTATAGCTTTGTTGCCACCCACCTCCTTTGTGCTGTTATTATTATATATATTACATTCTGATATGTTATAGAGATAAGAAGAATACAACTTTATATATAATATATAAAGTTTTATTAACATAAATTTATATATGTTGTTTATATATTTTAATTAAACATAAATTTATATATAAATTGTTTATATATTTTAATTAATATATATTTGTATACACTTGCTTTTTAGTTGAGAAAAATAAATATGCAATAATACAATCTTTCATAATTACTTAATTAACTTTATTGGTACTCTTTGTTTTATTGTGTATAAATGTGAATTATGGCCTGTTGTCACTTTCAGCTTGAAAAATTCTCTAGCATTTCTTGTAAGGCACATCTGCTAGCAACAAATTCTTTAGATTTGCTTATCTAGGTAAGTATTTTGTCTTCATTTTTTAGATCTTTCTGCTGGACAGAAGGTTATTTATTGATAATTTTTTTCTCTCTGCACTTTAAATATGTCATCTCACTGCCTTTTCATTGATTCTGATGAGATGTCAGCTAAAAATCTTATTGGTGTTCCCTTTTACGTGATGACTTTTTTTTCCTTTCTGCTTTCATGATTCCCTCTGTTGTCTTTCAAAAATTTGACTATTATGTGTCTTGCACTTATCCTACTTGGCATTCACTGAGCTTCTGAGATGTGTAGATTAATGTTTTTCAATAAGTTTGGGAAGTCTTCAGCCATTATTTCCTCAAATATTTTTCTGTCCTTATTTCCAGACATCATAGTAGATATAGAACTAGGCATGAAAATATTTCTATCCTCTCACCATGTGATCATCTATCATATCTTTTTCAGCCAATATACAACTGCCAATCTCTTATGTCTTTAAGTGAAACTTCCCTCTCAACAGCGCTCATTAACTTTATGCAGTCTGCTACTATCATCATCTCTCTGATGTAGTCCTTCTCAAGCTCTCTGTGGTAAAGGACAAATGGGTCATTTTAACCCATTCCAACGTGGACCCATATATGTCGCTTCTGTGTATGACTCATGTACAGATTGTACCACAAGAAGCTCATCACAGGTGTTTCCCACCATTGAAGTTGTCCATTCCCTGTTCAATGATGAATCCAGTGATCATGCACCTGGATGTTGGGGGCAATGTCAACTTGCTAAAAAGTTTCTAAATACTTACTCTCAGTTTCTGTATTTAACTCACTGCAGACTGGGATCAAACCTTTCCCAGACCATACTTTGGTCTAGTGATTTTGTTTGTTTGTTTTTTTTTAACTGTCACCAGTGGTATAATCAAGGTCTACTACTCAGTTCACTCAGTGATGAACTCTTATCTTTCATAGCCATCCTTCTCTCTATCTCCTCTGTTGGTTTTAATTTTACTTCTTCATTTAGGAAACATCCCTCAAGATATTGCTTTTGGTATTCTTCTTCCTATATTCTTTCTCTTGATAATCTCAATACTCTAGAAGTTTTACCAAATCCATCATTATAGCAGATGCCCAAATCTGTGCCTTTAGCTCTGACTCACCTCCGAAGAGCCAGAGTTACATTTTAGATTACCTATGGGTAATCTGGCATTTCTATTTCAAGATGTCCTAAAAAAAACTCATTATATATCTAGACAATCATTGCTTCCTCCGGATTTATTAACAGAGCCATATTCTCTCCACTTATCCAAGACCATAACCTCTAACTTGTTTTAGTCTGCCACACACATTCCTTTCCAAAAGCTCTTGCATGCTCTCTCCTTTCTTACTGGTATTTTAGTTAACATCCTTACCTCTCTTGACTTGACCTAGACTAAAGTAACACTTTTCTAATTAGTGTTCCTCTAAGTAATCTCTCTCAACCCAGGTCAGGTCAATATATCCAGCACAGTTCTGATCTTACTACTTCCCTATCTACTCAAAAACTTTCAAAAATACTTCATTGCTTTAGCACTCAACGATATAGCACTAATTTCAAATTTTGCCACTAACTTATATAAATAAGTTTGACAAGCAACAATTTCCTTAACATACCAAGCAATTGTAGACATCAGTAAATAGTTATTGAATAAATAACTGAAATGATGAAAACATTTAGTTTCAAAATAATTCAGATTAAAAATCACTCTCTATTTATATGATTATATGCTTTTATATTACTATTCTTTTTACCAAAACCATCCATAACCAATGCTATCTTCACATGTCTAATAATATTGCTGCTGGTTTTACTTTTGGATGAACTACATTCTAGCCTCCTGCTGTTACTGAGAAATGCATTAAAGCAGGTCACGTGGTTTTCCTCATGTCAACAAATGATGGCTCAATTAGGCAGATAAGTATCTACAGCCCTCAGCAGAATCTTCTCAGCAGTTTAGAAAAGCACTCTGGTTAGCATTAGAGCTAAGGAAAGGAACACTTGTAATTCTTTAAGCATTCAATTAAATTTTTAAATTCAAGACTGGCTATTGAATGTTTCCAAACACAAACAGTGTGGAAGTAGACTTTCATCATGAATGAGCACTCTAAAATCTGATGTGTATGTAAATTTCTTAATGAAATGAGATTATGACATTTCTGATTCACTGTTTGCAGTATAAACACTTATGGATGATCCATTTTGCTAATTTTCTCATCAACAGAATAATTCTATGTTGGATTGCTAATTAATGGGCAGTGTTTGCTTGCAATGAAGCAAAGGACTTCCAACTAAAATACATGGAACTACTGATGAGTCACCTTGTTGAATAAAGTCTTACAGTTAATGAAAGGAAACCTTAGGAATGCAGAGTACAAATGAAAATCAGGAAGCAGAAAAGGTCCCAGAGTAGTCAAACACCAAAATATTTAGTACTTGACTTATTTACTCTTTTCTTCTTTTTTTTAAAGGTTTGATTGACTGATTGATTGATTTATGGAGAGCATGAGCAGGGGGAGGGATCGAGGGAGAGGGAGAAAGAAACTCAGTCTCTGTGATGAGCTCAGAGCCCAACATGGGGCTTGATCTCATGACCCTTGAGATCATGACCTGAGCTGAGCCCTGAGATCATGACCTGAGCTGAAATCAAGAGTTAGATGCTTAACCGACTGAGTCACCCCGGTGCCCCTATTTACTCTGTTCTAAAAACACCTACCTAGTAAGATTTTTCACACCCTAAAAAATTAGAAATAATAAAAAAAAGAAGAACGTTGTTAATGATGATACATACCAGCTCTAGAAGTGGTAAAATTTTTACAAAATATCTAAATGCATTTAAAAGACATAGCAGTTTGGAGCCAACTAAAATAAAATAAGTGTACCGTAGAATAGACCCATATAAAAGCCCAATAAATAACAGATACTGTAAATGATGATCTTTAGATATGAAGAAAAACTGATTATATTCAGGAAAGTGATGAAAGAAGACTATGAATTTGAACCATTTTTATATATAGCTACATCGATATCTGAAAGAAAAGAATGTAGAGAAGGTTCCACTCAATATTTTTTTTTAAGATTTTATTTACTTATTTGTCAGAGAGAGAGAGCACAAGCAGGGAGCGGCAGGCAGAGGGAGAAGCAGGCTTCCCGTTAAGCAAGGAGCCCAATGTGGGACTTGATCCTAGGACCCTTGGATCATGACCTGAACTGAAGGCAGACACTTAACCGACTGAGCCATCCAGGTGTCCCCCACTCAGTATTTTTTTTTTTTAAAGATTTTATTTATTTATTTGACAGAGAGAGAGAGTGTGAGCAAGCACATGCAGGGGGAGTGGGAGAGGAGAAGCAGGCTCCCCGCTGAGCAGGGAGCCCAATGCGGGGCTCGATCCCAGGACACTGGGATCATGACCTGAACCAAAGGCACCCCCACCCCCCACTGAATATTTTAAGACTCACTACTATCCTTGACAATTCTGGATGAATATCACTAAACAAAGTTTTAATAATACTAATCAGAGTGTTAAATTTATCCCAATGAAAATAAATTGTCTATAGTTTACTTATCACTGTTGCCAGTAAAAGGATGCAATGTGAGACATCCCTCAAAGACGTGGAAATAAAGGGGTGCCTGGATGGCTCACTTGGAAGAGCAGGTGACTCCTGATCTTGGGGTCATGAGTTCAAGCCCCACACTGGGTGTAGAGATTACTTAAACAAACTTCAAAAAAAAGGTTAAAAAAAAAAAAGGAAATAAGGAATATCAATACCATCTTCTAGTCGACCATAAAACAACAAAATAAGATGAGATATGCAATATGGCCCATTTGAATATATTAACAAACCTAGAGAAAAGATTATGCTGAAGTTAGGAATGGGGTTAATGTTGACAGGTTGTGAAAGAGAGACAAAGGCAACAGTTAAATACTACCTATTAAAGAAGAGCTCAGGAAGGCTTGATCTATGGACATTTATCTTTTTTGTTCCTAAGGATGAGATAAATGTAACATACTCAGATGCTATTAAAGTTAATTTATTCAAGTCCTCTTATTCTGACTCCACAGAGAAAATATTTAGCTTCCAACTTAAATTTATCTACAGATAGACAATGTGCAGATTAAGCGGACACAAACATTTGGGTTTGTGTGATAATTATATTTTCTACTATGAATGAATAAGGTGACCTACAGGTTTTCACATATAATTTGAACTTGGTAAACTGAATCATCCTTGCCACACAGGGGACACTCCTTGAACACCTGGCTCTGGTGGCCAGGGAGGCTTGCACTCCTGGGTTCCATGGGACTGTAACAATCAGAGAGACAGTTTTTGGCAGGCTACCACACCCAGGGCACTACACAGGCAACAGACTGAAACACATCCCCAATCTTTTTGTTGAAAAGGCTTATTTACTTGTCCTCGAGTTTCAGCCGGAGAGGCAGGCTTTAGGTTTGCCATACATCTAGATGCTACGGAGGTAGTCGCAGGGAAAAAAGGCTACGGGTCCCCATCTTTGCACGCTCTCTTTTGGGGAGCCAAAGGAGCTTCTACACTCATCTAAAGCCACATTATTTTGCAACTGTCACCCAAGGGACACCTCCAGATAACTTGTTCTGGAGGCCAGCAGGGTTTATGACTGTGGTCCCAAAGGACTGTATATAATTGCATACTTTAAAAGCTGCTGCCTGAGGGTCTAGCTTCCAATCTAGGTACTGACTGAGATCCTCCCTTCTGAACACGTGACGGGTCTTGGCACACTGTAAACAACTGGGACTTATCAAGAATAAGTCAGGTTGCTTACACAATCACAAAGGCTTGAGAGACAACCACAAGCTAGGGCAAGGATCAAAGTTAAGTTTCATCTCTTACAGGAAGTCACTACTTCAAGACCGGGAGAGGCAGCTATTTCAGCTAATACATAAAAACTAACAGAGAGTCAAGCAAATGAGGAAATATAGCACTATGTTCCACACAACAGAACTAAATAAAATCTCAGGGTGAAAAAAAAAACACAACCTTAATGATAGGGAGATAAGTAATTTACCCAATAAAAAGTTCAAAGTAATGGTCATAAAGATGATCACTGAACTTGGGAGAAGCATAAATGAACACAGTGGCAACTTCAACAAAGAGACAGAAAATATAAGAAAGTACCAAACAGAATTCACAGAACTGAGGAATATAATAATTGAGCTGAAGAATAAACTAAAAGAAGCAAAAGAAAAGATCAGTGATCTAGAAGACAGGGCAGTAGCACTCACACAGAATACCAAAAAGAAAAAAGAATTAAAAAAAAGTGAGGATAGCTTAAGGGAAATATTGAGTGGGATATCATTTGCATTTCAGAGTTCCTAAAAGGAGAAGAGAGAAGGCGGGGGGGGGGGGGGGGGGGGGGGGGGGGGAGGGCGGGGCAGAAAACTTATTGAAGAAATAATGGCTGAAAACGGCCCTAACCTGGGGTAGGAAACAGATGTCCAGACCCAGAAGCCCAGAGAGGTGCAAATAAGAATCCAAAGAAATCCACACTGAGACACATTCTAATTACAATGTCAAAAGTTACAGATAAAGAGAGAATCTTAAAAACAACAAGAGAAAAACAACTTGTTATGCACAAAGAAACCCCCATGAGACTATATGCTGATTTTTCAACAGAAATTTTGCAGACCAGAGAGAGTGGCAAGATATATTCAAGTGCTGAAGGGAAAAAAAACTTCCAACCCAGAATACTTTACCCTGCAAGGTTATAATTCAGAATTAAAGGTAAGATAAAGAATTTCCCAAACAACCAAAAGCTAAAGGAGTTCACTACCATTAAACTGATGTTACAAGAAATGCTAAAGGAACTTCTTTAAGCTGAATGGAAAGCATTAATTAGTAATAAGAAAACATATAAAAGTAGAAATCTAACTGGTAAGTGTAAATATACAGTAAGTAGGGGATTAATCATTTATAAAGCTATTATGAAAGTTAAAATACAAAAGTAGTAAAAATAACCGTAATTACAATAATCAGTTCAGGGATACACAAAATAAAGAGATGTAAAATGTGATATTGGAATCATAAAATGTTGGGGGGGGGAAGGGAAATAAAAATGTACAGCTTTAAAATGCATTCAAATTTAACTTGCTTTCAAATTAAAATAAACTATTATATATATGTGGGCTGTTATATGTGAGCCTCATGGTAAACACAAAGCAAAAACCTGCAGTGGATACATAAAATATAATATAAAGGAACTAAGCATAACACTGAAGAAAGTCATCACCAGAAGGGAAGATAGCAAGAGAAGAAGGAAACACGAAGGAACTACAAAACAGCCAGAAAACAATTAAGGAAATGGCAGTAGGAACATATCTTTAAAAATGTAAGTGGACTAAATTCACCAATCAAAAGACAATGAGCGGTTGGATGGATTTAAAAAAAAAGACCCATCTATATGCTACTTATAAGACACTTACCTAAGATGTAAGAAGACACATAAATTGAAAATAAAGGGATGGAAAAAGGTGTTCCACGTTAATGGAAACCAAAAGACAACTAGGGTAGCTATATTTATATCAGACAAAATAGGCTTTAAAACAAAGAATATAATAAAAGACAAAAAGGGTATTACATAATTATAAATGGGTCAATCCAACATAACATTTGTAAATATTTATGCACCCAACATAGGAGCACCTGAATACAAAAATCAAATATTAACAGACCTATAGGGAGAAACTGGCAGCAAAACAATAATGGGGAACTTTAATACCTCACTTAAACCAATGGATAGATCTTTCAGACAGAAAATCATTGAGGAAACATCAGCCTTAAATGACACATTAGACCAGATGGACATAATAGATATACACAGAATATTTCATCCAAAAGCAGCAGAATACACATTCTTCTCAAGTGCACATAGAACATTCTCCAGGAGAGATCACATGTTAGGCCACAATATAAGACTCTATAAGTTTACAAACACTGAAATCATATCACGCATATTTTCTGACAACGGTGTGAGACTAGAAATCAATTACAAGAAGAAAACTAGAAAAATCACAAATATGTGGAGATTAAACAATACACTATTGAATAACCAATGGGTCAACAAACAAATCAAAGGAGAAATCAAAAAATACCTGCAGACAATGAAAATGGAAATACAACTTCCAAAATCTATGGGATAAAAGAAAAGCCATTTTTAGGGGGAAGTTTACAGGCTTACCTCATGAATCAACAAAAATATCAAATAATCTAACTTTACACCTGAAATAATAGAAAAAGACAACAAATGAGCTCGAAGTTCATAGAGGAAGGAAATAACAAAGATCAAAGTGGAAGTAAATGAAACACATGAGAGGTGCCTGGCTGGATCAGTTGGTGGGGCATGCAACTCTTGATCTTGAGGTTGTAAGCTCAAGCCCAACGTTACACGTAGAGATAACTTAAAAAAAATGAAACAGATGAAAAAGATAATAGAAAATATCAATGAAACTGAGAGCTAGTTCTTTGAAAAGATAAACAAGATTGACTACCTTTAACTAGAGAATTCAAATAAATAAAAGCAGAAACTAAACATGAGATTACAACTGAAACCACAGAAATCGAAAGGATGAGAAACTACTGTGAACAATTATAAGCTAACAAATTCGACCTAGAAAAAAATGGATAAATTCTTAGGAACATTCAATTTTCCAAGACTGAATCATGAAGAAATGGGACATCTGAACAGACCATTACTAGCAAGGAGACTGAATCAGTAGTCAAAAACCTGCCATCAAAGAAAAGTGTAAAGCCAGATGGCTTCACTGGTGACTTTTACCAAAGATTTAAAGAAGATTTAATACTTATCCTTCTCAAACTTAAAAAAAAAAAGGGTGTGGGGGCAGGGGGAGGAAATACTTCAAAATTCATTTTATGAGGCCAGCATTACCCTGACACCAAAACCAGACAAGAACACACAAGAAAAGAATTACAGGCCAATATTCTTGATGAACATAGATGCAAATATCCTCAATGAAATATTATCATACAGCATGATTAAGTGGTTTTTATTCTGGGGATGCAAATACAGTTCAACATCTACAAATCATTAAACATGACATACATTAACAAAATGAAGGATAAAAATCACACGATCATCTCAATAGATGAAGGAAAAGCATGTGACATTATTCAACACCATTTATGATAAAAACTCTTAAAACAGTGGGTATAGACAGAATGTACATCTACATAATAAAGGCTGTGTATGACAAGTCCACAGCTAACATCATACTCAATGATGAAATGCTGAAAGCTTTTCCTCTAAGATCAGAAACAAGACAAAGACATCCACTCTTACCACTTTTATTCAATAGTGTTGAAAATCCTTGCCAGAGATATTAGGCAAGAAAAAGAAATAAAAGGCATCCAAATCCAGAAGGAAGAGGTAAAATTGCTACTATGTACAAGTAACATGATATTTTATATAGAAACCCTAAAGATTCCACCAAAAACTCTTTAAAATAAAAAAATTCAGTAAAGATGGAGGATACAATATCAATATACAACAATCTGATTCATTTCTCTACAATAACTATCCTAAAATTAATTATATATTTACACAGATATCTCTAATATAATCCATCCGCCACAGTGTTCTTTCCTGTGTTCTCACACTTCACATTGCATTTCCTTTTTTCCACAGTGAAAACACAGGTCCCTAATGGTATCAACTCATTTACTCACATGCTCAAAAAAGTTCCAGAAATAGTTTGCCCACACCACCAAAATAAACAAATGTACTAAAAAGAATTCAGGATTTGTTTTTGTAATAATTTCCTCTTCTGCTACCCTGGCCCAAACTGAAGATCTATATAGTCCAATATTGTGCTCATAAATTACTTGGATTGGTCCTCCCTTCTTCCTTCCCTTCTTTTTTATCTTCACTGTGATTATAATATTCATTTCACTTTTGCCAATTAAGTTCATTTGTTTCAGTTTGCTTACAGTTTTAGGTCCCATATCCTACTGATAACATTTTTACTTAAACTTTTGAATAGGTAGGATATTAATATGCTATCATAATTACCAAAAAATATACCCCCAAGAAGTGTCATGCCCTCCCATATCTTTTCCACTGTACTTTCTTTTCTACCACATGAAGTTACTGATTTTACTGTCTTCTGCTTTATCCTCCCTGCATATATGCATGTTTTATTTTTCCTTTTTTTTTTTTTTTACATAAAAAGTATTACTATATATGCTCTTTTGTGCTTTCCTTTTGTGATTTCCTAACATTTCCTGGAAATCACTCCATAGTGATCTCTTGTATGTAGTACCGTAGAGTTTATTCAACCAATCTCCTATGATTGGTCATTTATATAGTTTCTAGTATTTAGCAATTATTAATATGCTGCAATGAATAACCTTAGGAAAATTATTTTTATATGCTGAAAAGATTGGATTCCTGGATTAAATTAATTCTCATGTGTGCAGACTTTTATTTTTACTCTCATGTGTAATTACTGTGGGGGATATTGTGGAGGAATATTTAATGACATGAGCAAACATTCATTAAATATTAAGAAATAATCATATTATGAAATACTAGATACAGTACAATGCAAATTGTATAAAAACTCAAAAAGACACAAGTATTCACAAAATATAAACATGTATGATGGGACTGTGGGGGACTTTAACATTCTTTTTTTTTTGTATTTCTCAAGTTTAATGTAATCATCATGTATTATGTTTACAATTAAAAAACAATAAATTATACTTGCAAACAAGAAGGAGGAATTCCATTTCTGACAGTAAAGCTGACTTAAGTACCATAACACAGCCCTTTTGCTAAAAACAACAAATGATAAGTTAAAAATAGAAAACAAAGAATCTTTTTTGTTTTAAATATATTGCTTGGTTGACACAGAATACTCAGAAAGCTAAAACAAAGTAAAATGGAAATCCAGAGAGGTAAGCAAGCACTCAGATGTCTTTCATTCAGGGGATATGGCAAACCCATGAACTGAGCTTCAGTTTTCGCAGCCATGTACAGAGAGCTGGCAGTGGTATGCTGGAGCCAGCTTGTGAAAGCTAACTATACATATCTTTACCCAAATTCATGTTCAGCGACTTCACATTGGTAGCTTGAAATCAGCCATAATATAAAATTCAAAAATATCACAAATAAGGACTTTTCCGCCCCCTCTGGAGAACCAGTTTTAAAATATTTACCAGCATACTACTGAGCCCAAGATTGAGGAGAGAAATCCTAGGTATATCAAACATAGGGAGTCTAATTGGAGATCTCCATATAAAGCCGCATGCCTAGTAGAAAGTAGAACACCTATCCCACAGAAAGAATCAGCAAGGAAATTTGCCTGTTTCAAACTTGGGTGGAGGTAAAAATATCTTCCCTGAAAAAAAATTTTTTTTTTTTTAAAGATTTTATTTATTTATTTGAGACAGAGAGAATGAGAGAGAGAGAGAGAGAGCACATGAGAGGGGGGAGGGTCAGAGGGAGAAGCAGGCTCCCCGCCGAGCAGGGAGCCCGATGCAGGACTCGATCCAGGGACTCCAGGATCATGACCTGAGCCGAAGGCAGTCGCCTAACCAACTGAGCCACCCAGGCGCCCCTTCTTCCCTGAAAATTTAACCAGAAGCCCACCCTCATGAAAGTTTATGGATCTGGAACTCGTGCTACCTATGCAGCCCGCAGAACTTTAAGCCTAAAATTTATTTCAGCGTGTTTTCAGGTTGACAGTATCCCCAGGCTCTTGGCAGATTCAAATGCAAATCCTCTCTTTGGAAACATAGCTTCATGTCAGCCTCAGAAATTACCACAAATAATGAACATGAGCTCACACACAAAAAGTGAGGCAGCCTGAAGTACGAGCTAGCAGAAACAACAGACAACAAAATCAGAACTGCAAAAGTTTTAAATATCAGACTAGGTACAAAATAGAAAATAATAAGTTTAATATATTTTTTAAAATAAAATTATTATAATCGGAGAAAGCAGTGAAAAGTTTATCAAAATGATGAAAGAAGCAGATTTGAGAGAAAGAAATGAAAATCTTAAAGAAATGTATATTAAAATTCAATAGACAGATAAAACAGAATATTAGATACCACTACAGACAGACAGATGATAAAGTAGATCTGGAGGAAGTGTCAAGAATGTCGCAAAGAAAACAAACATATGGTAACTATGTTAAGAGGTGAAGAGTTGAAGAGCTACAATAGAGGGTGCCTGGGTGGCTCAGTCAACTGAGTGACTGCCTTTGGCTCAGGTCATGATCCTGGAGTCCCAGGATTGAGTCCTGCATCAGCCTCCCTGCTCGGTGGGGAATCTGCTTCTCCCTCTGACCCTCTCCCCTCTCGTGCTCTCTCTCTCACTCTCTCTTTCAAATAAATAAATGTTTAAAAATAAAATAAAATAAAATAAAATTTGAAGAGCTACAAAAAATGATCAGGGATACATATGTGGTTAAGCTATAAAGTATGGTAACAAAAATCATAAAATTCAAGATCATGGTTACCTTTGGGGTGGAGAGCAACATGGGATCGCGAGGAGCACACAGAGATTCAAAGATACTAATAATGTTCTGTTTCTTAAGATATATGGTAGCTACACATATTTTTTTATTTTAAAATAATGTTTTATTTGGAAGTAATTGTGGATTTACAGAAAAACTCCAAACATAATAGAGTTCCCATATACCAGTTTGCCCTATGTTAAAATATTACCATGGTCCATTTGTCTAAACTGAGAAAACAACTTTGTTACATTACTATTAACTAAGTCCAGACTTAATTTAGATTTCTCCAGTTTTTACACTAATATCCCTTTTTTTTTTTGTTCTGGATCCAATCCAAGAAACCACTTTGTATTTAGCTGTCATGTCTCCTTAGCCTCCTCTTGTCAGTGACAAGTTTTCAGTCTCTCCTTGTTTTTTTATGACCTTGGCAGTTTTGAGGAATATTCTTTAGGTATTCTGTAGAATGTCCATGTGTTTGGAGATTGTCTGATGTTTTTCTCATGATCAGATTAGGGCTATGGGTTTGGGAAAAGAATATAAGAGACTCCATGTTCATGTTGCATTTTCCCTGCCCTAGCCCTAGAATCAGCCATTTCTCCAAAGAACTCTAGATTCTTTTATTGGAGAATGGTATTTACAAACCCAGGTCAGGCTGTGAGGTATGTTTGTCACTATTGGGATATCACTGCTTCTAAGCCTTCTCAGTAGACAGAACTAGGAAATATATGTCTGTATCTATCCATGTATAAACATGTATCTGTAATTATTTCTGCATTTATCCATTTATATATATTAAGCTAAACCTAAATTCATAAGATTTTCTCCAACTCTGATCCAGTACCACAGAGTTTTACTCTAGCTCTTCCCTTTGCTTCTCTTGTTTTAATTTCCCTCTCTGATGGTGAGAAGCCTGAATCACAACATTCATCATTTATTTAGGTATTTGTTCAACCCCACTATATATGCAAAAGCAGGTTCAGAATTATTAACCCATACCCTTACAAGAAACAAATTTACCAATTAAAATACAGTGCTTCTGTAATGTTCTTTTGCCTTCATTTTCCCACTTTTCAGTCTAGACACCATTTTCCAAAGTTACTTAGGTCAGCTCCTTTTTTTCTCCCACCCCTTCAGTGAGGTAATGTCATATATTTGTAATAGAGGTAGAGTTATTTGTCACAGACTGCACGACATCCTAGGATTCACAACATTTAAAAAAATTTTGCATATATTAAAGTTAACTCCTTGTGATGTACAGTTCTATGGGCTTAATAAATGCACAGAATCAAGTATCTATCCTATAGTACTATGCAGAACAGTTCTATAACCCTAAAAATGAACATGTGTGTCCTCTTTGTAGTCAACCATTTTCTTTACCTGTCTTTTGTAATTTTAATATCTGCAATAATTAAATATCAGAGTGTAAAAGTTAAAATATCATGATTCTTCACAGAATAAAGCCTAACATTGTAAGGAGAGTCATTGCTTAAAAGTTACTAGCATTGAGAGCGTATAATCTTTCACTTTAAAGTTCTAGACTGCAGAAAAGTCACCTAAGTTCTTTAACTGGCTTTTCCATGGCATTACTGTAAAACATGTGAGACTATGAGCTCAATTTTGACATTGTTCATGGTTGAGAGTTGGGTTCTAGTCCCAAGCACCCATTTTCTACATTTATAAAATTTCTCCAAGGGAAGAATCCACAATCTTTGCTCACACATATGTTTAGGATTGAATTGTTAATGGCTTATTACAGAGCTATGAAAACACGAAACTATACTGGAATGACAATAAACTAGAAAACTATCTTACAGGCTATTCAATGTTGCTATATCAATCACGTGATTATTTCATCTTAGTAGATATGCTCTGATAGCTGCCCAGTATCACAGATCTAAAGCATTCAATTTCAGGAGGGTAGTTCCTAATACAGATAATATAAGAACAATTAAAATCTTCAGGCTGCTTATTTGTACTCTCTCCATTAAAAACAAAACAAAACATGAGGTAGGAAAGTTTCCATTTTACTTACACTTAAATAGTGTTGGTAAGTCTGTACAGATTTCACGTACAATTTTAGAATCATGTCCCCAAAGGCAGTGTCATCTGGTAAGGTGGTTAACTATATCGGTCTAAGCAGTACAATCTACTTGCTGGCAGTAACATCAGTTAAAGACTTTAAGTTTAGCTTTCTCCCCCTGGTGGTAGTGTCTGTGTTGATAACATTTAAAAAATATTTGTATAGTATCTTAATGTTTATGGCTGCTACAGTCAATCATAGGTAGGCAATTTGGGGATAGAAGTAGATTTAAATGAAATCGAAGCAGATATCAAAACACTTCTGAAGGAAGCACTTGTCTCCTATAGTTCCTCTTTTTTTCCAAAATGCAATTACAACCATTACATCATTGTAAATTACATGCTGGGGTTATCTCAGTAGGTAACTGCCAAATGTAAAACTTACAGAAGGTCTTCAATGTAATAATGATGTTTTATCATTTTAATTACAAACTCTTTAAAAAACTCCCTAAAGTGTACCAATTGGGGTGGTCTAAATTAACACTATCTTAGTCGCCCAAGGGTAGTAAAAATAGATTGAACTACCAAATTTCATCATACTTATAGCAGCTGTCTTCCTGCCTCTAGGAAGCTAAGTATTTAACAAAGCAGACAGCTTGGCATTGGCATCTGATTAGCAGTGTGTGTATTGTCAGATAGAATGTGCTTGGCTCTTTTGTTCCAGGGTTTGATTAGAAATCTGGAGAACAGTGGCATCATGTAACTTTATTCTTAAGGCTTCCGAAAGGTAAATAAACTGTGATGCTTCCTCTGGTATTGTACAAGAAAACTAATCAATGCTTTTCTGGTAATATGCTTTATCAAATCCCAGAAAATTTACATAAAAGAATTACTTTTTTAAACACATCACAGACTGAAATAGGCAGATCTTAATATCATTTAAAATATTTTATATAAAAAATATTTTTATAATTGAGGGCTTTGAGTCGCATTGAGTCCCGTAATTAAAATACTGTTGGTGGGGAGGAAATGATCATTTTAGAGCACACAAATAGAAGATTCTATTCCTAAAATTATCATCTAAATGGAGACTCAGAAAAAATTTTTAAAACGCCTATGAACATCTTATTGGAAAAATAACAACCTTGTAAGAATAGTATTGTTCTGATGCAGGTGCCCAAACATTAAACTATGAAACGGTGACTCTCATTACCTTCTCCCCACAAATTTCTTTGAAAATTTATTACAAATGATTGTGCTTATTGGCAAAGTTCAAAATCAGTAGAGCCCATGCAAACAATCTACTTCAATGAGAAGTACATTCTTTTACTCTATCAAATCCATCGGAGGTAATCAGACTGGATGTTTTATTCAACAGGGCTGAAGAAAATTGTTCTACAATAGGTTAATTCAAAATGGCAGCATAGAAAATGCATCTGTCAGTGGGGATCAAATTACAGGGCAAGCTCCTCTCAATGCTTAGAAAAACAAGTCTGCAGTTCTACAGATTATGTGCCTGTGTGTGTTTAAAGGGGTGGGAAAGGAGCTAAATATCTGAGCTAACCTCCAATTAAAGTCAATCATAAAAACAGCCAATTTAATGAGTGCGGATTTCTTTGGGTAATTATAACACCAACCACTTTTTTCTCTTTTAAATCTGTAATTCTGCCTTCTTGTTATTGCTTGCTTTGTCATTAATCGCCTCAGGACCTTGATTTCCTAGCAACAGACTGCCACCAAACATTTGGCTCCTGTTCAACATTTTCTTTGTGAAAAATGGCACTGCTGTTGCCGCCTGGGCTGCTGCAGCTAGACTGGCTGTGTAAGTGCTCTAATAATGTATTCCACTGGAAAAAAAAAAAAATCACATGATATGGGGTGCAATGACTGAGCTCAGTTAATTACTGAGCTGGGAAGTTTATCTACAATCTAAAAGCTGTGTTGTGGGGAAGGGGGATAGAAGGATTAAAAAGGTGCTCCTTCCATTATCAATAATTTACAGGTGAGAATTTACAAAGAAATATTTTATTCTTGAGTTGACAGGCTTCTGTTTAAGTTTATTTAGAAAAGGGTACAAAAGGCCAGTGTCTCTTAAATGTTGCTTGATAAATTCTTACTCTATAAAATAGCCCCAAACACACAAAAGAATCACAGAACAACTTGCTGCAATTTTAAAAAGCAAATTAACCTATGTATCTGTCAGCTGTTTCTTTTCTACTTAAGGCAAAAATCATGTGTATATGTAAATATGCTATGCAATGGCAGAATGAGGTTTGCATTCACAATATGAACACTAGACACAATGAAAATAGAATAATTCAAAATATTGTTTTTATATACTGTATACTTAAATAACTATTTTATAATCCATGATAGCAGAAAAAAGATGTTTATCATTATTTTTGAAATGAGTCAACTGAGCTTGAAGGAAGTCATAATTGGAAACCTAATGATAAGGTAGATATTTTACCATTTTTTACTTGGTAGGTTTATTAAGATTTTTTATGCCTTAGAAATACTACCAACCCCAGTAATAATAGTTATGGAAATTAACATGGCATTGTCAGATATGGTTCGCTGATACCTTGCTTTAGTTTTCAGAAATATGGCTATATAAGAATGGCATGTTTCAGGATTGCTGTCAGGATATGATAATTTAATATACCCAAGAGTACACTAAGTATTATGGAAGCATCTGTGAAACTAATAAGTCAGTGGACATTCCGATTCTTAGCAATGTCTACATCCTTTATAAAAAACTTCCCACAAAGTACAGTCCCAATTCAGCTCATTTGAGGAAGAGAAAAATGCTACAGGTCTACCTGAAAATATCACAACAAACACCATGACAGACTGAAATAAAAATGACATTCGGGAATATTTATAAAAGAGCAACAGCACTAAAAGGCCGTTGGTTAATTAAGGTAGTTAAAATAAACATATATTTTTAGGAGAGAGCAAATGAAGATATTTGAATGATGTTAGAGAATTCTGTATATCACTGGCCTGAAACCACATCATCTCACCACTGAGTCTGACTCCCCACTTTAATATATTTTTACAAAAATCAATTCTTAATTGATATAGGAAAGAAAATACATATTCACAATCAGAAAAGTTTTAGAAATTCAGAATGGACATTTTAAAATATGGAACTGTAATGGAATATGTATCACTTTAATTCACTATTTGGTACGACAGAGGTTCTTGACCTGGGCTCCAAGAATTAGCAAAAAGTCTTTTGAAATCTATAAACTTCCAAAAATTAAATGAAAAATTTCTGAGTAAATAAATTTTTCTGAGAGGGTTCAAAACTAAGAAAAGATTAAAAACCACTACTCTAAAACTATCAATCTACCTGAGAAATGCTAGCTATATTCCCAAGTAAAATAATATTTTAAAGATTCAATTTAGTTTATTATAGCTGTCAAATTAAATAAATGTTAACCTTACAAGAAGCTATGTAAGTGTAAAAATATTTTTGAGGAATGAATAATGAAATACATGGCGCTCTTTTACTTTATTACATGTGTATCTTTTTGGAAAAGTTGAACTAAGAAGGTTTTGGTGGGTTATTGTACATTTTATATTTTATTTGATTGTGACTGTTTCTGTCATATCCCCTAAATTTAACAATACTATAATAATATGATATGGTCTTAAGTTCTTTATAGAATGAAGAAAGAAATATTTTGAAAAAGGAATATACAAAATGACTAAAAAAATTGATGCCAGAAATCTGTAATAGAGGACAAGAGGAACGTAATTTGGAAAAGCAGCAATCTTTCATTACATCTTCCAACTATGTAGGATTTGCTAACATCACGACAATGTCAGAATAAAAGATAGTAGGAATATGTCCTAGAGGTCTAGACGGTTCCCTCTAGCTTCCAGAAGCTATTTCTAAGGGGGTAGAGAGAAAACACATGATGGACACAAGAGGTTAGAGTCAAATGAACTATACTAAACAGCTTAGAAACCTGTGTTGGTCTGAAATCGGGTACAGCAAATATGAATTTATATATGAACTTGCCTTCCTGAGTTAAGTATTAGAAGGAAGAAAATGTTTTTTTTATTTTTTCATTCCACTTTACCAAATATAATTTTTTTAAAAAAACTTCATCTACTGTATGTCATCCATCCAAATAAAAAATTCATTGACATTTTAAAGAACTGACCCCCAAACATTGTTATATTATATATCTAGAACAAATAAAAGAACAAAAGCTTGAAAGACTCTTTTAAAGTGCCTGCAAGAGAGAAACAGGTAGCAGTAAGAAATCAAAATAGACATATTCCAATTTCTATTACATATGTCAAAGAACAAAGATATAAATTCATTATTTATCTAATTAGGAACAATTATATCATTTGTAGCCATAACACCTGAATATCACTGAAATTATTATGAGAGATGTAGATATAAGACTGAATCCAGGGGCCACTGGGAATAACTGCTAATGGGTACAAAGTTTCTTTCCATAGTGATGTGAATGTTCTAAAATTAGATTATGGTGATGGTTACAGAACCTTGTACATATTCTAACAATCACCCAATTGTACACTTTAAACAGGTGAACTTTATGGTATATAAATATCTCAGTAAAGCTATTATAAAAAGATTAAAGCCAATTTTATTTATCTAGGATAGACAACAGAACACATGGGTTACGTTATTTAAGATATAAAGCCTCTGTAATGTGTACAGAAAAATATGTTGAAAAACAGACTTAGGGGCGCCTGGGTGGCTCAGTCGTTAAGCGTCTGCCTTCGGCTCAGGTCATGATCCCAGGGTCCTGGGATCGAGCCCCACATCGGGCTCCCTGCTCGGCGGGAAGCCTGCTTCTCCCTCTCCCACTCCCCCTGCTTGTGTTCCCTCTCTCGCTGTGTCTCTGTCAAATAAATAAATAAAAAAAAAAAAAAAAAAAAAGAAAAGAAAAACAGACTTATACATACAGATACTAGACTATTTATGTCCAGCTTACATACAATTTCAAAGATAGGACAACATAAAAATGTACACTGCCATCGTAATGTTTATAAATTTTCCCTCTCTTAATCATGTTTATTAAAGAGATTTAGTAAACATTTCATCTTCTTAGTCAATTGCTGACTGGTCTGAAATACATAAATAAAGTACATGGATGTGGAAACATTTCAGTAGATGGTTTGTTAATTCATTTGGGGCTCTGTATAAGGGTCTACTGTCTTAACAACTAAGTGCTATACACATGTTTATTTTCTTACCATTCTAAGGCAATTAGCACATAGTGTGGTTTCTAACCTCATATAAAATTCCAGGGCTTCATTATAATGCCACAAGTCCAAAACACAAGTATTTCCAATCTTTATCTTTAGAGCTCAAAACTTCTTTGACCAATACTATCTTAATTCTACAAAGTGAAAAGATTATTATATTTAACTAAAAATAATCTTACTTTGATATTCCCTCCCCTTGTTAGAGTTTTACATTTGATAACTTGACTAAATAAGACTTAACGAAAATTATAGGAATATAGGAGTAAATTGCACGACTTGGAGAAAATACTTATCCACAAAAATCACAAAGTATTAGCCTTAAAAAGTGATAATGTTATTAGCATTTAATGTGCCCCCCCCAAAAAATCTAGAGAAATTGGAAATGAATACAAATAGGATTTCTATAATCGTACTATCATTTGAAAAATTTTCTAGCAAGAATCAAAGACTGTTGCTATCAAGGAAGAAGTAAAAACGTTAATCATTTGTGCAGCTCCCTGAACATCAATACACATATGGAAAATTCTTTAAAGTTAAAAATTGAACTCAAACGTTAATGCTTAAGAAGCAATATAATTAATAGTCTTTTTCTTGTATCTCTCTATATTATATCTGAGCTAAAGAAAAATGTCTTTACCACATAGTTTTGGACTTTACTTGAAAGTATACCAAATTGGCACATAAAGTTTTAAACCACTGTATGACAAAGATTTGGGTATACTAAGTGTCAGGAATTATACACAAACACGAAATGCTCAACAGAGGGAAAAAAAACCCTCCACATATTTCTTCTCTCTCTCTTTTTTTGAGCTTATAATATTTAAGGTCACCTGCAAGGGTATTTTCAAATAAAGACTTAGCAATTCATAGTTACCCCTAATGAAGTTAATGAAGCATTGCAGAATAGGATAGTCAAAAACTTGAGCAAAACATACAGGAACAAATCCAAATGATGATCACTGATTTGACCAATATAATGAGAGTTCTAATACATAAGAGTTGAAAACTGCATTTAGAACACAGATAAAATGAAAAGTCAGTGGTAGTTCAACCATCCTAACTCCTTAAGCAATAATCTCAGAAGAATACTATAAAGATTAATAAATTCCAAGTGTTTTGAATTCTATCTAAATGTTTCATAAAGAATTGTGACACCATTAAATCAGATGTCATTTACAAAAAAGCTTAAATTTTTAAAAAATTCCATTAGTTACTCTGCCAAAGTATATTCATTTTAAAAGTACACCTTTCAAAAGATAATATTACAAAGCCTTTTTCCATGGTCTACTATCATTTAATACAATGAGTTTAAGTAACGTCCACAAGTCAGTAAAACTTTCTTATCTTCAAACTGTCCAGATTTTGAGCAGGAGTTATAAATCTCAAACATACATATTAAAGTAATAGTTATGTTTCATTTTTTTTACATTACTCCAGTTTCTATTAGGTTACCATTATAAGACAAATTCACTCACTTTCACTAGAACCTTTTTCAAATCTGTTCACAACAGAGCTAAGAATATCAGATGATACATACTGAATTTTGAGCATAATCAAAACAAACTTTAAAATTCCTAGCCAAGTTTTACTTGCAAGCATATCTTCTGGTAAATATTATCAAAAGATAACCAAATCCTAAAAAAATAGTAATTACATATTTTATTATACATTCATTCTAATTAGTCAACCAATATTCATAGAAAACATTGCTAAAAGAAAATTTTCAAATATATGATCTCTTAGACTATATTCCTTACAACTTATCACAACACCTCATTTTAAGGATGTTAGTTATTGCTTTCAAGCAAATGGCAAAGGTATTTAAGTGTAACTAAGTCTAAATAACAGTTTTACTAAGATAAATTATTACTCAAGGCATCATTAAAAATTTTAGTAGAAAACCCAACCAGGCCAAACAAAATGAGAGATGTAAAACCCAAACAGTGATTATTACTTGTCCTTTATATACAAATACTCCTATTTCTTTCAAAATATGAACTCTATTCTATTCTTCCAAGGTTGTACACTTCTCCAAACCATGTGTCTTCTACTCATCTCTAATCATTCATTCTTTTATTCCAGAAGCAAACTTTAGTAACACTTTCTTGCACACCCTATCTCACAAAAGCCATATTCCTCAAAATGGTAGGATTCTAGGCTGAAAAGAGGTAAGTGTTAAGACAGAGTTATAAAATAAATATACAGAGGGGAAAAAGAGATCTGTAATCAGCCATGGGAACTGGAAAGAAGAAAATAAACATAGTTGCCAAAAGAAAATTCCAATTCCAAGTACCATATTCGCAGACAATGACTGACAAACTATGATTCTCTATTCTTTCATTTAAAGGGCTTAATTTTCAATCAGTAAAGAAGGGCACACATCTAGTTAAGTTTATGAAGAATAAGTCACAAGGTACTGAAAGCTTTTCATAAACCTATTTCTTAAATATCTGTTAAACTCTCCCCATGATAAGTCTAAACTTGCAAGCTGATTAGTATTTGAAACTTGGAACCTTTTCTCAAAAAAATGTTATTAGAAATAATGCATAGATTTCTATGCAAAATCTCACTGTATTTACAATGTAGTCTAAAACACTATAAAGGGGTGATTAAAAATATTAGAAAAAATTACTATAACATTAGTAATTATACACAGATGAATAGCTATATATTTATTAAGCTGAGAATTTTAAAAATTATTTTTAATTGATAAAATGGTAACTAAAGAATTTTTACAGAATCTAGAATAATAGTTTGGGGAACTCATGAGGCTGAATCAACCTCAAAACCAATTTAAAACACATTTCTTGGGGCGCCTGGGTGGCTCAGTCGTTAAGCGTCTGCCTTCGGCTCAGGTCATGATCCCAAGGTCCTGGGATCGAGCCCCGCGTCGGGCTCCCTGCTCAGCGGGAAGCCTGCTTCTCCTTCTCCCACTCCCCCTGCTTGTGTTCCCTCTCTCGCTGTGTCTCTGTCAAATAAATAAAATCTTTTTAAAAAATAAATAAATAAAAACTCATTTCTCAGGGCGCCTGGGTGGCAACTAACTCTTGATTTTGGCTCAGGTCATGATCTCAGGGTCGTGAGATCGAGCCCCATGCAGAGTTCTGCGTTGGGCATGATTCTCTCTCTCTCTCTCTCTCCCTTTGCTCCCACTCCCCCAAAATGATAAAACTCATCTCATCAAAACTTGAAATTTTTGCTGTTACTTGATTATTCCCTCTAACACATTTATGAGTGATGGTTTTTGTCATTCTAGCTTTCAAATAGTTCAAGGAAGGAAAAATAAAATTTGGGGACAGGAAAAGAAAAAAAATAATGAGGTTAACTGAGAACTAAACCTGCATTTTGAAATAAATACCATGTTCCATGAAAGTCAGTATAGAACAACAGACACAGAGATAAATCATGGCTAAGTCATTAACAAGGTCAAATTCAAATTCAAAAACAAAATCAGTTAGGCGATCTTGCAGAAAAAGAGAATCATCTAAGGTAAAAGGAAAATCAAACTGGGGATTTCAGCTTCCAACCAAGACGGAGTAATAGGGAATGGATTTACGCTTAAACAATTTAAACTTAAACAATTATAAAAATGGAAAAAAAAAAACCATATGAAACAATCTTCAGACACTGAATAATAATCCAACAAGGAACAGTATCAGGTGAATCCTACAATTGCTCAAACTTACTCCCTGAGTAAGTAAGCTGCATTTCAGACAGCAAGAGTCTTAAGTAGAGTCATTTGTCTCCACTTGGGGAGGCCACAGTGGCCAGCACATGCAAGGGCAGATACTGGACAAGACAGAAGTGACAGAAGGGAGAGATTTGAAATGAAAACTTGAAATCTGTAGGGGTTTCCCATTGAGTCTTCAGCACATATGCATAAGTAAACAACCCAATGCCAAGAACCAGAAAAAAAAAACAAAAAACAAAACACGTGGAATAAAATTTGTAGACAAGGATATTAAAACAGCTGTTACAACTACACTACCTAAGTTAAAAATGAGAGATGGCAACATGAGTATGTAAAGTAGTCATGGCAAGAGTGAAGAAGGCCCAAATCAAATTACC
This sequence comes from Phoca vitulina, assembly GCF_004348235.1. Lineage (NCBI taxonomy): Eukaryota > Metazoa > Chordata > Mammalia > Carnivora > Phocidae > Phoca > Phoca vitulina. Next base: position 14,885,703 of record NW_022589732.1, on the reverse strand, counting down.
AGGGATGAAAACTATCATGTCTGAGATAAAATATACACTCTGGTTGGGATTCATGGCAGATTAGACATTGTAACAGAAATTATTAAGTCTAAGCCACAGCAACAGTAATTGTGCAAAAATGAAGAAAAGAGAGAGAAAAAAATGAAAAAGGCATACTAAGGTAAGGGACAATCCAAGTGGCTTAATAATAACTGGACTTTCCAAGAGGGGGTGGGGGTGGGGAGAGAAAATGTTTACAGAAAAATTTCCAAACTGAACAAACCATATTCACAAGAAATACAAAGAAAACGATACCAAGGCATATCATAATAAAAATGCTTAAAACCAGTGATAGAAAATCTTAAAAGAGAAAAAGAGATAGATATGGAGAAACAATAAGGATGACTTCCTTTCTAAAAACAATGCAAGGCAGAAGACAGTGTAGAAACAGGGACTGTATATATCCTTCAACATGAAACACAAACAGAAACAAACATGATGCATACAGCAATGGTTTCTAAAAGTATGGACATCAAGGATGAAAAATAGTGATCTTTGAGAGATGGGAAACCATCTAGGTGAGCCCTAACACTGAATCAGCACACTGCCTTGTGAGAGGTCCCAGGCTACAGCACCAGACGCTGAAATGGGAAGGACAGAGCCCAGGGAGTCAGGGAGACAGAGCTGAGGGTGGGAAGAAGCAGTTAGAGTGCAGAGGCTAGAACAGCAGAGAAGAGAAAATGTTAAAGAAGAACACTGGAAATCTGCAGATTCCTCTTGAACATTCATCAGATCGGAACCTAGGAACAAGCCATCCAAAAGAATGAGAGGGAAAAGGATTAGAGGAAACAGTACCCGGGGCACACATAATTCTGGGAATAGTGTCTGTTGCCACCATCTAGAGCAGAAGAACTCATTATTAATGGGGCATTGAACAGAGCACAGGGAAGTCTTGCTTCAGTAGCAGGGAACATGTAGCTTTAGACCAGGGTTTCTTAACCTTGGCTCTACTGATATTTAGAACTGGATAATCCTTTATTGTGCAGTGCTGTCTCATGCACTATAGGATGCTGAGCAACATTCCTGTCCTATATTTACTAGTATCAACACTCACTCATCTCACCACTATAATAAATATCTCCAGATTTTGCCAAATGTCCCTAAAGGAGAAAATTGTCCCTGGTTAAGAAACCACTGCCATTAAATGAATACCACTCTGGACTCACCTAACAAGGCATAAAAGCAAGATCAAAATACATCAGACTTGCCCCAAGTAACATAACTGCATCCCAGAATAAACCTCCAGAAGATTTATCAATGATAGCTAATGATTACTATACCTACAAAGAGAAAGGAAAACACAATCCTTAATAATAAGGAGGATAACTAATCCTTAAAACTACCTGAGAATCGACACAGGTGTAAAGACTAACAGAGAAAGACATCAAAATAGCTCTTTTAACTGTATCTTATGTGTCTAAAGTTAAGTAGAGACAAATCAATCTTATGCATATGAAAATAACAAATGAAGAATACTCTGAATGGGATTAATGACAGTTCAGATATTACAGGAGAAAATATTAGTGAACTAGAAGGCATAGCAAAAGAAACTATCCAAAGTGAAACACAGAGCAAAAAAAAAAAGAGTCCATAAAAAGGAAAAGGGTGGTATTACTGAGCCAGGAGACAACTTCATGGGTAATTTGAGACCCAAAGGTGGGGGGCATCTGGGCAGAAGATATATTTAAAATAATGGCTGAAAACATTCCAAACATAATAAAAATTATAAATCCACAGCTGTAAGAAGTTAAACCCCACGTATAAGAAAGATGAAAAAGAATACACTGAGGTACAATATAATCAGACTGATCAAAACCAGTGATAAATAAAAAATCTTAACAGCAGCCAGGGTTGGGGGTATGTGAAATGTTACATTCAAAGGAACAAAGGTATGGATGTCAGATTTCTCATCGAAACCAATTCAAATGAGAAGACAGTAAAGCAACATTTTTCAAGTACTGAAAGAACAAAAAAAAACTGTCAACCTAGAACTGGCAAAAATCTCTTTTAAAAATAAAGGTGAAATAAAGAAGTTTTCAAACATACAAAAGCTGAAAACATTCATCACCAACAGACCCAAATATATGAAATGCTAAAAATGTTCTTCAGGCAGAAGGAAAATGATACCAGATGGAAATCTAATTCTAAGCAAAGGAATGCAGAGAACTGGAAGTGGTAATTAAATGGGTAAATATGTTTTTTAATTGTTGAAATCTCTTTAAAAGATATTTGACAATTTAAACAAAAATAATGCATTATAGTGTTTATAACATGAGTAAAAGTAAAATTTGTTGTATGGTATGTCAATTATATATTCATAAACCTGTTTAAAAAACAATTAAAAATTTTAGAAGGAAAATGTGACAATGATAGCATAAAGGCTTGGAGAGGTGAAACTGAAGTGTGCTATTGTAAGATTATTATACTATATGTGGCAGTTTATATTATTATGTAAAGCCAGACATGGCTCAATTGGTAGAGCATGCATTTCTTCATCTCAGGGTTGTGAGTTCAAGACCGACACTGGGCAGAAAGCTTAGTTAATTTAAAAAAAAAATGAAGGCAGACAGTGATGAGTTAAAGATGTATATTATCAACCCTAAAGCCGTCACTAAAAAAGAGTAAGAGATATTAAGGCAATGATGGAAATAAAAATACTGGATTAACCTAAAAGAAGGCAGGAGAGCATAAAAACAGAATGAAGGACAAACAGAAAACAAATACCAAGATGATGAAGTAAAATCTAACCATATCAATAATCACATTAAATGGGAATGGTATAAACAGCCCACTTAAAAGGTAGACATTGTTAGGCTGCACAAAAATTAAGATCCAATGATAAGTTGTTTACAAGAGATGCACTTTAAAAATAAAGACAGGGCGCCTGGGTGGCTCAGTCAGTTAAGTGTCTGCCTTCAGCTCAGGTCATGATCCCAGGGTCCTGGGATCGAGCCCCACGTCGGGCTCCCTGCTCGGCGGGGAGTCTGCTTCTCCCTCTCCCTCTGCTGCTCCCCCTGCTTCTGCCCTCTCTAGCTCCCTATCAGACAAAATAGTTGTGGGAAGAAAGTATAATACCACACATAAATATTTCAAAATGACAAGTGGGTCAAATAATCAATTCTACACTTTTAAACACACTGTTTAAACACACTGAAGAAAAATCTGATAGAATTGCAAAGAAGAATATACAAATCCATAATAGCAGTAAAACAAAAATCTCTGAGAAATCTCCATATTTAGAAAATAAACAACATGCTTCTAAATAACTCATGAGTCAAAGAAGAAAGTAAAAGAGAAAGTAGAAAATTTTATAAGCTGAATGAAAATGAAAACATGACATATCAAAATTTGTGGGAGGTAGCCAAATCAATGCTTACAGTGAAATTTATAGCACTAAATGTCTATAGTAGAAAACTCTCAAATCAATGAATTATTTTTCCACCTTAAGAAACAAAGCACAGGTGGAGCAGGAACGGGGGGTGAGGATGAAGGATGAGGAGTAGAAGAGGAGCAAATTAAATCTAAAGTAAGCAGAAATAAGTAAATAATAAAGAACAGAAATAAAAATCAACCTGGGCTCAGGTTTCCCATAAAAAGTTGCTAGAAAATGAAGCAATATTTACAAAGTAGTACTTTGTTTCACAAAATATTAACACCAAACAAGTTGTCATTTTTGTATAAAGCAACAAGAAGTAAATAAAATCTCAAGAAGAGAAAAGCTCTGAGTCCTTCCTTGGGGGGAAAATGATGACAAAATGCAGCCAAATGAGGGATATTCAAAATAAACAATAAAGGAATGGGAAGACAGGGTAAGATAACTGGTGGTGGTTAAGCATTTAACTCATTTAAATGTAGAAACAAGACTGTAAGTATTATGGTTATAGAATAGAATGCAAATATTTAAATCCTAATGCGAAAATGAAGAGCACCTGAAATTTATTTTTTCAGCAATGGAATTAGCTATCACCATAACCAGTAATCCTTAATTATATACTAACAAGGAGTTTGGGAATTTGGTTTAAACTTCATAGGAGATGAAGGTAAAGGAAGATGTAAACACTTATTTAAACCAAAAGAAAATGCTGGTATATGCATATTCCATTTCAGCTTTTTATCAGCACAGTTTTTGATGTGAACTCTGCGTTGTAGATTTACTGAATTATGTGACAGAGAAAATGATCAAGGTTTTGGATTTTCTCAATGCTCATGACCATTATTAATTTATGGAATAGTGGAAAGAAGAGCTGAGTATGTAGATCTGGTTTACATAATGCAGACAGATGTCTTAATTATGGAAATTTGTTGAATAGATATACTGAGCTGCTTCCTCAGACCAAGAAATTTTGAAATTAAAGAGCTCCCAGAATTTCAACTTGTTAAACCTCAGTAGTTTATAATGATAATGTAAGAAGATTGCTGACTCTATAGAATCAATATGGAGGAACCCAGCTAATTTGTTGAAGTAAGTACTGATATATATACTCAATCTAAACTTGTGGTTTGAGCATATGCTAAGAAAAGACTACACTGGATGTTCTGACCTTAAAGGAAATTAAAGGTTTAAAAGAATGTAGAGGTAGTAGATGTAAGTGATGAATCACTAAATTCTACTCCTGAAACTAATATTACACTATATGTTAACTAACTAGAAATTAAATAAAAACTTGAAACATTAAAAAAATTAAATTAAAAAATAATAGAAGAATGGCAGAATCTCTTTGTACAAATATCATTACATTTCAGAAGACATTTCACAGACTTTAATTTTTTTATTTTTTGACAGAGAGAGAGACAGTGAGAGAGGGAACATAAGCAGGGGGAGTGGGAGAGGGAGAAGCAGGCTTCCAGCTGAGCAGCGAGCCCGACGCAGGGCTCGATCCCAGGACCCTGGGATCATGACCTGAGCCGAAGGCAGACGCTTAACGACTGAGCCACCCAGGCGCCCCGACAGATTTTAATTAGTAAGAATTATGCTCTTAGTTAATAGCAAAATAGTTATAGAATATACAACATCCAAGGTACCCCATAAGACTAATATTCTCAGAACTATTTTAAAATAGCCAAACTCTCCACAAACTATTGATTTACCTGGCAACGTAAAAGACCATTCTTTTTACGAAACTGCTGAAACAGAAACTAAAAGCTAACAACTCAGAGATATCAGCTGGAATCCATTCTGGTATTTGTTTTGGCTGTTTTTTGACAAGTTTCAAAAATAATTCAGTTTTCCTTATTAATCTGACCCAAAATGATCACTCTACATTTTATATAAAACTGGACTTGTATAAATAGTTAATACTATTATAAAAATTCCATTTACCCAAAGTTGGCTAGATGCATTATAGTATATAATTGTTAAAACTGTAAGTTGTTTGCAAGTTGGGTCTATACTCCTATAAAAATTCCATTCATCCAGGGTTGGCCAATGTTAGATATACATAACTGTTTAAAGTGAGTGTTTCCACTCATAATTTGGAGTCCAATTGCCATATATCTAAATAAAAATATAATTGCCTGGTAAATATAGTTTTCCACCATAATATATTGTCATACTTCACAGCCAATATAAATAATATAACATAAATAATGTCAAATTTTTAAACCATGTGTTCTAAGAAAATCAGACTTTCAAATGTACAATGGTTTGGAATAGCACATAAATCCCCCCTAAAGAATCACACTACAAAAACATGCTCCCAAGATACTAACAAAAAAATTAGACCATTTGGAGAAATAGAATAGAAGATAATCAAGAGGGAATATTTTTTTATTTTTTGAAATGTTTTCTCACATACTGTCTAAAGAGCTAACATGACTTCCCTCTATAAAATCCTTTCAATGTAAGCATTTACTTGACATTATAAAGGGGGAGGATTTGCCATACAGAAGAATCAATGATAACCTTGTAAAGCCTAAAGCAGTGAACATAAACATGCTGTAGGAGACATTAACACTAGACTGAAAGAAATAATTATACTTTCAATAAACATGCTCCTACTGGATAATCAATTTTTTACACATCTTTGCAGCTGTTTCACAGCTCAGGTAGTGAATGGCAGCAGCTGTTATATCAAAACCATATATTATATGCATATGAGGTACTTTTAATTTTTCATAGGTATCTACTTATTTGTGATCAGCCACATTTAACTCATATTAAATAAAAACAAGGTATTCATGGGGTGATTAATTCAGGAGGATTTTTAGTACCATCTTATTTTAGAAGTGAATTCTTAAACCAATTATTTTTATGTCAGAATATTTAATAATTCAAATTACATGCTGCTCTTATTCCTAGATTTAAGAGATTTGTCACGATCAATGTTTCTGAAATATTAAATTAAAATGTGTCATGGTAATTACTATGGAATAAACAGCAATTAAGATTTTTTAGGCAAATAAGCTCAAACTGTTTGCAGTGCATATTTATACCACTAATATTTTCCCACACAATGCATGCATCATTCACAACAAGCAGCCTAAAAACACAAAATGTAAATTTGTAGAATTATTTCAACAGATCTTAAGATCTTTTGATTTAATATGGAATTTGATACTTAGTTAAGAAATATCTATGTATAATGTATCCAAAAAAGAGGTAGACTTGAATGTTAAGTAATACAAATAATGTTACCATAGAATGATAATGTTTTTGTTCTGTATTTTAATAGGGAACCTAACATATGCTGTAAATAATTTGCAGGATAAGTAAAAGACAATTATTTAAAAATGTATATGCACTAACAAACTATAATTAATAGTGTAAATATGTACCAGAAATTTGAATTAGGTAAATACTTACTGCTATATAATAAACTCTAGCTTTTTCTACCAATGTCCAGTTTTTCTCCATATCAAGATGTTTTTCCTTTTTATAACAATTGGCAGCAGCAAGATTAGCCACAAGGGACCTAAACCAACAACAAAAATCAAGTAGGCTTTAATTCTATAGCTAAAGTTGTCGTTAATACAATTAAGTAGCAATACTATTTTCAAATTTTGTTTTATATTTTAATTCTTAATTTTTCAAAATTTCTATACATTGATATTAATAAATGTAAATAAAATTAAATTTGTTTTGAGCACTTTTTGAGACTTCTGTGTTGTCTTTGAGATAGAGATATTAATCCTTGCTCTAAATACCACCTGGTATTTTGAGAAACTGGAATTTATGTTTCCTTTGGTACTAAAATGATAAGATTATCTATATTCTACATTTTAATAGTTCAAAATACAGTTAGGAAATTAAACTACTATGTTGTTATGCAAAAAAAATTATGCAAAAAAGATATATACACATACATACATATATACAACTAAACACTTCAGTTTTTAAGTATCAACATACTATATACATTGATTATTTAATCTAATGCTTTGAAAGTCAACTATGGGATTAATTTCACAAAACACACCTATAAATGTAGGCCCTATTTACTATGAGGTATTAATTTGCAAACCAGTACATTTTAAAGACTGGAGTAAAATTAGTTTCTATAGTTGAAAACTCCCTATACGGGTCCAGTTTTGCAGCTGAAAAATCTAAGCAGGATACTGCATTTAAAATCTTGCTACACATGGCAGATAGGAATTTTTGTTACTGCCCAACAATTAAAGTTAATAAAATAATTATTTATGTTAAATACAAATTAATAAAAATATTTTTTCTCATTCTGACCCAGAAATTAGAAAATAACTTGCCATTTTTCACTCTTTCTAATCAAAAGGGAACAGTTATGGTTAAAAAATGCATACATCATTTCATCACTTGAGATTTTTATAATATGGCTGGTTCCTCTGTTAAGGAAAAAATTGATTCTCTTCCAAAACATATTCCTACTCATCTATATGCCAATTGACTACTGAAGGATATCAATTCAATTTATGCTCAATTAAATTATTAAAAATAAGAACAATGTGAATCAGTATATTTATATGCAAGTAATACTATATTACCGAGTTAGGAATTAGTCCTAATTTATAAAAAGTCAGTAATCATGACTTTAGCAAAATTCTGACGGAAATGGTTATATAAAAATAAAAAAACAAACACTTCTGCTACCAGTTACTAAATTCTATTTTGATAATAAAACTACTCTTTGATAGGAAACTACATTGTTTCTCCAAAAGGTAAGTATTCTCACTATCCAAATGAATGTGGTTCAGAGTTTGGAGAGTGAGAACCTGAATTAAGAAGAATACTGCATTATCCCAATTCTTTTATTCCTGGGTTTTAGATAGTGGTAGTAAGAGTTACCAGCCCTATCTAAAACAAATTATCCAAATCTATTAGGTCCTATAATTTAATTGATAATGAATTTGATAGTGGGAGTTTCCCCCCAGTTTCTGACTTCCAGTATTACCTGAACATCAATGATTACCATATCCATAATATTAGTATATTAATTAAGCTTCTGATACCTGGGAGACCTAATATTATCATAACTGCTCTTTAAAATAGCAATTTAGCACAAAAAAACAATTTAGCAATTTCACACTAGCCTGAGAGGTAGCAGATGCAAAACTTGACCTATTCTTCGCTAATGAGAAAAGCACACCTGCATATTAAAGTTGGTTTTAGGAAAACTGAAAAGGCAAAAGGTCTAAATAAGTATATTTCAATGTTTGAACAATAAATGGTTTTATTTATTAAGACCTTAATGATAAAGTTCTCTTATACACAAAAAATAAAATTACAGGAAAGGTTTAAAAATGGCTTCAGCACTCTCTAGAGCTTGTTTAATCTTCATGACCCTAAGAGGTAGGAATTCTCCCCTTTTTGCAAAGAGGAAACGGAAGATTTATTTGCTTTGCATCCTTGGCCCCAGCAGGATCCCTGCCGCAGGTGGTGGGGCAGGAAAGCCCAGCCTCACCTCCGCTCCTGTCTCCCAGGGGCCTCGTGGGCTCGTGCGCCTCTCAGGGCCCACTGCCACATGACACGATATGACCTATACTGCCTTGGTGGGGTGTTACCAGGTTCCAAAGGAATATGCTTTGCCTATGTTGTTCTTATTAGAAATCCCAAAGGGGAGCTTGTTTTTGGTGATTTTTTACAATTCCAGAGTGGACACTGCCTGAGGGCCAGGACGCTGCCCGCCTTGTTCACATCTATATTCTCAGGAACTAGAATAGTACTTGTCACCCGTGAGGAGCACATTTTTTAATGAATGCATGAGGAATGAATTGAGCAATACCATGATATGATAACTTGATCTTTAGTTATTTAATGACTACTGGCCAGAAGAGTGTCAGGTCCTTAACATACATCTGCTAAAGGTCAAGGAGTGAGCCAAGTAAGAAAGAGGAAGGGAGCAAGGGAAGAGAGAGAAGGGCGGAAATAAAGGAAGACAAGAGGCAAATAAGAAAGGAGAGGAAGAAGGGCAAGGACGGAGACAGGGAATGGAGGAGGATACACTAAATATTTCTAGGTATAAGGAAAGTAAAATTTCTAGTGAATTGGTATTTAGAAAGAGATACCATTGCTGATTTTAATAATATAATAGCTAGGGGGCACCTGGGTGGCTCAGTCGTTAAATGTCTGCCTTCAGCTCAGGTCCTGATCTCAGGGTCCTGAGATCGAGCCCCGCATTGCATCGGGCTCCCTGCTCAGCGGGAAGCCTGCTTCTCCCTCTCCCACTCCCCCTGCTTATGTTCCCATTCTCTCTCTGTTAAATAAATAAATAAAATCTTTAAAAAAATAATAACATAATAGCTAGAAAAGTTATTTTGTTTCTCCCTTGCAAAGGAGAAAAAAGGATGTGCTGATGAGCAACATACTATGTCCTGAAGAAAAACCTCCATGTGGCTGCAAAAGGCACGAATACAACCAATGTATGGAAAGTCTTGAGTCATAGATTTCAAGTTCATAGAAAGAAGAATTTTCTAAAAAGTAAAACTATAGAAATGTAATGAATTGTTTTTTGAGTGGTGCATTACCCATGACTGAAGCTGTTTGATATGGATAGATGACTGTTTGCCAGAAATGCTTTACATGACCTAATTCATATGACACTGGATATAACGTAGTATTTTATATATGTTACAAAATACATGAGTTTATCTGTCTATGTATCTGAATATTCCAATCTCAGGATACGGTAAAAAGAGCATTCTTTTCATTCCAGTTTCAGCAAGAAACTATAAGACCCTGAATAAAATGTTTTCCTTATTTTCCTTTACTGATCCTAATTACAAAAATTAGAGAGTGGGATAGATAATCTCAAAACTTTCATTCCACATGCCTCATGAATACAAAAGCAGGTACAACAAGGGTATTTTTTTTTAAAGAAAAATTATATAAGAAGAGTTATTGAAACATTGAAAGCAATTAAAAACATGAGATCTAAATTCCAAATTCAGATTGGAATTCAGATTTTATGACTGTTTAAATGTCAGTTAGTACAAACCTTCCTTGGAATTACACTGACCTGTTGCTACCAGTGATGCACACAGCACAAGTTCCTGTTGTTTGCTCATTTTGCTCATAGTAATGAGCATCCACATGGGCTTCAGCAGCTTTTTTCTTTAAGATCTCTCCAAATGTATCTGTCCCAATGCATCCAAAAAATGTTGCTGCTTTGTATGGCTGCTGAATCATCCACTGAAAAACAGGAACATAAATAATTTTAATGGCTTAGAAATATGGTACACATAGAATGGTGGCATAAAAGGGATACTCTGTTAGATGCTGTGGCTGTTATGAATGGAATTCCAATCCTAACGCTTATGGTAACAAATCTGATATAACCACCACATAAAATCTTATTATACTACTTTCAGAGAGAGAAATAGAGCATAGTGGGGTTAAGAACTCAGAATCTACTCACCTAGACTCTAGGTCAATGCTAGCTTGATATAGAAAAATAATAGTGAGTCCCAACAGAAGTAGAGTAGCATTGTCATTAAAATCCCAGAATCTATACTGAAGACTGACTGGGTTCAAATCTTGCCTCTGCTCATTATTACCTGGTATGAGTAAGAGCATGTCACTTAATATTTCTATACCTCATTTTCCTCACCTATAAGTGGAAAAATATATAAGTACACCTCATGAGGTTGTTGAGAATTAAACTAAATAAATTAATGTATATGCACTGTTGAACATAGTATCCAGCACATAGTAAATGATATATACTAGCTGTGGTGGTCACTATTATTTTCATACTTGTAATTCATATGTAAATTAAGCTAAAATATGATTAAGTCTAATAAATTGTTCTAAAAATTCAAAAATAGTGTTAAAAATTATAATTCTAATACCTCAGTATTTCAGTAGTCACAAACTTTAATTTCCTTGCTATAAATTGACAGGCAATTGCTTTTAAAATGTGCACTTTATAAGTCAATCAGAGAAAGACATGTATCATATGACCTCACCAATATGAGGAATTCTTAATCTCAGGAAACAAACTGAGGGTTGCTGGAGTGGGGCGGGGGTGGGAGGGATGGGGTGGGTGGGTGATAGACATTGGGGAGGGTATGTGCTATGGTGAGCGCTGTGAATTGTGCAAGATTGTTGAATCACAGATCTGTACCTCTGAAACAAATAATGTAATATATGTTAAGAAAAAAAAAGAAGAAGAAGATAGGAGGGGAGGAATGAAGGGGGGTAAATCAAAGGGGGAGATGAACCATGAGAGATGATAGACTCTGAAAAACAAACTGAGGGTTCTAGAGGGGAGGGGGGTGGGAGGATGGGTTAGCCTGGTGATGGGTATTAAAGAGGGCACGTTCTGCATGGAGCACTGCGTGTTATGCACAAACAATGAATCATGGAATACTACATCAAAAACTAATGATGTAATGTATGGTGATTAACATAACAATAAAAATTAAAAAAAATAAATAAAACGTGCATTTTAAAATATACCATGAACTATTATCTTTCATAATTATCTCAAATTCCTGAGATTTCTATTTTTTTTTTTTTAAAGATTTTATTTATTTATTTGAGAGAGAGAGAATGAGAGACAGAGCATGAGAGGGAGGAGGGTCAGAGGGAGAAGCAGACTCCCTGCCGAGCAGGGAGCCCGACGTGGGACTCGATCCCGGGACTCCAGGATCATGACCTGAGCCGAAGGCAGTTGCTTAACCAACTGAGCCACCCAGGCGCCCATCCTGAGATTTCTAATACTTACATTAGCTATTCTTTTTTTAAAAATGTTTTATTTTTTTAATTTAATTTAATTTTATTATGTTATGTTAGTCACCATACAATACATCATTAGTTTTTGATGTAGTGCTATTCTAAAACTGTCTTCTATTTTGTTTGTTTCTAAAACCAGCAAAATACCCCATATACGAAGTCAAAAGACATTAAAATCTTACCACATTCTCAAATATTTGAAGTATAAAAGAAATGCATATATATTTGAGAGTTAAAGGGATGAAGAGACAAAAAGTAACAAAGAAAACTAAGATAAATATACAATAACTGTCTAGAGATTTGTTCTGAAGATACATGTCCACAAATACGAAACAACATATACATAAGTACTTGTTAAGACAACATATGTAATGCCAAAATGTCAGAAACAACCTAAATGCCCATCCATAGAAGACTGGTTGAATAAACTGATAAATCCCCTCAATGGAACATCACAGCAACTTAAAAAAAACAATCAAACAAGGATAAGCTATGCAGAGTAATCCATTTATATAGAGTAATTGCCAGGATCTTTTCTGAAGATTTAAAAAAAAGACCACAGTTCAAAAGAGTGTCTGTATGTGTGCATGTATACTTTAAGAGACAGTGAGAATTAAAATCATATATATCCTTTTAGTACATACACATACTCTTTTAGAATTTATATATAATTTTAAGTTTCCTTATTTTGTAAAAAGAAACACAGAAAGAATAAACCATGAACTAAAGAAAAATGGTTTTCTATCAGGGTGGGTGGGAAAGGAATAAAGACACTGAAACAGAAGAAAGATTCCTCTGAACGTGCCACTACACATAAAGTAGCCTTTTGAAATGCTAAAATTGTACATTTTTGAAAGTGCAATTCAATTTGAATTTTAAATTCATTTGGAAAAAAGGTGATAAAGTTGAATACATAGAAACAAAGAAATCAAAGAAAATATAAAATTGTAACATAACCCTATAGAAAAAAATGCAAATAACTTTCAGTATACTATTACTTTTCAATATACTAATATAAGGAACAAAAACCAAAAAATATTGGAGGATAGAACATTTGAAATTATTGGCTCAGAAGAGCAAAAAGAAAGAAAGAATGAAAAAGAGTAAAAAAAAAAAACTTACAGAACTGGGCGCCTGGGTGGGGCTGTTGGTTAAGTGTCCGACTCTTGATTTCAGCTCAGATCGTGACCTCAGGGTTGTGAGATCAAGCCCCATGTCAGCTTAAGATTCTTTTTCTCTCCCTCTCTCCCTTCCCCACAACCTCCCTCTCTAAAAAAAAAAAAAAAAAAAAGAAAAGAAAAGAAAGAAAGAAAGAAAGAAAAAAAGAAAAGAAAGAAATAATATTTGCATTATGAGAATTCCAGAAGAAGAAAAAAAGGACAGAAAGTATATTTAAGCAATAAGGGCTGAAAACTTCCTGAACATAGAAATAGAAAGGGATATCCAGATCCGTGAGGCCAAATAGGTTGAATATGAATAGGGCTACACTGAGACATATTATAATTAAACTGTCAAAAGTTAAAGACAAAGAAAGAATTTTAAAAGCAGCAAAAGAAAATAGAGAAGTTATATACAAGAAAACCCCCATATAATTATGGGTAGATTTCTCAACAGAAACTTTACAGGCCAGGAGAAAATGAGATGAAACATTCAAAGTATTAAAAGAAAAAAATGTTAATCAAGAATTCTATATCCAGCAAAGCTGTCCTTCAGAAATGAAGGAGGGATAAAGACTTTCCCAAACAAACAAAAGCTGAGGGAGTTCATTACCACTAAACCCTGCTTATAAGAAATGCCAAATGGAGTTCTTTGAGTGGAAAGGATGCTAATTAACATCATCATAATAATATAAGAAGGTAACATAAAACTAACTGGTAATGGTAAATATGCCATCAAAGTTAGATTCTGTAATACGGTAATTGTGGTATGTAATTCACTTAGAACTTCAGTTTTAAGTTCAAAAACATGAATGTAGTAAAAATAACCATAAACACAATAATCTGTAATTAGTTATACAATATAAAAACATGCAAATTGTAAGAGCAATAACCTAAAGTGAAAGGGGGAAGAGAAGTAAAAGTGTAAAATTTAGGAATTCTAATGAAGTTAAGTTGTTATCAGCTTAAAATAGAGTGTTATAATTTTAACATATTTTATGTAAGCTTCATGGTAACCACAGGGGAAAACTTGTAGCAATTACACAAAATAACATGATAAAAAAGTCAAAGCATATTGTTACTGAAAGAGATCAAAACATGAAAAATGACCGCAGGGTAAGAAATAAGGAACAAAACATCTACAACACAATTAAGAAACAATTAATAAAATGGCAACAGTAAGTCCTTATCTATTGAGAATTACAGTAGTCTCCCCTATCTGCAGAAGATATGTTCCCAGATCCCTAGTAGATGCCTGAAACTGCTGACAGTACTGATCCCTGTATATATTATGATTTTTTCCTATACACACATATCCGTTATAAAGTTTAATTTATAAATTATGCACAGTAAGAGATTAACAATAACCAATAATAAAATAGAAAAATATTAACAATATACTGTAACAATAATTATGTGAATATGCTTTCTCTCAAAGTATCTTATTGCACTTTACTCGTCCTTTTTGGGATGATGAGATTAAGGCGAATAACATAGGCACTGTGACACAGAGCATTATGCTACTACTGATGTTCTGATGATAGGACAGGAAAAGGATCATCTGCATCCAGACTATGGTTGACTGCAGGTAACTGAAACTATAGACTGGGGGGAAGGGATGGTGGGGTAATACAGTATTTTAAACATAAACAGATTAAATTCTCCAATCCAAAGACACAGAATGTCTGAATTTAAAAACCAAGATCCAATAAGATGTTGCCTACAAGAGACTCACTTTCAGCCTTAAAGACACATATAGACTGAGTGAAGGGATGGAAAAAGGTATTTCAAGGAAATGGTAACCAAAACAAAGCAGGGGCAGCCATGCTAATATCAGACAAAGTAGACTTTAAACTAAAAGTGGTACAAAGACAAAGAAAGTCATTATATAATGATAAAGGGGCCAATCCATCCATAAGGTTTAACAATTGTAATTATTTAGGCACCCAACACTGGAGCACCTAAATATATAAGAAAAAAACACAGCTAACAGGAGTAATGAAAAGCAATACAATAATAGTTAGGGACTTTAATACCCCACTCTTTTTTTTTTTTTTTAAAGATTTTATTTATTTATTTGACAGAGAGAGAGACACAGTGAGAGAGGGAACACAAGCAGGAGGAGTGGGAGAGGGCGAAGCAGGCTTCCAACCAAGCAGGGAGCCCGATGTGGGGCTCGATCCCAGGACCCTGAGATCATGACCTGAGCCGAAGGCAGACACTTAACGACTGAGCCACCCAGGTGCCCCTTTAATACCCCACTCTTAACAATGAATCATCCAGATCATCCAGATAGAGAATCAGAGAATGGGAGAATGAGAATAAGGTAACAGCATATTTCAACAAAACTAGAAACCAAATGGACCTAACAGACATATAGAGAACATTCTATCCAACAGCAGCAGAATACACATTCTTCTCAAGTGCGTACAGAGTATTTTCTAGGCTAGTTATATGTTAGACCACAAAACAAATCTTAGCAAATTCAGCAAGTATCTTCTTTGACTACAGTGGCATGAAACCAGAAATCAGTAACAAGAGGAAATCTGGAAAATGCACAAACACACGAAAATTAAACAACACTCTCCTGAAATATCCAATGGATCAAAGAAGAAATTAAAGGGAACAAAAAAAATTTCTTGAGACAAATGAAAATGAAAAACAACATACCAGAATTTGGGGGATGCAGCAAAAGCAATTCTAACAGGGAAGTTTATACTAATAACTGCTTACATTAACAAGCATGAAAGATCCTAAATTAACAATCAAACATTATGCCTTATGAAACTAGAAAAAGAAGAACAAACAGCCCAAAGGTAGATGAAGGAAGAAAATAATACAGATTAAAGCAGACATAAATGAAATAGAGAACAGAAAACAATAGAAAAAGATTAGAAAAGAATAGAAAACAATAGAAAAGATTAACCAAACTAAAGGCTGAAAAGATAAGCAAAATTCACAGTGCTTAGCAGACTAACCAAAGGGGGAGAAAAAAAAAGAGAGAATACAAATCATCAAAATTATAAACAAAAAAAGGAAGTATTACAACTGATACCACAGAAATAGAAAGGTTCATAAGAGGCTACTACGAACAATTATATGCCAACAAACTGGACAACCTATAGGAATCAAAAAATTCTTAGAAACAGAATTTACGAAGACTGAATAAGGATGAAATACAAAATCTGAATAAACCAATTACTATTAAGGAGATTGAATCAGTAACAAAAACTCTCTAATTGAAGAAAAGCGCAGGGCTAGATGACTTCAATGGTGAATTTTACCAAATATTTAAATAGAAATTAACATCAATGCCTCTCAAACTCTTCCAAAAAACTGAAGAGGAGGGAACACTTTAAAATTTGTTTTATAAGTCAGCATTATCCTGATACAAAAGCCAAATAAGGACACTAGTGGCGGGGGGGAATAATGGCAGGCCAATATCCTGATGAATACAGATGCAAAAATTCTCAACCAAATACTAACAAACCGAATTCAGCACCACATTAAAAGGATCATTCACCATGATCAAACCGGATTTATCCCAAGGATGCAATGATGGTCCAATATACACAAATGATGGAATGAAAGGAAAAAATCATATGATCATCTTAATAGACACAGAAAAAGCATTTGACAAAATTCAGTATCTGTTCGTGATAAAAACACTTAACTAAGAATAAAAAACATATCTCAACAATATAAAGGCCATATATAATAAACCCAAAGCTAATAACATACTCAACACTGAAAGATTAAAAGCTTCCTCTCTATGATCGGGAACAAGACAAGAATGCCCACTCTCACCACTCCTACTTAACACAGTACTGAAAATCCTAGCTAGAGCAATCAGGCAAGAAAAAGAAAAGGCATCACTATTGGAAAGGAAGAAGTAAAATCATCTCTATTTGCAGATGATGTGATTTTATATATAGGAAATCAACCCAAAAAAAGCTAGAACTAATCAATCAATTCAGTAAAGTTGTAAGATACAAAATAAACATACAAAAATCAGTGGCATTTCTATACATTGACAACAAATTCTCTGAAAAAGAATTTTAAAAATTAGTTCCATTTACAATAGTAGCAAATAAACAATAAAATACTTAGGAATAAAGTGAATAAAGGAGGTTAAAGATCTCTATTCTTAAAACTACAAGATATTGATGAAAGAAATCAACAAGACACAAGTAAACAGAAAGGCATCCCATGCTCATGGACTGGGAAAATTAATATTGTTAAAATGTCAATACGACCAAAAGCCATCTATGGATTCAATGCAATCCCTATCAAGATTCCAATAGCCTTTTTTTATAGAAATAAACAATCCTAAAATTTAGATGGAAGAAAAAAAGACCCCAAATATCCAAAAATAAAGTGAGAAAGAAGGTCAAAGCAGGAGATGTCACATTTTCTGATTTTGGGCTACACTATAAAGTTATAGTAATTAAAACAGCATGGTACTGGCATAAAAACAGAAAAACAAACCAATGGAACAGAATCAAGAGCCCAGGAATAAACCCAAACATATACGCCAACTAATATTTGACAAGGAAGCCAAAAATACCCAAGGGAGAAAATAGAGTCTCTCCAATAAATGTGCTGAGAAAATTTGGTATTCACATGTAAAAGAGTGAAACTTGACCCCCTAACTTACATCACTCAAAAAATTAACGTGAACTGGATTAAAGACTTAAATGTATGACCTGCAGTCATGAAACTCTGAGGAAAACATAGGAAAAAAAACGCCTTGACATGGGTCTTAGAAATGATTTTTTTGGAAATCCCAACTAAAGCACAAATAACAATATAAAAAAAAAAGTGGGACTACATCAAACTAAAAATCTTCTGCATTGCAAAAGAAACCATCAACGAAGTGAAAAGACAACCTATGGAATGGGAAAAAATATTTGTAAACCATATATCTGATAAGGGTTTAATATCCAAAATATATAAAGAACCCATAAAACTCAACAGCAGAAAAACAAATAATCAAATTTAAAATGGGTAAAGGACCTGAATAGACATTTTTCCAAAGAAAATATATGATTGGGCAACAGGCACATGAAATGATGCTGAACACTGCTAATCATTAGAGAAATGCAAATTAAAACCACAGTGAGATTATCACCTCATGCCTGTTAGAATGGCTATTATTGGGGCACCTGAGTGGCTCAGTCATTAAGCACCTGACTCTTGATTTTGGCTCAGGTCATGATCTCAGGGTCGTGAGACGGAGCCCCACATTGGGGCTGAGGATTCCCTCTCTTCCTCTGCCCCTCCACCCTCCCCTGCTCTAAAAAAAGAAAGAAAAAAAGAAAGAAAGAAAGGAAGGAAGGAAGGAAGGAAGGAAGGAAGGAAGGAAGGAAGGAAGGAAGAAAAAGGGCCATTATCAAAAAGACAAGAGAAAACAATAATGGTGTGGATGTAGAGAACCATTATGAACTAATGGTGGAATGTAAATTGGTACAGCTACTATGAAGAACAGTTTGGAGTTCCTCAAAAAATTAAAAATAGAGGGTGCCTGGCTGGCTCAGTTTGTAGAGCATGCAAATCTTGATCTCCTGGAGTCATGAGTTCGAGCCCCATGTTGGGTGTACAGATTATTAAAAAAAAAAAAATTAAAAAATAGAACTACCATATGATCCAGCAATTCTATTCTGGGAATATATCCAAAAGAATGAAAACAATAATTCAAAAAGATATTTGTAGGGGCGCCTGGGTGGCTCAGTCAGTTAAGCATCTGTCTTGGGCTCAGATTATGATCCCAGAGTCCTGGGATCAAATCCCACATCGGGCTCCCTGCTCAGTGAGGAACCTGCTTCTCTCTCTCCCTCTGCCTCTCCCCCTTGTGCTCTCTCTTTCAAAAAAATAAAATAAAATCTAAAAAAAAGAAGGTATTTGTAGCCTCATGTTCACAGCAGCATTATTTATAGTAGCTAAGATATGGAAGCAACCTAAGTGTCCATGAACGGATGGATGGATATATATTTTTTTATTCACGTAGGAAGCATGGTTAAATGATCAACCATGTCTGTTTTAGTGGTAAAATACAAAAACAAAATCAGTAACAAATTTTCGTATGATTATTTAAATAACTTAATATGCCATTAAATAATAGGAAACTTCATTCAGTGAAAGTGAAGCCATTATGATGTAATTAAGCCTAATTAAATCAAAGTTTACATGTTCAAACTACAGTGTAAAAAAGGGGTGACACCCAGCCTTAAATCTGACTTGTAACTCTTCCATTACCAATCAATATTACTTAAACCTGCAAGACAAAAAAAAGAAAAATAACAGAAATATTCAGCAGGTTTTGTTGGAATTCCATCATGGAATATTTCATCACAGGAAACTGGCTAACATCCTATTTTTGATATTAGTATATCGGGACACTGACAAAAATACGAGAACTTTACTCTTGACCAGTGATTTTGATTTAGGTTTGTCAATCCATTGTGAGAGCTTACTAGGCCAAAGTAAACACACAGAACTAAGAGAAGCCAGGTTCACTGCTTCAAAGCAGTTAATAACCTGGCTGAGTCATTAAAGATGTTATAATCAGAAAGCTGAAATAAATTAAAAGTAATTTTTTAAAAGTTTATAATTAATTTGATAAGAGTTTTATTAAAATTTTAGTAATTCTCTAATTTTATCTCAAACACAATGTGTTACCAATACTTCACCAATCGGTTTCCTACCATTCTGACATCCAGTCAGTAAACATTTAATGCATGTCTAGTAGAGGATAAGATGAAAGTGACGGTGTCCCTAATATAGTCACACCACAACATTTTCAGATTTTCCAGAAAAGAGATTCAACCCTTTTCATAACCTCTTATGATGCTGCTCCTTTTAGCTAAAACAAATTGCTCAGCTTGTCTTTGTTTATGTATGTATAGTACATCCTTAAACACCTATCTTTAACTCTCCTAAAATAGTCCAAAATTACATGTATGTTGTAAATAACTAGAAAACAAAACCAGAAGGAAACAAGCACAGAATTTTCAGACACTGGACAAAGACAAAGCAGGACTGTGATCTCTGACAGAAAAGAAACAAGGTAGGCCCTTACATCATGTAGGCTCTCTGCCAGTAGGCAATTTCCAGACTGTGGTGTGGGGGGAAAGAAGCCAAACAGAGCCAGGCATTCTAGTGAAAAGAGGTAAGTGTTCAAGGAGAGTCAAGAGACTAAAAATTGTAAAAAAAAAAAAAAAAAAGTTTCAGAGAGTCGTGTGCTAAAATCATAACTCTTGAGGCTCTGGCTGAACTCCAACCAATCTGTGCATATTTAAGGAATATATGAGATCACAAGGAATCTACATAAATGCTTCAGGATTAAAAATTCAGTTTATCAAGGTCTCAGGATTCAGTAGCAATATACAAAAATCTAATGTAATTCTACATACTATCAAGGAACAGTTGAAAATTAAAGTTAAGAAAATATTGTCATTTATAATCACATTAAAAACGAAACATACTGGGATAAAATTTGAGAAAATGAGTGCAAGACCTATACATAAAACACCATAAAGTTTGCTGAGGGGAAAAAAAACTATACAAATGGAGAGCTATACTAAATGCATGGATTAGACCTCAATACTCTTAAGACAGCAATTATCCCCAAACTCATTCACAGATTTGTTGCAACCCCAGTCGGTACCTCAATAGGATTTCTGAAGATACCAAAAAGCTGATTCTACAAATCAACAGTAAAGGAAAGGGAACTAGAAGAGTCAAAGGTTGGGAGGTATGTCAGTGTGAAGTAAGCCAACATTGCTAAACCCCAATTTCTTCAAATATAAAATGCAGGTAATATAATCTATGATCTTATAAGGATGTTTCAAGAATTAGAAACAGACTAACAAGCCATGCAATTTAGTTCAGTAAATGATACTTATTATAGTTGAATCTCTTTTATACAGAATGAAAGGGCTCACACTGTGCTATAAGTACACTTAAATGGAGATCAAGAAAGCCACAGCCATAATTCGTAACTTTAAATAAATATGTGAATTAGTTGATTTCAATTTTAAAAGCAACAGTAAAGGCAGAATGCCAACAGAAAAGACCCAGGAGGGAGATTAATTGCAGCAGAGGGGTTCAGAAAAGTTTCCAGAGACAGGTGACATGATCAATTCGTCTATGAACAATGGGCATAATATTCAAAAATGGCTATAAGCTGCCTCCTTTCCTATCTTAGGAATTTTATCACGGTGTCCCTAAGGCAAAAGAAATTCTATGTATTAAGTAGTTAGTTCCAAACAACTTAATAAGTTATTTATTTCCTAACAATTTAGCATGTCATGCACCGTAAAATTCTCAAACCTTGGAATCAGATTGCCACCAATCCCATTTCCTGTTTCACACTGATTCTTGTGCAATACTTAATTTTTTTTTCTTTTTTACCACCCAAAATCCAGCTTTTTAGAGTATCTGATACTACCAAAGGAATGTAGCAATCTAACATTAAAATAGAAATATCTGGAGCTAGTGGTTCATGCTCTTTCTGATAGGTATCACTGTTTTGTTAGAAAAATTTAAAATATCTTGTGGACCCAATGTGGGTTTGTGATAGAATCCAAGGGGCCTTAGCACACAGACCGGAAAATAAAAGAGTATACTGTTAACAAAAACAATGAAAAAGAGAAATGAAGAACTATTAGGAATATAATGACAGAGCACTACATGGGAAGGAAGACTGAGAAAAGATGATCCAGGCCAGATCATTAAATGCCACGTTAAGAAGCTGAGGCAGCAGGGGCACCTGGTTGGCTCAGTTAGAACATGTGACTCTTGATCTAGCCGTTGTGAATTCGAGTCCCATGCTGGGTGTAGAGATTATTTAAAAAATAAATTTAAAAAACCTTAAAAGAAAGAAGTTGAGGCAGCATTTTGTAGGTAGATGGGTGCACCTGAGGGTTTTTGAACAAAGGAATGAGATAAGAGATGATACCTCATTAAGGTAAGGAAGCAGAAAATTTACAACTGAATTTAAATAGGTGCTGAATAAATGACACATTAAGTTTCATGTTAAGAGTCTTTAACAACATATAGAAAGACTCCTAGGGGCACCTGGGTGGCTCAGTTAGGCGTCCAACTCTTCGTTTTGGCTCAGGTCATGATCTCAGGGTCCTGGATTGAGCCCTGTGTCGGGCTCCACACTCAGCAAGGAGTCTGCTTGAGGATTTCTCTCCCTCTCCCTCGGCCCTTTCCCCCACTTGCACGTGCTCTCTCTCTCTCTAAAATAAATAAATCTTTTTAATAAAAAGGAAAAAAAGAGAGAGATTTCTAGTAATATTAACTTTACCTTCCAGATGAATTTCCTCCTTGCTACCTAATGTAGTATTTAGGACGATATAACTGAAAATGATGCTCAAGAGCCAGTCACTTCTAAGATAATGCTACATACTTTAATTCAATTTGTAATAGAATAATGAAGAATGACACTAAAATAATGATACTAAAATAGTTGCAGGATAAGCCAAAGACAAGCATTTTATATCAGAAAACCCAATGAGGAATTTCAGGAAAACTAAACCACAATGAAAAGAAATTATATGTCAACTGGGAAGTAACAGCAAAAACAGATTGCAAAGGTTTATCAGGAAATCAAAACTGAAGTAGTTGGTTAGGAAACCAGCGTATATCACATGACTTAAAGGGCTGACTGTCTCAGATGATTGGTATGCTACCAAGTGACACAGTGAAACACAAAATTTTCACAAATATTATTAAAGAATCTATTCTCCCTCAATAACTAGTATGTTATACTCCTTTCCTGACAAAACTGCTGTTTCCCTTGTTGGCAGGTGTCCTATTAATAAAAATTGATTTGTGATAGTCCTACTATTATCCCCAACAATCTTTAGTTATTTTTCTTGTTAAATACCTGTTAACATCTATTTCTCAGAAGAAATTTTAGGAAACTTTGGCCCAGTAAGAAAAAAGCATAAGTGTTAGACTCAGATTTATATAAATTCATCCAGTTGTGTGACAGTAAATTATATACTCTATCAGAGCTTTTACTTCTTATGGAATTACTGTGAGAATTAAATAAGATAAGCGAAGTGCCTATAGCAGTGCCTGTTAAATAGTATTGATGATGATGAAAATAATAACAGGGCACTGAGATATGATTAAAAACTTTTACTCTGATTTCATTCAACTCATTCCATAAATATTTGTGATCATTTACCAGTTGTTGGGCATTATTATAGTAAATAATGGATAAAGCAGCATTTCTCTCTCTTTTGTAGGCTTCCTTCCTTTTCCCTATCCCTTGGTGTTCTGCAGGCCTGGATCCAAGAATTATCTGCCCTTTTCACCCTATACACTTTTTCTGGATATGATCTAATCTAGCCCCACAGTTTAAATTCCCATCTATACACTGAGACTCCTCACCTCTGTTTTTTTGTTTAGACCTGTCTTCAGATTATTGATCTGAATATCCAAATGCCTCTGACCCTATTTTGCCACTAAATCTAGTTTCTACTTCTTTCTATCTCCATTATTACCACTTAAGTGCAAGCCACCATCTTCTCTCAATTAGACTACTCTCAAAACTTCTTTAAAAATTTTTGTGGCAATATATTCACATACCATAAAAGTTATCACTTTAAAGAATATAATTCAGTTGTTTCCTATATATTCATAAGGTTGTGCAACCATCACCACTATCTAATTCCAGCACATTTCATCTCTCCAAAAAGAAGCCTGTGTCCAGGGGTCCCTGGGTGGCTCAGTCAGTTAAATGTCTGCCTTTGGTTCAGGTGATGATCCTGGAGTCCCAGAATTGAGCCCCATGTCCCACTCTCCGCTCAGTGGGGCATCTGCTTCTTCCTCTGCCCCTCCCCCCACTCGTGTGTGCATGCACACATTCTCTCTCTCAAATAAATAAATAAAATCTTAAAAAAAAAAGAAACCTGTGTCTGTTAGCAATCATGCCCTATTCTTCTCCCCACTCTAACCTCCACGACCATTTGCAAAAGGTCCCTCTGCCTTCAGTTCTTTTGTGTGTGTTTATATTTATTTTATTATTTTTTAAATTTTTTATTGTAATTCCAGTTAGCAAACAGTGTTGTATTAGTTTCAGGTGTACAATACAGTGATTCAACTCCCTGCCTTCAGCTCTGCTTCCTTCCAATTCACTATACTTTGAGTTATCTTTCAAAAACGTCTTTCAAGCAGAGTTCCAACAAACAATTTTATGATCGAACCACCAACTGCTTCTCCAAGTTCATCTAAAAGTACTCACTCTCTGGAATGCAATGTTCTAGTATCATTCCATTCATATTTTATCTCTTGTTCTTTCTAGCTTAGATTATAGACCTCACTTTCTTGGGTAAGCTATTCTTGAACACTAGACTAAATGCCCATGTTTTATTTTGTCCCACCTCACACCAGTCAGAATGGCTAGTATTAAAAAGACAAGGAATAAGAGTTGGCAAGGATGCGGAGAAAAGGGAACCCTTATGCACGGATGATGGGAATGTAAATTGGTGCAACCACTGTGGAAAACAGTTTGACAGTTCCTCAAAATACTAAAAATAGAGGGGCACCTGGGGGGCACAGTTGATTGGGCATCCAACTCTTGGTTTTGGCTCAGGTAGTGATCTCAGGGTGCTGGGATCCAGCCCTGCATGGGACTTGGCAGGGAGTTTGCTTGAAGATTCTCTCTCTCCCTCTCCCCCTGCTCTTTCTCTCTCAAATAAATAAATGAACCTTTTTAAAAAAATATTTGAGCCAAAGGCAGACGCTTAACTGACTAAGCCACCCAGGTGCCCAAAAAAATCTGATCTTAAAAAAAAAAAAGTCTGAAAAAAAAAAAAAAAGTCTGGAAAATGTCTTCAGAAACAGAATTGAATACAGCACTTCCACAACATTAAGTGAAATTACTAAATTCCCTTATATAATGAAATGATGTTGTTGATGATGTTGTAAATATGTGGCAATATCCTGAATGGGGTTCAGGACACACTACTCCAAATTATGGCACACTGGTTGAAGGAATTTGAGAAAACAGCAGAAGCAAGACAGTCACTCTCACCTTCCTCCCCTTCTTCCCCAAAACAGGTCATAAAACCTTCATGTGAGAGGTGTTTTCCCTATATTTGGAGGAAAAGAGCTCCCTCATCTCCAAAGACAAAGGGACTAAAAGAATCTTAAAAAAAGGCCTTGCTAAATTTCCCTCAGTTTTACTACAGTTGCCTCATACTCTCTGACCTATCATGTTTCTACAAAATTTCCCACTATTCATCAGACCTAGCATAAAAATAGTCAGGTCAAACTGTTTCTTTGGGTCTTAATTTTCTAATGAAGACTCTGTGTCACCACAAACTTATATTAAATAAGTCTGTATGCTTTGTCAGTTTAATTTTCAGACGTAGCCAGAGACCCTGAGAGGGTTTAGGAATACTTTTTCCTCCCCTAACCCCCAAGCAACTTCAAATTAAAGGAGATTGTAGGAAGAGCTGCTGTGGAGTTTAAATGACATTTTTATTCACCCATATATTTATTATAATTTAAAATTAATTTCTAAAATCATATTATGATTTTTTGCATATATTCCAAACACTTTCCCCAAGCAACTTAGGAAAAACTGCACTAAAACCAAATTAAACCAAAGGTTAGCTAAAAAACACTAAAATTAGCCAAAGGTGAATTAGAAAAAACAATACACTTAAGAGCTAAATTAGTGAGTACTTACCATATGTCTGCCATTATGCTAGTTCTTTACCTACTAAGTTATCTCTCAGTTAATCCTAACCACCATGCACAAGGTAAATACTATTCTAATTCACAGGTGAGTAAGCAGAGACCGTAGGTCAGTGGAAGAACTCAACTCTGTATCAGAAGGTATACTCTCAATCATTACTCCAGATATGAGGAAAGAAAGGGAAGTGAAGAAAATCATGGAATGAATGTCATCAGACCTCAGTCACAGAACTAACTGGCTTGAAAAAGAGTAGCTGTGTAACCTTGTAGAAGTATTTAATTTCTCTGGTTATCATTGTCCTTCATTGTAAAAGTCAAAAATTATGGTGATTTTCTAAAAGATCTATCATGTCAAGCTATGATAAGAACTGAAGAATATATGGTATATATATCAAGGAAAAAATCCAAATAGAACTTTATCATGGCCAATTAAAACTAGTACAGAAAGGTGAGGAGGGTAAGAAACCTTTAGAGAGAAAGCACAGTGGTCTTTAGGGGTAAGAATGTCACTCAGATGCATTTGCCCAGAAATTCTACAAAATCCACAGAGAAGCATGCCAACTAACAACCAAAGAACAAGAAAAGAATTGAGAAAAACCCTTCCCCTTTACTATTTCTAACATACATGTTGTAAAAAGCAAAATCCCTTAAGACAGTAAACATCTGCCCATCAACACCTATCAGCAGCAACATCAAAAACATAAGGCAAAGGTCAAGTCAAAGTTTATTGACAATGATGAACTATGACAGCCTCTATTAAATTACCCCTTCCTTCAAGGTGTATGTGATCAAAGCAGCAAAGATATTTTCACTCAGTCACATAACAAGCTATTTGTTGAGATTGAAACATCTGGTCAATATCTCCTAACACTGCAATTTCATGCACAGTTAGCATTAGGGCACATTTCTTCTCCTCTTCTTACAGGGTCCATAAGGGTGGCACATATGGCTGATCATTTTATTCAAAAAGGATTCAATTCAAGACATTACACACAATCGTCTGTGCTTTATGGTGTTTTAAGTCTACCTGCCATCGTTTTCCATCATCATTGCTCACTGCTGTTCTCTTCTACTATAAAAGCCTGCAAATATGACAGAGCACTTAAAGCTTAACAGCTTTCCTCCACTGGAGTTAGAAAGCATTTAAGGCAAAGGAATCTATAAAGTGGCAAGTCGTTTTCCATTGTCAAAAACTCCCAATACATAAAACTGTTTACCACTTTATTTACCGTTTAAGCAAAGATCTAATACAGACTGAAAAAATAATTTTTAATGTCAAATCAAATGCTTGATTTTCTGCATGACAGAATTATGAAAGTACATTCTTTTGGTATAATTTTAAGTTACAATAAATGACTTGAAAACAATATCATAGAAACATTTAAAAATTAATTTTAATATGGGTTTTCAGAAGATATTTTTTAACTTCACAAAAAGCAATTCTATACTAAGAGAATAGGAATGCTACAATTTTATCAGTACCATATGCTGAAAATTTTCCTCTTGAAATGCATGCATTTGTTACCATGGTAACAGGGCCCTTTCTTAAACACTTACGGTAGTAAACCTGAACTCACACCATAGATTTCTTTTTCCCTTTCTTCCTTTAGGAAAGGAAAAAACTGGGTGGGGGTAGGAGACATCTTTGAAGCTACTGTTTCAGATTTCCTTTGACCCATCTCCCTGACAAGTAGCGAAACTGTATGAGCAGAGTTGTCTTCTGAGATGTAAGAATTTGCATAGACAATAACCAAATGAATTTCAATAAGGAAATATTCTTCTAATGATAAAGAACCACTTATGACCACCTTACAATAAGCAATATGCAATGGCTGATTAAAGGAGAATATCAAAATAACAAGACTGAACTAAAATCTAAGTTAGGTGTAATGTCCAGGACTACTATCCTAGCATATAATGTAAATATAATGTTTATTCAGTTGTTCATTAATTGCATCAGTCAAGCTATTTATTGAATGGGTCTATAGGCCAGGCACCATCCCAGCACTGGAACACAAAATTAAACAAGTCGGACATGTTGCTGTCTCACGGAGATTCCACACGGAGCAAAACAAAACGCAAAACAAACAAAAACACTAAACAGAAAAATAACTGTAAGAAATGCTATGAAGGAAAAAACAAATGGCTGAGAAGGACGATGGGTGAGAGAGAGGGGCAAGGAAAAGTATCTACTTTAAATAGACCTAAGGACATTTAAATTGAGACATAAAATATGCAAATGAGCTAATCAGGTACAGAGTGAGCTTAGGGGTTGGGGAATTTTCCAAACAGAAATACCAAGGGCAAAATCTTCTGAGGCAAGAAAGAGGTTGGTATATTCAAAAAATTGACAAGCAGTGTGGCTAAAGCTCAGTGAAGGAGATGGAGAGTAGCTAAGACAAATTTGGAAAAATATGCAGGTTTCAGAACATGCACACCTTGCTGGCGATGGGAAGGAGAATAAATTTTATTTAGCATGCAATAGGATGTCACTGAAGGGTCCTAAACAAAAAAGCGAAATTATCTAATTTAAATAAGGATTGCTTTTGCTACTGTATATAAAAGGATTTTATACTGTATATAAAAGTAGAGGAAGTAAGATCAGTTAGGTGTTATTCACATCCCTAACCAGTCCTTTGGAAAAGCTTATTGGTTCTATCCTTAAATTATTTCCAGATTTTAACCACTTTTTTTCAACCACTTTCATTAATTCCACTGCTCTCAACCATCTAAATTACCATAACCTCTTGCTTGGATTGTTGCAATAGTTTCCTTAATCTCCTTGCTTCCATCCTTGACATTTTACTTTTAAAATGTTAAGTAAGTGAATGCCATTCCTTTGCTCAAATCCTGCAATGCTCTTCATATCACTCATTAAGAAGCAAAAATCCTTACATTAGTCTATGAGGCCCTACAGGATCAAGTCACTCTCCTTTACCTCCTGCTGTCTCTTTAACCTCATCTCTTGCACTTGTCATATTCTGCTCCAACCAAATTCAGCTCCTTGCAGGATTTTGAAACATGCCAAGCATGCTCTCCCTTAGCAACTGCTGACATCTCTACCAGACTGGATTTCCCTAGCTAGCCAGATGGCTCTTCCTTCATCTTGAAAGTCTATACTCAAATCTCCTCTTCCCAAGGAAACTGTTCCCACACATCCCATTTAATATTGTAAAATGCCTCTTTTGTTCCAACATTCCAAATACCATATTCTTCTACTTTTTATCCCTATTCTAATTTCCTCATATATCACATTCATTACATTTCTCCCTTCCACTAAAATATGAGCTCCATGAAGGCAGGAAATTTTTATGTTTTGCTCACCAATGCATCCCCAGCACTTGACACATAAGTAGATACTCCATAGGTATTTGATGAATTGTATCTTAATAACAAATCAAGAGATAGCAAATGAGAGATCAATAGATAAAAAACATTTATTTATATGCTATCCATCACATATTCCTAAAACAGCATATTTATTTTAAAACAAGAATGAGAATAAAATAATGCTTCCAAAAATATTACCTATTAATATTACTGAAGGATGCATGTTATCACAGTCATTATTTAATAGTGTTATGGCCAGTATAATTATATCCTAAAATTAAGCACTAAAAACACTGAAAAGGTAAAAACATGTCACAATCTGCAAAAGTAAAGGAAAATATACATTCTTAAGATCTGCAATATTATTGAAAACAATTCACTCTTCATTATAAACCATGAAGTAGGTACACTTCTAATTTCCCTTTTACAGATGAATAAACTGAGGCACAGAAAGTGTAAATAACCCAGGATTTGAATCTAGACATTTTACAAACAAAGCCCAAGTTTAAGACACTATTATATAATGATCCCTGAAGAGTATCCACTAAAAAAATATTAGAAATAATAAAGAGAGTTTGGTAAGATGTTCAGTTACTAAAACATGTATTTAAAAACTTTCGCATATACTATTAATAACCTATTGGAAAAACAACAAGGAAAAATTTCTACATAGACTAGTACCAAGAAGAAACCACACTGAACCCACTGATCAATATTAGCATCACTAAAAGTGGAACAAAAAGGTATGATGCATTACAAATGAGATACAATAAAAATAACAGAGTACCAGTTTTAAGATTCTTGTCTAAGGAAACTAAAGCTGCATCTAAACAAACCTCTAGCTCTCACTATAAGCAAAGACTAAATATGAAGCAACTAATGAAATACAGAGAGTAAGATATTTTACAAATAACCCCGTTTCTGTTAAAAAAAAAAAAAAAACTTTAAAAAGGGGAAGCAGCGGGACACCTGGGTGGCTCAGTTGGTTAAGCGTCTGTCTTGGGCTCAGGTCATGATCCCAGGGTCCTGGGATCGAGCCCCGCGTCGGGCTTCCTGCTCAGTGGGGAGCCTGCTTCTCCCTCTGCCTGCTGCTTCCCCTGCTTGTGCTCTTTCTCTGACAAATAAATAAATAAAATCTTTAAAAAAAAAAAGGGGGGGGGGGGGGAGCAGGATTACTAACTAAATGATACAAAGTATAAATGGAATGTTTGATTCTTATTTAGATCCTGACTCAAATAAACCTATCACAAACATGTATTTTTGAAGCAATTATGAAAATAGGAATTGGAACTGGATATTAAATAGCATTAAGAAATTAATTTAAGGTAATAGTATGTTTTTTTTTTTTTTTGTAAGTGTCATTCTTGGAAAGGCAATCTGCAGATTTAAAGATGAAATGACCAGAGAACTGGGACTTACCTCATATGAGAAAAAGAAAAAAGTTGGGCCAAATGCTGATACTTACTGAAGCTAGATAATGGGTACATGGGGTTCATTATACTATTCTATTTTTTTTAAGATTTACTTATTTATTTGAGGGGGCAGAGGAAGAGAGAGAGAATCTGAAGCAGACTCCCTGCTGAGCACGGAGCCCCACGTGGGGCTCAATCTCAGGACCCTGAGATCATGACTTGAGCTGAAATCAAGTCGGACACTTAACCGACTGAGCCACCCAGGCACCCCTATACTATTCTACTTCTGTGGAGGTTTGAAATTTTCTATAATAAAAAGTAATATACACACATACAAAGTGGGAAATTAAAATGAAAATCTTGATGTAGAAAAAAAAGACAAACATTTACTCTAAAAAGTTTATTATAAAAATATTATTTTCGGGGTGCCTGGGTGGCTCAGCTGTTAAGCATCTGCCTTCAGCTCAGGTCATGATCCCAGGGTTCTGGGATCCATCCCTGCATTGGGCTCCCTGCTCCGTGGGGAAGCCTGCTTCTCCCTCTCCTACTCCCCCTGCTTGTGTTCCCTCTCTCGCTGTGTCTCTCTCTGTCAAATAAATAAAATAAAATCTTAAAAAAATAAAAAATAAATAAATAAAAATATTATTTTCTCTCCAGTGAACCTATAAATTCCAATGTGATATTTTGAAAACATCAATATGATCCTTAAATTAATCTGAGGGGATAATAGGAGTACATTCTGAAAAGAATGAGTAATAATGATAGTGGAGGGGCACCTGGCTGGCTCAGTCAGTAAAACATGTGACTCTTGTTCTTGGGGTTCTGAGTTCAAGCTCCACACTGGGTGTAGAGTTTACTCAAAAAAAAAAAAAAAAAAAAATCATGTGAAGAGGGCTGGGAGGGAAGGATTTACTACCAGGTATTAAAATGTATTATTTGGCAACTGCAATTAAAACAATTTAGTACTGATACAGAAAGAAATCAATGAGAAAAGCAGAATTAAAACACAGACCCAATGGCAATTACCTATGGCAATACAGTACAGGATACAGATGACATTTCATAGAAATGGGAAAAGAGCAAATTAGCTCAATACATTGAACTAAGATAAATACATAGTCATTGGGGGGGGATCTCCCCTCACCCATTAACCAAAAATATAAAAAAACAGAAATATAGACAATTCAGCAACTTATTTTAAAACCTTAAAACTCAGACAAATTTCCTAAATGAATGCCAACTAGTATAAAGGAAAATACTGATAGGTGTGACCAGATATGAACCTAAGATCACTACCCAGGAAAAAGTGTGTGTATGTGGCAGGGACTAGAGGGTGCACAGGAAGAGGTCAGTATCCTTAATATATAAAGCACTCTCAAAAATCAGTAAGAAAAAGATCCGAAAGATTGTCACAAGGATGGCAGTGCTTGAGAGAGTAATGACCACAGATGCAGGCAATAATACACATACTCCTTTAATTTAGGTAAAAAATATAAACATTTAAAATACCGAGAAAGCTATACATAGAAAAACTGCAGCACTTTGGAAATACAAGAGCAATCTTCATTGGCTTTCAAATCTGTATTAAGGATGCGTTGATGCTATTTCCTGTTCAGAGGATGCCATATGTCTTTCAAAAAGCTCCCTTTGCCATTCTCATCATACTGCTGAGGTGCTTAAGCTATTCTTGCCTCTCCTGATTGAATCTAAGAGACATTAGCTTTGAGCCTGCCTATCCAGCAAATGTAAATAAGTGGTAATACCTATATCATAGTACCAAGTGCTAATTTGTGAGGCCAGGTAAATCACAGGACAATTTCCCAGGCATATTTGTATCTCTGGTGGGCCCACACTTTACCCTGTCTGTATCTATTCTTACAATAAAATAAACAGCAATGAACAATAATCATGTATATTTTTTGCAAAGTAGTATCAAATTACACAGTAACATCAGACAATTAAAATGTATAGAGTTCTTTTAGGAAAAAGATTTACATGCAAATAATTCAAGGAGAATCTTATCAGTAGCTCAATTATAACATCATCAGAATAAAAATGTTACTGGGCACACACCATGGAATTATATACTTGATAATCCAATAAACTTGTATTAAGCTCTTATTATATCTAAAGTACTCTATGAGGGAATACAAGCTCAAATAAGACCTTAAGGAGTTCACAGTCTACTGAAGAGGCAGCATGGAAACAATTAAAATACAATGAACATTACAAGAGAGACATGCACAAAATATTCTGAGAGCACCAAGAAGTTTGAGAGTAATGAAAACGTCAAAGAGAAAATGACAAGCTGGTTGTTGAAGGTTGAAGATTTGACCAGGCTGAGAACAAGTAAAAGAAAAGTAAATTACACACAGAGAAAAATATGTGTAAAAACACAGAGGGATACTATGTTCAAAGCTTACTCAGGGAATTAGTAAAGCACAGGGTCCATAATAGCATATTTTATGATAGACTAGTCATCCATAATACTGAAAAGCAGGCTGGAATCCGAGTTACATGATAAAAATGTATTTTAGGTAGACAATTTTGGCAACAACGTTCAGAAAACTAACCAAAAAATGTTGGGAGACAATCCTCCATGGGTCTATCATGTCTCTATAGGTCTTTATCCAATTTTGTTCTTTTTTTTTTTTTTAAAGCAAACAGCCTTAAAAGATAAAGATAGTGACTTTATCTCAGGGTAAAGGTTGGGCAGGTTTCCAGGAAGCACCTTTAAAGATTGGGGTTTCTTAAGTTCAAGATTACTCAATTGTGATATAAACTGCGAACACAACTTCCACCTGGGTCAATCTCCACATTGCCCCTGAGTGACTGGGGAGACAAGCAGAACCAATGGGAATATGAAACTCGCGCTTCCTGCTGTGCCTTGAGAAAAATTCATTTGTCTCTGACACAGTAGGCTCTTGTCTCTGTCAACATCTATGAAACTGTGGAAGACTAATTTGTTAGCTTGCAAGTGGGGTAAAATCCAAGACATTTCACTGTTTTTGACAAAACAAGAGGAGACCAGAGCAGGTCACAGGAAGACCAATTACCAAGCTATGCGGTATTAAGAAAAGAAAGAGAGATCTCAACATTAAGAATTATAAGGAAAGGAGGAAACAGATGTAAGAAACATTTTTTTTTTTACAGGGAAAAAGGACAAGATTTGGGACTGATTAAATGTGGGAGGTGTGGAAGAGTGTAGGTTGAGTAGGACTATAATGTCTCTCATTGGATGACTGATGGATGGTTATGTCATTAACAGGAAAAGATAATATAAGAACACAGGAGCAAGTGCAATGTAAAAAGCCATAGAGTCTGAATATACAGAATTAAAAAGATATTAATGTAGAGATACCTACTGGACTATTGCAAATTAGGTTTGTAGTTCCAGAAAGAGGTCAGGAATAGAGATAAATCACTGAGAATCAGCTACTGAAAAAGATTCAGAAGACCCCTGAAAGACCCTGAGAACTTGTCAGGGTATCCACAAAGTCAACTTTTTTAATTTTCAATTTTCACACTATTGAGATGTTATTTGCATTTTTACTATGTTGACATTTGCTTTCATACTGCAAATTCAATATGAAACTGCTGGTCCCTAAGAACAAAAAAGGGCAGTGGAACCAAGTTGCAGTAGTAGCCACCAAATTTAACACAACCTTGTGCTCATAAGATACCAACTAAATTTAAGAATATTTTGG
Organism: Phoca vitulina; assembly: GCF_004348235.1. Classification (NCBI taxonomy): domain Eukaryota; kingdom Metazoa; phylum Chordata; class Mammalia; order Carnivora; family Phocidae; genus Phoca; species Phoca vitulina. The sequence goes on along the minus strand of NW_022589732.1, from coordinate 14,851,193 downwards.
AGAAGCAGCAAAAATCATTTATTTTTATTAAACAATGACCTTTAAATACACATTTTTTAAAAAAAATTCTCTTTGTATGAATGAAGTACAATGGTTTCCTGAGGAAAAGCACTTATGCAGTTAGTTGAGTTTCTACATGAGCTGCTCTTTTTATTAAAAAAAAAAAAACAAAAACTTTTTATTTGAAAAAAATGATTGACAAACAAATGATAGTTATTCAGATTTGGGTATTTGGCAGACATTTTCTTGAAAATGAAAAAAAAGGAAGACTGTCACTTAAAAAAAATAACTGTCAGGAATATTGCTAATAATAAAATTTGAGCTTTCAACTGAAAATTGTAATTGTGTAAAACTCATATACACCACCTTGAGATTCCCAATACATAAAAGGCCATTTTCTTGAGATGGGTAGTGATATTGACAAATGAGACATTTTACATTTGTAAGATCTGCATAATAAACAAAAACTTTGCAAAGGACCAATGCACCTCAGTAAAAGTCACGTATGGACAGAAGAGTTAAATAGACCAAAGGACTTTTTTTTTAACATACAGCTTTGTTGAGATACAGTCCACATACAATTCATATTTAAAGTGTACAATTTAATGGCATCTAGTATATTCAGAGTTGTTCAAACATCACTACATTAATTTTAGAATATTTTCAACACCTCCAAAGAACCCCTTAACACTTAGTTGCCACACCCAAACCCTTGTACCCAGAAGCCCTGGGCAACCACTAATGTATTTTCTGTCAGCATAAATATGCATGTTCAGGACATTTCACAGACATGGAATCATAAAATATATGGGCTTTTGTAAATGGCTTCTTTCATCTAACATAACGTTTTCAGGGTTCTTCCATATTGTGGCATGAATCAGTGCTTCATTTCTTTTTATAGCCAATATTTTATCAGATGGATACTCCACATGCTACTTATCCATTCATCAGTTGACGGGCACTGGTTGTTTTCACTTTTCTGCTATTATGACGAATACTGCTATGAACATTCATGTACAAGATTTTATGCACATACCTGTTCTCATTTCTCTTGGGTATATTCCAGAATTGCTGGGTCATACAGTAACTGTATCTTTAGCCTTTTGAAGAAATGCCAGACTATATCCCAAAGCAGCTGCACTATTTTTTTGTTGGTTTTTAAAGATTTATTTTTTTATTTACTTTAGAGAAAGAGAGTGCATGTGTGAGTGGGGGAAGGGGCAAAGAGAGAGCAGACTCCCCATCCCACGACCCATGAGATCATGACCCAAGGCAAAACCAAGAGTGGGACGCTTAACGACTGAGCCACCCAGGTGACCCACAGCTGCACTATTTTAAAACCCCACCAGCACAGTTTTCAACATCCTACCCAAAATTTTGGTATATGGTGTGAGGTAGGGATACAACTCAATTTTTTTGTATGTAAATACCTCATTTTCTCAGCATCATTTGTTGAAAAGGCTATTTTTTTCTTTATTGGACTATCTTGATATCCTTGTCAAAAATTAACTGACCAAGAATGGATGAATTGTTGGACTCTTAAATCTATGACAACTAAATTTGACAAAGGCACAAAAGTAATTCACTGGGGAAAGAACAGCTTTTTCAACAAATGATGCTAGAATTACTGGATAGTCATATACAAGAAAAAAAAATCTTCAACCCATTCTTTATAATATAAACAAAAATACTTCAAAATGGATCAAAACCTAAATGTAAAATCTGAAACTATAAAAATTCCAGAAAATGGGAGAAAATCTCCGTGATCCTGAATTGACTTGGATCAATACATTTTTAAATATAGATTTAAAATATATCACTGACATTAACTAAATGCTAGTGGTATAACTTTTTATCTTGGTCACTTAGTATTTCATACATAGATACATCCTAATGACTGTAATTTCTCCCCTGTTGTTGAACATTTAGATTATATTCAATTTTCTAAATTACAAATACTGTAAATACCGCCTTCATATATTCAATATTACTTATGCACATGACTTAACTATTTTTATCAGATAGATACCTAAACTAGGAATTACTGGGTCAAAGATTATGTGCATGTTAAATTTGTAAAGCTACTGCCAAATTGCTCTACCATAAGGTGTATCTTACAGAAGAGTACAAAAGGGTATGAAAGAGTTCTTTGCTTTATATCTCTCCTAACACTGAATTCTAATCAGTTTATTTTTAACAATGTGACAACAAATATGGTAATTTTTAACTTGTATTTTTTATTGTTAATTAAGGTGAGGAGCTTTTCATTTACTTATAAATAATTCATATTTCTTATATAAATTGAATTACTCATCATATCTTTTGTTTACTTTTCAGTTGGGTTTTTTTTTTTCTTCTTCTTAATGATGCCAAGAATCCAAGAATCTGTTTTCATATTAGGGACATACTACCCCTTTGATGCATTTTGCAAATATTTTCCTTGTTTCTTTTCGTCTTTATTTTCTTTCACCTAAAATCTTTTTGGCCTTTTAATGTATTTTGTATCTTTATAATTTATGAGATTAGAAACAATAAAAATTGACAGAGAAAGGTAAGCCAGTAAAGAGTACAGAGAAAGGACATCAAAGAGTTAATAAGCAAAGAACGAAGAGTGTCATTTTTTCCTGAAAGATAATGAAAGAAAGTTCAGTTTCAAAATTGAGGGAATAATCAACAAATTAAACAACCTCAAGAGGGTCAATTAGGATCCAGATTTTTAAACAGTCATTGGATTTGACAATTATATTATTAGTGACCTTTGTAAAAAAACATGTTTCCAAAGAGAGATAAGATTGGGTGTTATATTCAACTAATGAATCGCTGACCACCACATCAAAAACTAATGATGTGCTATATGCTGGCTAATTGAACATAATAATTAAAAAAAAATTGAGATCCCAGATTGCAGTTATTGAATAAACAATGAGTTGGGAAGTGGAGTAGTGGTGATAATAAATGTATAGTACTGGGGTGCCTGGGTGGCTCAGTCGATTAGGGGTCAGACTCTTGATTTCCACTCAGGTCATGATCTCAGGGTTCTGAGATAGAGCCCGACGTTGGGCTCTGCACTCAGCAGAGAGTCTGCTTAGGATTCTCTTTCTCTCTCCTTTTGCCCCACATATCTCTAAAATAAATAAATAAATCTTAAAAAAATTTTTTTTATAGTATGCTGTCTATACATCTGGTAGTGAAGGGAAAGGGGGATAACAGTTTGAGGTTCTAGAGAATGAGAAAGACAACGGAATAGAGTTAAAAAGACACAATTATACAAACAAGTTTGAAGACAACAGGGAGAGAAGGCGAAGAAGTTGAAACCTCATGATTTCTATTATATTTACAGAGTTGGATATGAAGTTGCTTGATATGATATACAGCATGTAGACATGATAGAGAGGGTAGGGTAAGAGGATACAGGAAATAAAGATTTGAACAAATACACAGAAAAATGACAACTGGAGAAGAAACGGAAAGTACTATAGATGCAGACATGTGTCACTCCCTTATAATGCCTAGAACAATGTGTTGTACATAGATGGACTCATTGAATGGGTTTAAAATTTAATTTTAGATAATTAAAAAATATACATGCTTTAGGAAATTTAGTTTTTATATATAAATTTTATGTAACCAGTATGCTAATATGATAAGTACACTGTGATGTGATTTCTCAAGAATAAAAAATTATTCTATTTATTTAATTTCTATAGAAGTACATAAAAAATTCAGATTAAGGGGTTGGCAATTTGATGAAGTGAAAGCAACTGAATTTTATATTTAAAACACAGCATGAAAGATTTGCAAATGTCACTACAAGTGGAATGTTTAAAATTTCTCTAGGCACTTAATAAATAATAATATTTTAAATATAGGGCACCTGGGTGGCTCGGTTGGTTAAGCGACTGCCTTCGGCTTGGGTCATGATCCTGGAGTCCAGGGATCGAGTCCCGCATCGGGCTCCCTGCTCGGCAGGGAGTCTGCTTCTCCCTCTGACCCTCCCCCCTCTCATGTGCTCTCTCTCATTCTCTCTCAAATAAATAAATAAAATCTTTAAAATAAATAAATAAATAAATAAATAAATAAATAAATAAATAAACAAACAACCCAAGAAATAAGAAAAATGTTAAATATTATAAAATGTAAGAATAATAATGAATTAGTCAAGTTTCTATCTAAACTATATTACCAGGAGTAAACTGTCAAATCATTTCTAAAATAAAAGGAAAAGTAAAAAGTACTAAAATTGTTAATCAATGGTAAAGCTTGTATCTAAACAGAGTTAGAATGAATACGTAACTAAATGTATTCAGCTACTAAATGTATTCAGCTACTAACGGTACTCTGAAAATGATTTTTTAATTAATAAACTAACAACAAGGGGGAAATTAGGTAAGGATTACATGGGAACTCTCTGTACTACCTTTGAAACTTTTCTGTAAACCTAAAATTATTCCAAATAGTGAGTTTATTTTTTAAAACTAAAAATTAATTTTTTTAAATTTTTTACTTTAAAATAATTTTATACCTAAAGAAAAGTTGCAGAAATAATACAGAGAATTCCCATACACCTTTTACAAAGCTTACCCTAATATTAGCATGTTATATAATGAATATTATCAAAATCTTGGAATTGCTTTCACATTTTGAAGTGCTTATCCTGCATATCATAAAAAAATCTCTGTGTCATAAAGCAGTATTTTTACTGCAAAATTTCTTTGACATGGTTTGTTCTACTCATCTCAGGTGATTAAAAGAACACATTTCTATTTGCAAGCAGAGTAAAACAAAGTAGTGTTTTCACCTATCAATTATATTCCTCAACTTTCTAGAATGTATTCCTATTTTGGAAATGAGTATCCTTCAAGTGGATGAATAATAAAGTATTTATTGAAAATTATATAAGACATATTAATTTTCAAAAGAATTTCTAGAAAGCAATCTACAATTTTCAAAAATGTTACAGGATGAGCTAAGTGAGGGTTTGAAGACCAAGAATCTGTATAAGGACCCGCCTGTATAATATTATTATGATTTTCACCTAGTAGTCTCAATATCCAAGGTATGAAAGAGTGGTGGATGGTAAGTTAGACTGATCTAGAATTGGTGGATAGGCATTGTGAAATAAAAGGACATAAAAATTGAGAGAAAAACTTAAGTGAGGTCAGATGAATGACAGATTTGAAGGCAGTGAAACTTAGAGGTACAAGGGGTAGGAGAATTCTATGCAAAGAACTGAAATTATATAAGAAAAGTCAGGAAAAGATTACAAAGGATGAGAAGCTTTAGTCAGACAATAGAATATTAGAACGTTAGATTTCATAAATAGAACTGTAAGGGATGATGATATACAGCATGTAGACATGATAGAGTAGGGCTGAAAAAGAACGAAGTTCAACAAACCCTGAAATTAGGATGATTATTGGGTTACAACAATGAAGTCAGGCCACCATCAGTTAGATTATTCCATACCTTTCCAGCTTGGGAATCCTTGATAGATACCTATACAAGTCACAATTAAATTCACTTAAACATCTTTAGACTATAAAGATATAAAAATTATTAAAATGTTCATTTTATCTGGCTTCTGTTGGACCCAAATAAATAACACAATTAAAAAAAAAAAAAAGACTGCCAAAGAAGAAATGTTAAATTATCTTCAGAAGGGAGTATTAGAGCAGGATTGTCATTTCACAACAGTTTTTTCCTAGTTTTTTTCTTTTTTTTTTAAAAGATTTTATTTATTTGACAGAGAGAGACACACAGCAAGAGAGGGAACACAAGCAGGGAGAGTGGGAGAGGGCGAGGGAGAAGCAAGCTTCCCACGGAGCAGGGAGCCCGATGCGGGTCTCAATCCCAGGACCCCGGGATCATGACCTGAGCCGAAGGCAGACACTCAATGACTGAGCCACCCAGGAGCCCCTTTCCTAGTTTTTCAAATAATGCCTACTATTATTAACTTGAACTGGAAGTAATATAGAGTTATTCATAAAAGTTTTATTTCTTCAAAAAGTAAAATCAGTGATTTGAAATATTTTAAAATTCAAGAAATGTATTCCAAACCAATGCTATAAAGAAATATTAAGCATTCAATAAATGCCTACTAACTCAGCATGGAAGGATCTGAAGTACATGTAAAAATCATGCTGAGATTTAATATAAAGTCATTGTTCTGAGGAGACCAAGAAAAAACAATGACTGAGACTATAACTGATATGAAAATATGAGTGGAATTTTTATTAAAATAAAAAGTACTGATTATCATAAATGTCCCATTTATTAGAGAGTTAGGATTTAAATAACAGTAACAAGTGATCATATAGGCACTAAGTAACAAAAAATATAGTAAAAAATACAGACAACTACTACTTCCAAAATTTTAAGTCTTCATTTAGTTCAGTTTTAACAGCTGTAAACACTATATGGACCCCTGGGAGTCAACTACTATCAAAAATTACAAGTTATTAATAGACATACAAAAAAATTTATTATTCAGAGAAACTACTACTTTGTAAGGTCCATAAAAAAAAATATTTCAATTCCAGGATAATTCATTACTCATTTCTAAGAAATAATTGGTACACAATGGAGATTTCTTGATAGCCAAGACATGTACATAAATAAAGCATGTAATTAAATGAATGTATAAATTCTCTCTTGCAAAAAAAAATCTCTTTCATACACTGATTATCAATGGATATGTCAGCATTATGGCTAAACCTCCCAGTTTTTCCTGAATATAAGTAAACAATAAATATACATCTTTTCAAAATGCATATGTTAGAAATCTAAACCATTTCAGAAAGTTGAGGGGAATTGACTATCTTTTGGTGTGAGTGGGGCAGCAAACTTTAGATTATGATTTTTCTAATATATAAACATGACTGATTTTACATTTTTTCCAAACCCCAAATTTGTAACTGCTAATACACACATTTCATTGTGAATTTTTCATTATAATAACCATGAAAGACTACGGACTCTGAGAAACAAACTGAGGGTTCTAGACGGGAGAGGGGTGGGGAGATGGGTTAGCCTGGTGATGGGTATTAAAGAGCACATGTATTGAATGGAGCACTGAGTGTTATACGCAAACAATGAATCATGGAACACTACATCAAAAACTAATGATGTAATGTATGGTGGTTAACATAACATAATAAAAAAAATAATGTATTGTTTGAAAAGGAAACATTATGATTAAAAATGTACTAGATGATCAGTAAAGCTACCCTGAAACTAACAGTTTACCACACGTCCTCAATAGAAATTGCAAGAATATTCTGAAATACCTCAACATTACTCTATATGATCTTTGAAACTATTAATCAAAGATTCTTAATAATAAATAATTCTTAAACATTTTCTATCCTAAACATGCATATCCCAAACTCATTTCTAACTATAATCTATTGAACCAATTGTTTATCAGAAGAAATTGAAGGGGGCGCCTGGGTGGCTCAGTCGTTAAGTGTCTGCCTTCGGCTCAGGTCATGATTCCAGGGTGCTGGGATCAAGCCCCGCATCGCATTGGGCTCCCTGCTCCGCGGGAAGCCTGCTTCTCCCTCTCCCACTCCCCCTGCTGTGTTCCCTCTCTCGCTCTCTCTGTCAAATAAATAAATAAAATCTTAAAAAAAAAAAAGAAATTGAAGAAAAAAGTTCAAAGATGTTGCTCAGATTCTGGAGTGCTAGTACAAGCACTGTGGTAGGCAAATGTATTTTAACAAGTAAACAAGTTGGTGAAGCCTATGAATACTTAAGCTAGATCTGGTTTTCAAAGAAATAATGCTAACTGATATCAAATAATTTTACTACACTCACTAACTTTTGTTTAATGATGTTCAGTCATTTTTACAGATTATCTTCTGATTAAAAATTCAGTTGACTTCAGACAACCCATTTAGTGTAACATGGTCACAAATTCCCTTAATTTTTCTGTCTGTTGATTTAATAGCTTTACAGAGGCTTAAATGATGGAAAACTATTTGTAAAAATTTAAGATAAAAAATTATGTAAGTTTTGACCTAGGTATATATCCAATGTACAATTAATCAATTTTTTCTTTTTTGGATCATACTACTGGTTATGTATCTTAGAAATCTGTCCGCTTAATTTCATTCGGTAATGTTTTATAGTTTTAAGTATACAAGTCTCATATATTTTTTTGTCAGATTTGTCCCTGTATTATTGATGTTATGGTAAACACTGCTTTTTGTTAAATTTCAAATTTTTTATTGCTAGAGAAAAATACACTCAATTGAAAATACTGATCTTGAATCCTGTAAACGTGCTAAAGTCAATTATTAGCTCTAGGACCTTTTTGTAGATTCTACAGGATAATGTACATAGATGATCATATCACTGGTGAATAATGACAGATTTACTTCTGCTTTTCTAATCTATATGCTTTTCTTTTTATTGCCTAACAACTCTGTCTAGAACCTCCACGACAATGTTAAATAGAAGTGGTGAAAGCATTCAGCCTTTCAACAACAAATACAATGTTACCATTGGTTCTTCATAGATGCTTTCTGTCAGGCTGGGAGTTCCCCAATATTCCCAGTCTGCAGAGTGATTCTATGAGGAATCAATGTTAGATTTTGTCAAATGTTTTTTCTGCATCTAAGACGTCACCATATAGCTTTTCTTTCATTATTTCAGGTGGGAGGATAAATCCAGTATCTGTTACTCTGTCAGAAAGAGGAGCCTCAAATTCCTTTAGTTTTGGATAATGAAAAATACACTTTGATTCACTGAATGTAGTCAAGTATGCAAATATATAGCTCATAATTATTAAAGATCTGTTTCTAACTCATCTATTAATAAATTAGCAATCCCTCAGATAAAATGACTAAACTCAGTTTAACTACTGTTACCAATATCCTATAGCAAAATATAGTATTATATTCCAATATATGGTATAATGAGCAGTAATAACATTTCAGGCAGAAATCTGAAGCAGACCAATGAATTCTGGCAGAGTTACAAAGTATAAATATGAAGTCCACTTAAATCAACAGCAGGTATCATGGTTATATTAGAAGCATGTGATGTGAGATATTAAGAGATGAATGATGCATAGCCTGATCTAATGTCAGTAAATGTTCACAAAAAAGTAAATCAAGAAATATTAAGTTTAAAAAGAAAGACTTCAGTGAAATGATGGCAATCATCTTTCAGGACTGACCTGAAATGAAGAGAATACTCATTGCTGAGCACTTGATTATTTGGACATAATTAATGTTCCAAACAGAATACATGGTGTGAACAAGAAGTTGTGGTTTGATGTGAGGTCGGTTAAATTAAACAAAAAAGAGAGAGAGAGAGACACTTCAAAAGGTCAATGAGATTAGCTTCCTTGGCTCTAATTTGTGAATACAGAACCATTGCTCCTAGGGGAAATAAAGGGTTAGGTTCCTGCAATGCCTTGGTTACATTCTTTGTCAACAAGTTAATATCACTACATAACTTTGTTTTTTGTGTCTTTTTGTTTAGAGAGACATTATTTTATTTATATTTATATACACACATATAAAAAAGCTGAGCCACCCAGGCACCCCTATCAGTGGTTTTAAATCAGTGGTTCTTAACCATTTTTGAAGTCTTGGATTTTTTTTGAGAATATGATAAAAGTTAAGTATCCTCTAGAAAAATCACACATTAAAAAATTATGATTTTAATGGATTTATGGACCTCCAATAGGTCCATAAACAGACCTCCATTCTAAATGATAACCCCTGAATCATGGTTTAAAAATGCCAGCTTTAAAGGTTATAGGCAGGGGCGCCTGGATGGCTCAGTCATTAAGCGTCTGCCTTCGGCTCACGTCATGATCCCAGGGTCCTGGGATCGAGCCCCGCATCAGGATCCCTGCTCAGCAGGAAGCCTGCTTCTCCCTCTCCCACTCCCCCTGCTTGTGTTCCCTCTCTCGCTGTCTCTCTCTGTCAAATAAATAAATAAAATCTTTAAAAAAAAAAAAGGTTATAGGAAAAATTTTAAAGCATTCATTGATAACTACTTCAGATTTCAACTAATGCTTAAATCTTCGTATTTACAAAATAGCCATCATTATACCTATCAGCTTACATTTTCTGAATGCATATTACAATAATGATTATAGTTTATCAGCTAGATATAATATACAGTGTCATAGAACATAAAATGCATTTGCAGTTTTCACTCTTTCCAAAACAAGTTTTCCTTGCCTTTCTTGCAGAATTACTATTTTTAAAAAATCAACAGAATATAACCAGAGAAGCAATACATAAACTAATTTGGAGAGCTCTTCATGCTTCTTAAAACACTCCAATTTGGGGACATGAACATATAAAGTGTGAAGTTTCATAGCACATCGATATTTATATCAACTTTATAATTTTATTTGGTTCTCTACATATGAAATATCTAAAAATATTGATTGTAATCCAGTATCCCTTCACTCTCAAAGAAAAAGTCTGACTGCCAAAAACACTTTCATTTAAAAATTTTATTTTTCAAAAACAATTTTATATCTGTTTTACAACTGACACATTAACTTGGTAAATGTTTGTAAAGTACTAACAAGAAAGCAAGTGGTATTTTTTAAAAAAGAGAACAACAGAGAAAAATATCAGCAATTACTTCAGCATTAACCAATAACAGTTAATCAACAAAGGAAATTATACCTTTTCCATAATTATATATTAAGGTATGAAGAACTGCTAAGTGGAAATGTTCTATATTAAAAATTTCAAATGGTACCGGATATTTAGTACGAAGACTAAAAAATAACTTACTGCATTTTAAGTACAGAGGGTTCAGACATTGAGAACACTTCTTAATGGCTAAAATGATTGCTTAGTAGGAGAAGTTGAGAAGTTGTCTCCTGATAAAGGGATAGGAGACCGGGCAGGGGTCTGAAGATAGGAATTATTCACGTAAATTCTGAAGAAAATAAGAAAGGTGACTAAAAGCAAACAAAAGAATTGAAAAAAGGTTGACGGCCCAACTTCGTCTGAAAACTTGGGTTATTCTGCCTCTGTATGAACAGAACGATTTTATGCAAGTTTCTATCCATCATTTATTCTGTTATCATCTTGACTTCTTCTGGCATGATATGCAATTTGGAGTAACTGTGATTCAGAATATCCTAAGTAACCAGTCAATATTTACAAATTATGTATGTTGCTATTTTTTTCATAATTATCCATGTCAGACAGTTCTAGCTATACTTCAGGAAATGTGGCTATATTTATGAATGAATATGTAGAGATGTAGTATCGTAATAAGTGTTTGTTGATGATAGCTTACGTAAAACAAGAACACTGTCATCTTTCTCACATAGCCAAACACAGGATAAAGAATTCCTACCTCTGGGAATGAAAGGTTTAGTCTATTTCTTATCTCCTACTATGAAATATATATAATGCAAATTACATATACATTTAAGTGGGTATGAAGGGGTTTTTAATATAAAATTATATTAGTAAAGGACTAATCCATATGTTTTTGCATAAACTATTTTATATTCTCTCTACATATAAAAATTTGAAATAAATGGACAATAGGTTTGTATTAGACACAGATGTTAATGTTAAATCAACTGTTCTATACATCACACAGAAACCTATGTTAATGCTAAATGAAGAAATTTCCCTTAAATGTTCCACAAGGTCAAGTTACATTATGAGTTACTCCTTAAAACACAGGATTAATAAATAATACCCAAAGTATTTCATAGACCCTGTCATTTGAAATCAATATTTATGGATATGAGGCAATTCCATAACAAGTAATATAGAGACACTCTAATTTTGCCTCTGTCACAATTATGAGATAGATTTAGTTTTTAAACTTTTATTATAAATAAATGATAAATTAAGTCTAGTTTTTTAGTTTGCATTATAAATCTAACTACTGAGAAATATGTTAACTTCAAAAATTCTAGTATTATTTTTATTCTCTGGGCATGAAGTAGATTCTTTTAATGAATTATTATTAAAGGTGATTATACTTATTTGTAAGTGTATTATGAAATATATGTATATATTTATACAAAATTTTACCCATATAAATAGAATTTCACCTCTAGATATCCCAATCTCAGCCTACCACCTTTTTTTAGTTTAACATATAGGGGTGGAGAGAAAAATATTCAGAGTCAGAGATCATAAACGTGCAAATGTGATAGAATATTTATGTTATCTGCTTATGCCAAATTCTAGTCATTAGCACTATATTTCCTAGGTATGTTATCCACCTATGTAAGGCTTTAGGGCCAAACTGCAGTTCTGCTACTTACTAACTGCACAGCCCTGCACTTTTTTTTTTTTTTTTTTTTTTTTTTAAAGATTTTATTTATTTATTTGAGAGAGAGAGAACGAGAGATGAGAGCATGAGAGGGAGAAGCAGACTCCCCGCTGAGCAGGGAGCCCGATGCGGGACTCGATCCCGGGACTCCAGGACCATGACCTGAGCCGAAGGCAGTCGCTTAACCAACTGAGCCACCCAGGCGCCCCCAGCCCTGCACTTCTTATAAACAAGTATTAATTCAGACACCATCAAGGGTCTAACAAATTAGCCAGTGTCTGCCTGTTTCTTTCTCTTTTTTTCTCTACACACACACACACACACACACACACACACACAGTGACATAAGGACATGAGACCTCTGGATCAGAGACAAAGACAATTTATTGCTCATGGCAAAGACAGCAGCCAGAGCAATAACTTAGTGCTATTTCCCTGAGTTCCAATCCTCATGGGGCAATGCAATGAAGGCTGGATATTACTGGCACATGCAGCAGAGAACAGCACAGGAGAGTAATCCTAAAACTAAGAAACTCTCATCTTCTAAAGGTTTCTACTCTGTTGCAGAAAGAAAGATTACCCATTACTCTAGTATATAAGCAAATCTACAGGAAGGGAAAGGTGAGGTCTTTTATTTTTAATTTTGGGATGTCTCCCAGGAGGGACATGTTACTAGTTTGACTATCCAGAAATTTTTCCTTATACAAAACACTGGCAATGTAAATGCCTTTGCTTAGAGACTGTGCAGGCACATGAAAAATCTATCAGCTATCTCCCAACACTCAGTTTTCCATCTCTAAATGGGGATAATAACAGATGCAATGAAATTATATTGAAGTATTATAAGAATGGAGTAACTATCTGAGACACACAGACCTGAAACAAGGGACGACTGGGTGGCTCAGTCGGTTAAGTGTCTGCCTTCAGCTCAGGTCATGATTGAGTCCCACATCGGGGTCCTTGCGGGAAGTCTGCTTCTACCTCTGCCTGCCGCTCCCCCCACTGCTTGTGCTCTCTCTCTCTCTAATAAATAATAAAAATTTTTTTTTTTAAGAAAGACTTGAAATAGGCCTGCTAAAGGTGTACTGAATAGTAGGGTTCTTGATTCACTTGATACATAATTTTAAAAATAGAAAAACTCTAATATTTATAACAAGATACAAACCATCCTATGAAATGAATATTTTATAAAATAACCCAGTAATATCTATTATGTGAACAAGATGGAGAATATTCTTCCATTTATACTAATCAACATCTTTCAATGCTTTTCAAGCAGTAGTATGTGAGGCATTAATGGAGGATGATAACTGTAATGGGTCACAACCATCATTTTTATAACTAATAGAACAGAATAAAAAACCAAAGTGCCTTGCAAGGTACTAAGGGTAGAAATTATTTAATGAAAAATTTCAGTTAGATATATACACAAAGGCATCCTTAGAAGTGATGTAAACTGTATTTCTTAGTGTGGATTGACAGACATATATATTTAGTTATATGATAAGATAAATAAGTAGTTCTATAACCAAGAATTGGGAATTTATAAATAGTACCTAATATTTACCAACAAATAACTGCTTAAGAAAATAAAATTGGGGCACCTGGGTGGCTCAGTTGGTTAAGCGACTGCCTTCGGCTCGGGTCATGATCCTGGAGTCCCGGGATCGAGTCCCGCATCGGGCTCCCTGCTCAGCAGGGAGTCTGCTTCTCCCTCTCCCGCTCCCCCCTCTTGTGCTCTCTCTCTCTCTCACTCTCTCTCTCAAATAAATAAATAAAAATAAAATCTTTAAAAAAAAAAAAAAAAGAAAAGAAAATTGAGGAAACCTCAGTTTTAAACATAATGAAAATTAAAAAGAATATGGACCAACTGTCCAATTTGAACTGAAGTCAAGATAGAAGGAACTGACTCAATTGTAATAGAAAGAAAAAATTAGATGGTCCCGAGTGAGAAGAGGTAAATATCTTAATGAAAAATCTGAATAATATTAAAAAAATCTTCTAAGGACAATACGCTGTTCTGTTCAGCTCCTGAAAATTCTACCTGTAAATCTTTCCCAACTCATCTGGCCCCACCCCCTACATTTCTAGCAATATACTAAGCATTAAAGAAGATAAAAGCCATATTAAATAACTACTACCCCAAAGGGGCTTATAATAAAACAAAATTAAGTCTAGTCTACAAACATTGTATCATTAACTCTTGATTGCATAGGACTAAGTATATACTTTATATATTATCTAAGATGTTTTTCTTCCTTTTTTGGGTCATTTTATTATTCCTCCAAGTGACAGAGAAGTTTTTAAAAAGCTGACATATACATACTTTGTTAATAATTCTAAAAAGTGAAATGATGAAAAAGCAACTAGGTGGTTTAACTTGTAGGAATAAATTTAGTCAGGAAAGCTGGGCTTGAACACTTAGCCTTACTTATCACAGTATCTAGCCACGTGAGCTTGGCCAAGTAACAAATTCTCAAGATATGCATATAAAATTAGAAAAAATTTGACCACAGTACAGCCAAATCCACAGAGTGAATAAATACTTATAATGAAGTTTTGGTGATTTACCACAGTCCTCTGCTTGGACTTCATGCATTAAGTGCATATGGCTTAAATAATCCTAAGCACACACAGTGGAAGCAGTGAGTGAAAAGTGAGAAGCAATAAGATATCTAGCAACTCAAATTTAATTTAAGTGCTAATAGAACTTTCCCTTTGAATCTGATATGGTTTTTTAAAAAAACCAATATAATTAAAAATGGACAGATGCCATGAAATTTTGGAACCATAATAAGCCTTAGTAATCAAGACTAAAATAATCAGTGAATAGATTAAAAAGCTGAAGCACTTCCCCAAGATCACTTACCTACCTGACGGCAGAGCATGGAGAACACCTTCTATCTTGTGAGCTCCCACCATACCTGTCACTTGTTATGACTGTTTCTATCATCCAAGAGGTTTACAAAGTTTTTCTTAAGACTATACAAAAAGATGTCTTTCTCTAAAGAGCCACAGAAGAGTTGAAATAAACTTCATGTTTTTACATTACCAGTATTCAGAGGTAATATTCATTCAAAACCACAAACGTTTTAATAATAATAATATTCAAGGACTTCATTGATAATTATCAAAAAATGTTAAGGTTGAAGGATCTGTGTCATGGGGAAATTTTTATTATTTATAAAGGAACTGTGTAGGAGTCAAAGACATGCAATTTTTCCACAAAAGAAATCACACAAACACTGGAATCTTTCTGTGAGAGTCAATGAGTCTGTGCATGTGATTCACTTCAGGGCAGCATAAGGTTTGCTACACTGATAAAAAGATAAAAATTACTATCTTGCCTCTGGCAGGAACTTATTCCAGATGCTCAGGGGAATGATGAGTTCACTTTTTCCTATTCCCATATGAAACTTCTTACTCAACAGTAGTAATCAGTAGAGAGAATAAGCAAAGCCAGAGATTTAGTTGCTTGTATTATAATCCATACACCAATTTGTTGAATACATATTGTAAGCACTGTTTAAAAGTGATGATTGTTTTTTAAAAAATGAAAACCTTTTTAATGCAAAAGGATTTAGAGCATTTTTAAAGCTTTATTTCTATTCCATGCCTTTTTTTTTAATTCAGAAAAGCATTTTTTAAGTCCCTGAGGAACTTTTATACACAAAATCAAATAAACTGAACATTTCAAAAACAAGATTGCTTTTTTTTACATTATGGAATACTTTTAACTTTGCATTTGAATAATTTTAGTGTTTTCTTTCCACATTTAAGAGATTTTTAAGGCAGAAAAACAAAATATAAACAATATTGCTTCAAGTCAGATTGATTAGAAACTGAAAATCAATAAAAATTTAGACTAGTTTGCATTAATTATAAGCTAATTAATCAATTATAGTAGATGAGGCCCACCCATATTATAATTACATTTTATTGTAACTGTAAATCACTTATCAATATCATTAATGGCATACAGGCATACAATTCTAAATGGCAATAAACTTTCAATACAAATATTTAATCTATCAGAGAAAAATGTAATGGCACATAAATTTAACTGAAGTGTTATATTTAATACTTGTATCTCTATGACAGAAGATAACCTTATAAAATATATAACCACTACTTAATAAGATTAAAATCTAGTATTCATGAAACACCAAATAACTATTTTTATTTGTTTTTGGGATCTGCACCATGGCATGAAAATAAGGGGAATAAACATGAACTTTTGACATATTAGATAACAGGAATTTTTAAATGTAATGAAACTTAAGCTTATTCAAATGTTTTTCTCAAAGGCCTTAGTAAAAAACAAGCTGTGCTTTATATACAGAGTAGAAGATGTTTTATGGAAGAGCAAACTGACTCCATGCAAATAATATAAAGGGACAAATTTCATACTGTCAGAACAATAATTATGATAACTATATCTAAAAGACATGTATGGGGTGCCTGGGTGGCTCAGTCGATTGAGCATCCAACTCTTGGTTTCTGCTTGGGTGGTGGGCCGAGCTTCGTGGGATTGGGCCCTGGGTCAGGCTCTGTGTTCAGTGGGGAGTCAGCTTGAGATTCTCTCTCTCCCTCTCTCTCTGCCCTCCCCCTGCTTGCACCCACACTCTCTCCCTCTCTCTCAAATAAATAAATAAATCTTAAAAATAAAGACATATATGTATGTCTACAGAAGACATACTTTAGATTAAAAGTTACAAATAGATTAAAAGCAAAAGGACAGAAAAAGATATACAAGTTTCTCTGAAAGTGGTATTCCTATGAAACCTTTCAAAAGCCAAAATGGCAAGAAGCAAAGAGTATTCCCTTTGTGTTTTTCGAAAGTTTGTGTTACACCACTTCACTTTTATGAAAGACCTACATTAGAAACTGTTTTTGCTGATCGAAACAGCAGTTTAATTTAGGGGAAGGGAGTTTATAGAAGCTACCAAGGAATGGTGACATTTGTGCTAAGTATATGCTTTACATTTTTAAAATCTTTAAACATTTGAAAATACACATATAGTTAACAATTACCCACAACAGCACAAGCCTGAGCATGCTGCTCTTGCAATGCATATTTCTGCACTAAGGAAGTTCATAAATGAACTGTCAAAACAATTTTCAATACAATGTCAGCCAAATAAATATACAAAACTCCAAGAATAGTTATTTGTATTATGTAAGCAACTACATGAGAGCCAACACATGGTGGATTTTGGATTGAGGACATCCAAATATAAAAAACTCTGAAGAAGCCATAAGTAGAAAGCAAAAGAAAACAAACGAACAAAAACAGAGAGAGCAAGAAACATGGGTTAGCCTGGTGATGGGTATTAAAGAGGGCACGTTCTGCATGGAGCACTGGGTGTTATACACAAACAATGAATCATGGAACACTACATCAAAAACTAATGATGTAATGTATGGTGATTAACATAATAATAAAAAAAGAAAAAAAAGGGTAATGATTATAAAACTCCGTTGAATGTAGACTTGCCATAGCAAGTATAAGAAATTTTGTTGATATTACAGTAAAAATGAATTTAAATGTGAAAGAAACAAATCCAGGACATCACTGAATATACCTTGGTAGTACACTATCAAGGAGAAGAAACATAACTATAAATAGTAAACTAACTTTTGATGTCACAAGGTTATATATAGCACAAGAAAATGAGGACCAAGTGTTCATGAATAAGGGCAGGCATAAAATTTATCTCACTTTAAATTCCTGACATAAAGGATAAAGGTATATATCTGAACTTGTTTAGATATAAGATGCAAAGGATGTGATAAATAGTAAATAGGACTTACTGAATGACCAAGAGTTAATCTTAACAATCACTAAGAAATATCTGTTTGGGGAAGAAGTTTGTGGTGTTTTCTTTACAAGTATTTGAAAGGCACTGTCCAATGCTCTACATATTGTACTATTACCAGTATAATTATATTCTGCAAATTGACAATAATTAAATACTGATTAAACAAATTGCTACTGTATAAACATGTCAGCCATTTTAACTTTTCAAAATTATGTACTTATTTAAATTGATAATACAAGCACATTATAAAAATGATTAAAACAGTAAGAAAGCACATTGAGTGGAAAATAATTCTCCCCAAATACCAATTCCTCAGTTTTCCTATGCTGGTTGCCAGTTTTTATATACTCTTACTGAATTTCCATTGCTATTCATGTTTATTTCATCACTCTGTTCTGATCCCTTAATCTGTCAATCTACATACCCCTGATGTATATATATATATACATTAAAACTACGTATCTTAAATTTTCCAGAAGAGTCCAAACTTCTATTCACTTTATCAAAGCAAATAGTACTACCCCTCATTTTCACAAAACATCAATTGCTTACTGTTTTGAATAGTAACATTAAGAGTTCCCAAACCAGAAAACAGAGTATATGATCTGAAATCTGGTTTAGAAAATATTTTAAGAATGAAAAGTCACTAGGTGCAGAAATGAAAACTGTCACACTACTCAAACTGTCAAATAGTATATGGGGATATAGGGAAACAAGCGAGTTCTTCTCATATAATAATATAAACAATGCAAAATGTACATACATGGTGAAACATTGAAAACATTTCCTTAGATTTTTAACCAGTATTCTACAACTTTTCCTCCCCCCCCAAACTCCCCCCAAAAACACTATTTTTCTGGTCAACAGAGTTGAATTCTAAAATATGCTAAATGAATATAAATCAGTAGGTATTTTTAAAATCAAACGAAAGAATTTATAGTAATAGAATACATTAATATCAGCTCAAAAATTTAAAATTCTCTCATATGTAGGAGAAAAATGGCCCTTCAAAATGGAAAGGAATTTCATCAACGGGTTTTAAAATAACAATGAAATAAAGAGCAGAACAGACAAGACTACTATTGGCCTCTGGCTTCCTTCAATATAGAAGTATTATAAAGGGAAGAGTAAGCCAGCATTGATATAATAAAGAAACCTCCACTTTAATAAATCATTTTTTCAGGAAAAGGAGAAGTCTGCAAAATCTGTGAAAGTGATTTATCTTCAGGTGAATAAAATGAACAGCAATTGATCTTGTACCTAGGGAGTGATTCTTCTTCCACCAGTTACAAATATATCTCTGTTAAATATCACTAGAATGGGTTGGGTGGTCTCATGTTTTGAATAATTTATTTGTACATTTAAGATTTAGGATGTATTCTGAAGTTTTACACAGAATGCCACTGTTTCAGTTGGGTGATTAACTTGCCTATTATTTGATCATTTTGTACATCTGTAAAATGAATGCAGCCTGGTATAAGAGCATATGTATGGCACTAAACACAAATTTGAAGAGGAGTATCAAAGGTAAGAACTCCATGAGAAAATGATGTTTAAGCTTGAGACACATTAAATGGGTACAAATTGGTCAAATGAAGGAAAATAATTTTATAGGCAGAGGAGATTTTATGTTTATGCCAATGAGGTAGGTGACCACCAAAAGTTTCAATTTATAGCATAGAATTCTGAAGAAATCATGAGGGCCCCCTAGTTTTGTCTATAAAGTAGATCATTTTGAAAATAAAACTATTTTATTTATACTTGCAATCCTGGAATTTTGTGAAGAAGGTAAAAAATAGACAAAGGAAAAATAGTTTACAAAATTTATTTTCATCAATTAGTTCTGTAGTCTTTTAAGCCCCTGCTTTGTATTAAAAAAAAAAAAAATACACATCATGGGATTATTCTGCCATGGAGAGAGAATTAGCTTAGATATAAGATGCAAATTATGTGAATAAATGGGGCTTACTCAATGACTACATACTAATTTTAGATTCACAACAAACTGTAAAAATAGTACAGAGGGCTCCCATGTCACCTTCTCCCAGCTTGCTCTAATGATAACATATTACATGACCATGGTCCATTTTCAAATTCAGGAACCTGACATTGGTACAGTAGTAAATTACTAAATCCATTCAGTTTCACTAGATTTTATATGCACTCTTGCTTGTGTGAGTGTTTTTACAGTCTATGAAATCTTATCACCTGTATAGATTTGTGAAACAACCACCACCACAATCAATATATAGAACTGTTCCATCACCACCAAGAAGACCCCTCGTGCAACAACTTTATGTTCACACTATCCTCCTTTCCCCTTCATTCCTACCCTCTGGCAACCACTGTTCTATTTTTCAAAACATATGTATATATATGTTTTAAATTTCAAGAACATTGTACCTTTGAAATCATACAGGATGCAACCTTTCAGATAGTTTTTTTAAACTCAGTGTGATGCCCTTGATACCCGTTCAAATTGCTGTCTGTATCAATACGTTATTCCTTTTTAAAGCTGAGTAGTATTCTATTGTAGAGATACATCAGTTTGTTTATCCATTCACCTGTTGAAGGTTACTTGGATTGTTTCTAATTTGGAGCAATTACAAATAAAGCCACTATAAATATCTGTGTATCAAGTTTTTGTGTGAACGTAAGTTTTCATTTCTATATTATAAATACTCAAGAATTCTGAGTCATATGGAATGTATGTTTAATTTTATAAGAAATGCCAAACTGTTTCTCAGAGTGGCTATGTCATTTTACATTCCCATCGGCAGTGTATGAGAGATTCAGTCATTCCACATTCTCACTAGCACGTGTTATTGTCAGCATTTTTAATTTTTAACTATTCAAATATATACGCAGGGATTTTGTGTAGTTTTAATTTGTACTTTTCTGATGGCTAAAGACATTGAAAACATTTTATATGCTTATCTGCCATCTTATATATCCTCATCATTTAACATTTTAAAATATATGATCTGAAGAGGGAATATATAATAATATCTCTAAATGTGCAGTTAGGAAGCTCTTCTAGGTAATTAAATAGCATGACAACAGGGATAAATACACAAAAAGTTACAGAAAATTTAATCTAATTTATCTAGAAAATAACATTACAAGGATGACATGATTAAAGTTATGTATTATAATAATCCAGGAAGGGCACTGAAAAGTCATAAGGGTATGCATCAAATGCTGTCAATGCCCCTCCCCTATCCTTTGGACCTACCCATTTGCCCTTGCTCCGGTTACTTCTAACAGCTAGTATCTTCCTGTTTATGCCTAAGAGCTTTTCTCCTGAACTGGTGACATTTGCTATGACCACCTGAGCACCAGACAGGTGAACAATTCTATGGATTGCACTCCACAACCATTAACAGGAAATACACTCACACTTCCAGTCGGTTCATTCTGAAAGCAATTCTGACACTGATATTTCTCAAAATTTCCCCACAGGATAAAGCTCCAGCAACCTATCATGGTATCTGGCTTAATTACTTTTTATTAGTTGCACTGTCTTCCCTGAATCACCTCCCTGCCCCCTGCCAGTGTTACCTATAGCTCTCATATAGACCATTTGTTTTAAAATCTGTGTCCAAGGTTATGTTGCTGGAAAAACCTATAAAAATCAAACCACTCACCACAACAAAATAAGTCTCCTTTAAAAATAAATATTTAAAACAAAAAGGTAGTGATGATAAGATGTATAAGTTTTCCTTTTACTATCTATTTACTTTTTATTAGTCCTATTATTTCAAAATCCCCTTCAACTAAGTTAACAGCACTTTCCTCTGCATACTGAAAAAACATTTTCTAACACGTACATTATATCAAAATCCAATAAGTGAAAATTTATATATCTATAACTATAAATATAAGACATTTTCAACCTATAAAATGTAGTAATTTCAACTTCCAGACTCATTTTAACATGATTACAGAGACCAAAAACAAAGACGAAAACAAATCCCAAACACATCAAGGGTTACTATGAAGCTGCAGTAATCAATTCAGCATGATATTGGAGAAAGAATAAATACACAGATCGATGGAACAGACTACAGAGTACAGAAATACAACCATATAATTGATTTTTGAGAAAAGCACAAAGGCCATTAAAACAATATTTAAAAACTTCAGGAAAGGGTATGGACTAGAACAATTGGATATCCATATGCCAAAGAGGGAGAAAAAGAGGAACCTTGTTCCATATCTTACCTTACACACACAAATATTAAATCAAAATGGATCAGAGATGTAAATATAAAAGGTAATTATTTTTATTAGAAAATATAGGAGAAAATCTTTCTGACCCTGGATTAGGCAAAGAGTTCTTAACTACCATATAAAAGCATAATCAATAAAAACCAAACTGATAAATTGCTAAGAACTTCTGCTCGTTGAAAGACACTATTCAGAAAATGAAAAGATAAGAACAGATGGGACAAAGTATTTGCAAATCACATATCTGATGAAAGACGTGTATTCAGAATATATAAAGAACTCTCAAAACTCAGTAATAATGAAAATAAACAGCACAATGTTAACACAAAAACTTATACACAAATGTTTATGACAGCTTTATTCACCATCGCCAAAAATGAAAACATTCCAAATATTCCTCTACTGGGGATGAATATATAAGCTGCAGTACATCTATATGATGGAATACTAGTCAGCTGTCGAAGAAATAAATTACTGATACACAACAAAATAGATGAGTCTCAGATGCACTTATGCCAACTGAAGGAAGCCAGATTGAAAAGCTATACACTGTATGATTCCATTCCTTTGTGTCAAGAACTCCAATGAGCTGCCGGATTCTGTGGGAGTCAATTTAGACAAGACAAAATGTATCACTTACTATGACGCAGTAAGAGGCTACACCAGAGGGAGTGCCAGCTCTCCACGTCCATTTTCCCTCAGGGACCAGCACACTGGCCAAGGATCAGGTGTTTCAGCACAGATGTGGGGGTTCTTTGTCCAAGGAGACCCCGACAAAAGGCCCTGGCAGTTTTATGATCCTAGGTCCCAGGGAAGGTAGAGAGAGAAGAGCTAGCAGTGGAAGAGTCCTGAGTACTAAGTTAGAGCAGAGAAAGAGGTCTTCAAAGTCGCCTTCACTTCCCCACTAAGAAGCTGTTGACAGAGGCATCTGAGGCAGGCCTCTCCGAAAGGCCCAGATAGAGAGGCCCCCAAACGAAGATGCATGGGCTGGGAATGCAGATATGTGAGAACACAGCTGGCCGGTGGGGGATAAGTCCTTGACTGAAACTGCCTTCAGAAACTGCAATGTACTGGCTTTGCACCAGGCTTTCCCCTAAAACCAGCTACGTAAAACCTCTGTAAATGCCTCTAACTGGGCCTGAAAAATCACACGGAACATATTGGCCAGGAGTTGGATTCCTCAATATGAAACACTGAAAAAGGCAGAACCATAGGGACAGAAAAATATGAGATATGGGATTTGATTTTACCCTGTTTAAAAGGCTAACAAAAAAGTCGATGACTAAATTCATAGACGAAGGCAGAAGACATAAGACTCCTGGGTCAAACACAAAAGACTTTATTACTCACGGCAAAGTATAAGAATACAAGCATATTTGCACCAATTACCCTTCCCCCACATCCTATGGAGGTGAGACAATATGGTTCAAATAGATGCTATGTAGGCAGTGAGTTTGCACTGGCAGGTGAGGAACATCAAGCTAGGGGAAACCACTAATTTTATAGCAAACAGTAATGAAGTCCATCACCTCATATCCTAAGTCCACCAGCTGTATAAACAATGCTCAGAAATGTCCCAGGAAAAAGAGCAGTTAGAGCCTTAGTCTTGGCACACCAAGGAGCACTATCTCTACCAACAAAAACCGAGTAGTGATTGCCAGGAGCTGAGGTAGGGGAGGGCATGGGGAAATTCTATGGGGATGGAACTATTCTATAGCTTATTTCTGGCAGTGGTTACATGACTGTGTGCATGTGTCATAATGTTATGGAACTGTGCATTAAAAAGGTCAATTTAACTGTACATAAATTATACCTAAATTTTTTAAATGGAAAAAAAACACTGAAGAATAGTAAATCTAAAAGAAAAGAAAAGATACTTAGGACCTTGTGTTAACATCCCCATGTAGCCCTTTCTGTATGTCTACTTTCAACTGCCAATTGCTTAATGTTTCCAACATTCATTTAAAGTTAACTGATGATACTTTTAGATATACTTAAACCCCTATTCAAACTTATTGAATCTGGACTCAGTTTCTAAATCTCTTGTTTTTATAATTCTTGAGAAAGAAATAGCTTAAATTTGTAAAACAAAATAAATAAAATAGTAATATAGTTTACTGTTGCCTTTCAACTTTCTAAATGAAGACATCCAAAATACAGTAACATTTGGCAAGTTTCCCTTCACCCTCCCTACCACCAATATTAACTGACAAACAGAATAAATTTTAAAATCATTATATTGCCATTGTTCATGTTTCTCCTATTGACCAGTGATCTAAACATTCATTTTAGTTAAGAAGGTTTTTTAATAGAATGTAACATCTGTTTTATGTTACATGAGAGACAACAAAATTCTTCCTCTCTGACTGGATTATTAATGGTCATGCCTTCTATGGAGTTATTCTCTTCATTCAGCAGCCCCACACTAGCTCTCTAAAAGTGCAACATTCCCCCTGATGTAATACATTTTCCTGCTAACTGCACAATACCGTGGATATCATAACTTTAATGTGACATGCTGGTATTTCTTTTTTAAACCACAAATGCATTTCTTATTCTCAATCACAAATTTAAATTTCCTGTATATTCCCAGCCCACCAGGCATTTTTGTTTTAAAACAGCTGAATAAAAATAGATGATTTCTATTTTTTGATTTGTCATCTCATTTTTTATAGACCTCTCCAACTCTTAGAACAGCAAAGTGAAAAGGTATTTGTTTTTATGCTTTTACTATTAAATCAACTCAAGTTTCAGAAAAATTTTAAACTAGTCCATGACACATAAAATTATTTAAAATAATGTTTGCATTAAATTCATAACAAATACCTTTCAGAGAGGCATTGTTCCAGTGTTCAACCCCAAAATTATTTTAACATGCATGTTTTTGTTTTCGTTTTTAAAAGTTCTCAAAATTTGGTATATAGTCCTCATTTTGTTTCTGAGATTTACACCAAGATTTATCTGAGGCCATCTTATATATCATGAATTAAAATGAAGGTAAAGTAATAGGCCACATGGAGTTATTATTGTATTTATGTTACCATTAGCTTTTCTTGTTTTGCAATATTTTGTTCACTATGAATAGATTCTGACAAAATTGAGACAAACCACATCACTACTGATGATTCTCAATTAGTTCTTCAGTTCATTTCCCCTGCCTAACTCTAAGAAAACTACATATGGTTTAAACCACTGGTATTTTTTACTTTCTGCCAATACACAAATCATGCTTTTTGTGTGTGTTGAAAACGTTCCCATGAATAATTATAATAGTCTCCAAAGAGACCAGATGGTAATAAACTCTAGAGCAGATCTGGAAGCTAACCATAAATTTACCTTTTCATAGTCTCCCCACCATAATACAGTTCTTTGTGCTATGCCATTAAAAAAAATACTGGTGATAGAAACAATATGAGTATGCTTTGTACTTAAATAAAAAGATATACTATCATGTTAGGGTCTTTCATAACTATACACCCCTCATCTTATATTGTTATCATCAGCAATTTTTAAGAGAGCATCAACTTGATAGAGTTATGACATTTTAGTACTAAACACATTTATAGTGATATTTACATTAGCAAAATTACTATTAAAGTAAAACACAAGAAGTACGATCCAGTTAACAGCAACAAATGATTTGAAGTTAAAGAAACAGAAATACATATATAAGCTAAAGTTAATAAAGAATTGCCATTGATTTTTATTTTGTTATTCTTCTGGGAAACATAATTAAATTATTCTGGCCATGCTTTCAATTTAAGTAAAATGTCTTGTATAATCATTTATCACTCCAATTATTTAAGAGTACAACTTTTGTGAGAAACAAAAATCAACAGTGGTTTGCAAAGACAGAAGCATGTTTCAGAATTTTTAAAACACACCATGGTATATAGATTTAAATTTTAGGCACTTCCCTGCATCTGTAAAAACTAAAAGTTAGCCAAGAACCAAAAGTTAGTTATTTTGTACTTCTTGATTTAAGCTACAATATTTCCAAATTCATTGTAATATATAATCTGTAATGTTTCTGTTACTAAATTATTCTTACAGCTCAAAACAACCAAGATATAAAATTACATAGAGAAAACAACAACAACAACAAAAGATGAGACAAGAAAAATAAAGTTTAAACAGGAAACATAAATGGGGGGGAGCAGATGTTGTAGACAACAGGGATAAACATAATAATATCCAGGGGCATCTGGCTGGCTCAGTCAGTGGAGTATGCACCTCTTAATCTGGGGGTCATGGGTTCGAGCCCCATATTGGGTGTAGAGATTACTTAAATAAATAAATAAATGCTAATAATAATAATAATATCTGTCCAAAAGTATTTTATCTTTTGTTTGCTATTGTGAAAGAGATTTATAGTTTGTAAACATAGTCTATTAATTTCAGTGCCTTGATACTGTAATTTTAAATCTAGCTAATTTATTGAGTCTCTGTTTATAACTTGACTTTATTCCACTGGGGTTTTCCACCATATAATCATCAAAGATAGTGCTAATCTATTTCCCCATTTTATCTATAAAATATGATGCTGGCATTGGAACTGAGATAAAATCTATCACGTTAAAGAATCATATATCTATCATCATTAATAGATGCTGCTTTAGAATCTTCAGAAAAGATTCTATTACTCCTTCTTTTATTGATATGTGACCAAAATAATAGATTTTGTAGTACTGAACCATCCTTGAATTCCCAGAATTAGCCCTACTTCCCAACTTGGTCACTATTATTAATGTGGTACTAGATTCTATTTCCAAATATTTTGAGATATTTACAATAGTCACAAAGAGAATTAATCTATACTTTTCCCTTAGTTTTATGCTCACTTATTTTTCTTTCTGCTATCCATGTTGGGTTATGGAATTGATGTGAGACCAGCTTAAAAAAAAAAACCTAAAAGCTTTTTTTCTCCTATGCTACCAAATTATTCAGAATTTTCTCAGAATGATCTGTCCCACATAGGTTTGGTGTATTTCCCCATTGAAGCCAACTAGGATTATTACTCTTGTGGAGAGAAAGTTCTTTGATAACCTGCTCTATTTCTTGTATGGGCATTATTCCATTCAAAGTTTTCATCTCTTTCTAGAGTGAATTTTGGCAATCTATTTCTCTTGGAAAATAGTTCATTCCATCCAAGTACTTCATTTCATCCACAGAAATGTAAATGTAAACTTTCAATGGGATATTATTTTTCAAACATCATATTGACAAAGAACAGTCTGAATAATATTCTGAATTAGTAAGGCTGTATTAAAACAAACACGTTCAGGGCGCCTGGGCGGCTCAGTTGGTTAAGCGTCCAACTCCTGATTTCCGCTCAGGTCATGATTTCAGGGTCCTAGGATGGAGCCAGCAAGCCCTTCCCCCTTCCCCCCCTCCCCCGGCTTAGCAGGGAGTCTGCCTGTCTCTCTCTCCACTCTGCTCCTACCCCGGCTTGCGCTTGTGGGCACGCGCACTCTCTCGCTCTCCCTTAATTAATTAATCTTTAAAAAAATGTTCATTTAGTTCTGGTAGAAATAAAAAGTTTTACATGGAAAATTTACATGATAAAATTTACACATGGAAAAAGCTGGCAACTTCTAAAAGTGTACCACACCTATACTGTTTGAGTCAACAATTCTATTTCTAAGAATAAATGATAAAAGATTTACATACACAAATAGAAAATGTTACGTATATTAAGGTACTCACTGAAGCATCTTTGTAAGCCACCTAAATGTCCAAACATAGGGGATTCATTAAACAAATGACAATGCTGTCATAGAATGGGCCATTATGGCCATTAAAAAGAATTAGCCAGATCTATTTTGTACGATATGGAACAATCTCCAATACATGGTAAGAAAAAAATCCAAGATACAAAACTGTATATAGTATAATATATGCAGATAAAACACATTAATAGATATGCACATAGATGTAAAGGAAGAGAGTATTTTTGGAAGCATGTACAAAAAACTTGCTACAGGAATCACATACAATGAAATCAACTGGGCAAGTAGAGTACGGCCAAAGGAAAAAACACTCTACTTTTCAGTATACACTCTTATGTACATTTAAAATTTTGGATTTTGTGCATATCAGTTATCTGTGGCTGCCAAACATAGTGGAAATATAATCTTACATAGTTTTTATGGCTCAGGATTTTGAGAGTGGCTTAGCAGAGCAGTTCTGGCTCAGTATATCTCATTAGGCTGCAGGGAACAAGTGGGCCAGAATTCCAATCATCTGAAGATTTGATTAGGGCTGGCTCTTTCATATGGCTAGCATTTGGTGCTGGTTGGTGGTGGGAAAGCTTTCCTCCTCCCTATGTGGGCCTTCCCATAGGCTGCTTGAGTGTCCTCATGACATGGTGGTTGACTTGACGGGCATTCCAGAAGAAAATAATGTGGAAGTAACAATGCCTTTCATGATCTAACCTCAGAAATAGCACACGGTCATTGCCACACTTTCTGTGTGGCTCATAAATCTGGCTCATAATCAAGGGCAGGGAAACTAGGCTCCACCTTCTAAATGAAGGAATGTCAAAGAATGTGTGAACATACTTTTAAATAACCAAAGTGTACATATCACATTTTGGAAAATACAAATAGAATAATTTTATAAAATTAAAGCAAAAGATTCACTTAATTGTGGTAAAGACAAGCTTTCATCATTAATCAAAAGAATGATGGAAAGGACTGGGGGATTTAACTTTTATGAAATGATAAACACACATTTCAATCCAAGATGAACATATGTTGACATCTGAAATTCAACCCATAATATGTGCTTCTGAGAAGTCACAGTAGGCAGAGCAGTAATTTAATAAATATATAACTGAAAATAGAAGTCTCTGGGAATATGAATACAGGACTCTTGAAACTGGCTTTGTCCAGTGCAATTTATCCATGTGCCCCACCTACTTCATATAAATATTTTGTGAAAATACTAAAGAATTAAATCACATAATCTTTGATGATGATGTGGACATGGGACTCTAATAACATCTATCATAACAAAGTTTTTATGTGCCAGCACTTTACCTACTATTCATACCTTTATTTTATACTTTACTCACACACCCCCCAAATGTACATTGTACATTTTACAGTGTACAAATGAGCAAAGTCAAGCACAGGAAGGCTATGTAAATTTGCCCAAGTCACACGCAGCAAGTAAGAACTCTGTCATATATTTTAATTGCAGTTTCCCAGAACTAAGCTCCAGAGTCAAGAAATATATTGTACTAAGTCCATTTTCTTTTATTTGGAATACTATTTTTACATTATTTTCCCTAAGATTGTGTTTTGGTGGCTCTCTAAAACTACATGAACAAATTAAATTTACTTGAAAAAAACAAAACAAAATGTTTTCTCCCCCAAAGAAATATAAAATTATAGAACTACATAAACACACACACTGACTCACATACAACTGGAAGAAAACAAAACAAAACAAAAGGGTTATTGGTCATTTTTTCCTTTCTTTACTTTTCAATTTTCTAACATATTATAAGTTTAACAATTAAAACCAATAAAAATTTTAAGGAATTCTACATATATGCGGGTGTAAGGATAAGATGTAAATCTGCCACAAATTCTGAGATGCCAGGTTTAATTACCTGTAAAGGAGCCCAACAGCTTCTCTACCTATCAGATAGTCTCTCCGAAAACATAAGCCCTGTCAATCAGAAGCTTTGTGCATGTCCCAAGTTCTATACATTACTTGTAGCCAATATGGCTATAAAATTAAGATTCATCTCTGAGGAACATAGAGGAGATGGTTAAGAATCGACAGCTGCTGCTTTAAAAAAAAAAATTGCAACACTAACTACACTATTAGTGACTATGATCTTTCACATTTAGTAGAATTCTCCTCAGGGTAGGATTAAATCTGTAAGTTTTGGGAAGGGAAAATGACTCATTTTAAATAATTTAAAGAAGTGCTCTACATATTTAAAGTTTTAAAATTTTTCATCATTTAAGGCACATGACAATTTATATAAATGCTTCATGGAGATATTACTTCTCAGTTCCCCAATATTTTTAAATAACTCCACATTTCAAGTATTAGTTTCCTATGTTAGTTACATTAATCTACCTGAAGAACATTTCCTTTGATTTTTAATACAGAATAGGTGAGAACTATTACATAAAGCACAAAACCCTGGTGGCCAATAAGTATGAATAATTACTATTTTTAACAGAAGTGAAAAGTAATCTGATCTTTTTAATAAAACATACTATTGTAATACTTCATATCTACATAAATGGTATACCATCTTCATAAAGGACTCAACTGGTATTGCTTTTATAGAACTGAATCTAAGTTTCTTTAATTTGATCATATCTTTAATTTCTAAAATTATCAATATTTTCACAGTTTTCTATTACATGTTGTTAAATCACTTCTAAATACATAAATAGTAAATGGCAAAGTTTTGGTGTGTTTTTTTTTTTTTTAATGGCAAAGTTTTTAAGTTTAACTACACACCATCTATAACCAACCTCTACTACCAAAAACAGTGTTTCTCAGTGGTCAGCTAACATCTACCCAACCAACCAATTTTCTTCTCCTTTATTTCAAGTCTGCTGCATAGCTGCTAATTTTCATGTAGAGACTTCTGAGAAAGAAGAAAATTCTGGTCCATGATGGAATGAACAGCAATTACTACCAGGTAAAACCTATGAAAATGAGGCCAAGGATTGTATCACTACATATTGAATTGTAAATGCTTTACATGGGAGGGATTCAAAAAGAAGAGTAGAAAGTGATAGGGTTCCTTGGGCCAATTCTTCACTTTATCTCACAACATCCTGTATATACACACACACATATTTATCTTTAGGTCCAAACATATCCAGAGCTTAATTTCAAAACCAGAGAAGAGGTACCTTAGCCTACTTTACACCTTTGTAATTATTTCAAATTCCACTAAGAGAAAATCAGGTCTTTTATTTCATAATATTTTAAGTATTAACCAGGTACATATTCAAATAAGTTTAAAACTCAGTGTGAATACATTCTCTTGAAAATGCCAATGATGGAATGAGACTCTTGACTGCTAAAGGAGTAAAACTAGAAAATAGGAAGTCTGAACTTCAGTCCATTCAGGATTCTGAATGCAAGGCAACAATGCCTCTGAGGGGGAAAAGGAGAGACAAGAAAAGAGAGATGGGGGTTCTGAGGATCTGGTTACCTCTGTGCAGTAATGCACAAGGTAGTGTGTAGGAAGCCAATATTCTGGCTCACCTTCTCACAGTTAAAAAGGAGTATGAGGCAAATAATAGCACTTGGAAAGTAATATCACAGATTCTGAATTAGACAATTCATTATTATAGATTACAAAATTTGATATTATACAATACTCAGACTATATCTATGAAGAATGAAGAGCAATTTCCTAAGATTTAAGACAAACTCTAAATATTTTAACAGAGGCACAATTCATTTACTGTTCAAGATTTTTATCAATAAGCTATTATATTCAAAAGACTGTTATAAAAAAAAAAACTCTGTTGTAAGGATTTTCTTTTTGATATACTTAGAATTTCTTCCCCAGTGGAATCACAAGAAAGTTTTGTAAAAATATTCAACTTAAAATTAGAAAAACACGGGCGCCTGGGTGGCTCAGTTGGTTAAGCGACTGCCTTCGGCTCAGGTCATGATCCTGGAGTCCCTGGATCGAGTCCCGCATCGGGCTCCCTGCTCGGCAGGGAGCCTGCTTCTCCCTCTGACCCTCCCCCATCTCATGTGCTCTCTCTCTCTCATTCTCTCTGTCTCAAATAAATAAATAAAATCTTAAAAAAAAAAAAAAAATTAGAAAAACACTATTTTCCTATACATTTTGTCCTGGATACTATCAACGGAATTCCATGGCTTAGTGATGACCTTAAATAGTATATCCTAGAAATGTTTTTAAATTTCTACTTTATGTAACACAGAATGTGTTCAAAATTCTTAACCCTCAGAAATCAGCTAATCTAGGTATCAAAATGAATCTGGACATTATTTTCTTAAGTATGGTGAATATCTTATGATAGCATGTATTCAAAAGAATGTAAAAATCTTTTTTTTTTTTTAATTTTGTGACCACTTGGGAGTCTTTGTGTTTAAAATGTAAAACATAGCACAAATTGCAAGAGGTAAAATTTCTTTTCTACTGAAATATAATTGACATATAACACTATTATTTTAGGTGTACAACACAGTGATTCAAAATTTGTATATATTGGGAAATGATCATCACAGTAAGTCTAGCTGACATTTAGATGGCATATACAGTTACAAAATTTTTTTCTTGTGATGAGAACTTAAAATCTACTCTCTCAGTGATTTCAAATTTGCAATACAGTATTATTAACTATAGTTACCACACTGTACATTACACCCCCATGACTTATTTTATGACTGGAAAGTTTGTACCTTTGATCCCTTTAGCCCACTTCTCCAATCCAGCCTCTGGCAACCACCAATCTGTTCTCTGTATTTATGAGCTTGGTTTTGTGTATGTGTGTGTTTTAGACTCCACATGTGAGATCGTATGTTATTTGTCTTTCTCCGTCTGACTTATTTCACCTAGCATAATGCCCTCAAGGTCCATCCATATTGTTGCAAATGCCAACATTTCATTCTTTTTTATGGCTGAAGAGTATTTCATTCAATATGTGTGTGTGCACATGCATATACATTGCATCCTCTTTATCTATTCATCCCTCAGTGGACACTTAGGTTGTTTCCACATCTTGGCTATTATAAATAATGCTGCAGTGAACATGAAGGGTGTATATAACTTTTCAAATTGGTATTTTCTTTTCTTTGGATAAATACCCAGAAGTGGAATTGCTGGATCATATGGTAATTCTATTTTTGATTTTTTTTTGAGGAACCTCTATGCTGTTTTTCACAGAGGTGGCACTACGTTACATTCCCACCAACAGTGCACAAGAGTTCCCTTTTCTCTACATCCCTGCCAACACTTGTTATTTCTAGTCTTTCTGATAATAGCCACTTTGAACAGATGGAAGGTAATATGTGATCTGTGGTTTTGATTTGCATTTCCCTGACAATTTGTGGTGTTGAACATCTTTTCATGTATTTATTGGTCATCCATTTGTATGTCTTCTTTGGAAAAAATGTCTCCTGCGATCATCTGCTCATTTCTTTTTTTCAAGAGAAAGAGTGAGCAAGAGCAAGTGGTGGGGGGGGAGAGGGAGAGACTCCCAAGCAGGCTCCATGCCCAGCATGGAGCCCCACCCGAGGCTCAATCTCACAACCCTGAGATCATGACCTGAGCCAAAATCAAGAGTCGGACGCTTAACCAACTGAGCCACCCAGGTGTCCCTCTTTTATTCATTTTTTTTAATTATTAATTTATTTTAGAGAGAGAGTCCACACGAATGGGGCGAGGGGCAGAGGGAGAAAATCTCAAGCAGATTCCCCACTGAGCACGGAACCCAACGCAGAGCTCAATCTCACAAGCCCAAGATTATGACCTGAGCCAAAATCAAGAGTTGGACACTTAACTGACTGAGCCATGCAGGCGCCCCCTTCTGCTCATTTTAAAAGCAAACTGTTTTTTTGTTGTTTCGTTTTTATTTTTGCTATTGAGTTGTAGGAGTTCTTCATGTATTCTGGATATAACCCCTTATCAGATATATGATTCGCAAATATTTCTCCCATTCAGTATGTTGTCTTTCATTTTGTTAATGATTTCCTCTGCTCTGCAGAAGTGTTTTGGCTTGACACAGTCCCACTCATTTATTTTTCCTTTTGAGGCTTTTGCTGTCAGGTTAAAAAAATCATCACCAAGACCAATGTCAAGGTGCTTACTGCCTATATTTTCTTCTAGGAGTTTTATGGTTATAGGTCTTAGATTCAAGTATTTAATACATTTTGGACTGATTTTTTTGTGTGGTATAAGACAGTGGCCAAGTTTTATTCTTTTGCATGTGCCTGTCAAGATTTCCTGGCATCATTTATTAAAGAGACTATCCTTTCCCCATTGTATACTGACTTCTTTGTTGTAAATTAATTGACCATACATGCATGAGTTTGTTTCTGGGCTCTCATCCTGTTTCATTTATCTATGTGTCTGTTTTTATGCCAGTACCATACTGTTTTGATTACTATAGCTCTGTAATATTAGCTTGAAATCAGGGTGTGCGATGACTCCAACTTCATTTTTCATTTTCAATACTGTTTTGGGTACTTATGGCCTTTGTGGCTCCATAAAAATTTCAGGATTATTTGTTTATTTCTACTAGAAAATGCCATTGAGATTTTGATAGGGACTGCATTTAATCTCTAGATCTCTTTGGGTAGTTTGGACATTTTAACAATATTCATTTTTCCAATCCGTGATCACAGAATATCTTTCCATTTATTTGTGTCTTTTTAAAATTTCTTTCATTAATGTCTTATAGTTTTCAGTATACAGGCTTTTCATGTCCTTGGCTAAATTTATTCCTAGGTATTGTATTTTTTTGATGCAACTGTAAATGAGATAGCTTTCTTAATATCTCTTGCTTGATAGTTCATTATTAGTGTATAGAAATGTTAACAGATTTTTGTATATTGATTTTGTATTCTATAAACATCTTAAATACCAACTTATAAAAGGGTATTCATGAGAGCCCCACATTTTACTTTACCTTATCTATTAATTAGGTAATAAATCATCATTATATTGCATTATATGTATGAGTCTAAAAAATCAGAAATGGTAACATATATAAAACACATCTTTGGAGTATCATTGAAATGACTGCTTTTACATAAAGCAAATAAGATTTTACAACTCCATGATGTAACACACCAAAAATCAAACTCAACTAAAGCAATGTAGGACAACACAGCTAAGCTTTTTTGATCATTTACTATATGCCAGGCACTATTCTAAGTAACCTACGTGTATTATCACATTTAATTCTCTTAAATTACAAAGTTGGCATTGTTATAAGTTATCATCATTTTACTTGTGAAGAAACTTTGTGAAGAGCAGAGTTTAAGGTCACTCAGTATGTAAGCAGAAGAACCAGGACTGGAATCCACGTGTTTGCCTCTAAAGTAGTCTATACTCTTTACTGCTTTGTTTATACTGCCTATCAAAATGTATAAATGCATGGCATTCAAAGAAAAAAGTTAATAAATACACTAAAGGAAATATTTATGTTTGTATAAAAAGCTATGTTTTGGCCTGTCAAAAAATTAAATAAAAAATACAAATCATATAACCAAACAGTAAAAAAAAAAATACAGCTTTATCACATAGGGTTATGTCTATTAATTGATTAAATCACTCAAAAACGTTCATTGAATGTCTTTTAAATGACAGAGATTGTTGGAGATGCTGAGGATAAACAGAGAACAAAACTGACCAAGTGCCTGCCATCATAATGCTTGTATTTTAGTAAATACAAAGGTAATTAAAAAGGGAAAAGTATTTAAATAATATATTTTAACAATAGGATGAAAAGGAAAATAAATTATGTAATGAACTCAACACCTATTCTTTTTTTTTTTTTTTTTTAGATTTTATTTATTTATTTGACAGAGAGAGAGACAGCGAGAGAGGGAACACAAGCAGGGGGAGTGGGAGAGGGAGAAGCAGGCTTCCTGCTGAGCAGGGAGCCTGATGCGGGGCTCGATCCCAGGACCCTAGGATCATGACCTGAGCCGAAGGCAGACGCTTAACGACTGAGCCACCCAGGCGCCCTTCAACACCTATTCTTAATATAAGTTGTAAAAATACCAGGATTAGAATAATTCTTCCCTAATATGGAACACATACCTTTAAAAGCCAATATTAAAATTCTCCACAGAGGTTTTGAATTTTTTTTTTTTTTAAAGACTTTACCTGACAGAGAGAGAGAGAGCACAAGCAGGGGGAGCGGCAGGCAGAGGCAGAGGGAGAGGGAGAAGCAGGCTCCCCACTCAGCAGGGAGCCCAACTCGGGGCTTTATCCCAGGACCCTGGGATCATGACCTGAGCTCAAGGCAGATGCTTAACTGACTGAGCCACCCAGGTGGCCCAAGTTTTTGAATTCTTGATACTGCAATAGCATATGAAAAAGCGTTAAACAAAAGAAAGGAAGAGAAAACAGTTTTCATGGAACATGAGTAACTGGAAACTCAAGGAAGATATTAGCTAAAAAAGTAATAGAATCAGTAAAGGAATGCTGTATCTGAGTATAAAATAACTGTATCTTTTCTATACCAGCAATAATCACCTAGAAAGCATGATAAAAAAGAGATGTCCTTATAAAGTTGTAGGAATAACAACAAGAATAAGAATGATATCACACTACACAATACTTACAACATATATGAAAGTGTGAGGATCTTTATTAAAAAATTATAAAATACTACTAGGTAACTAAAAAAAACACATGTTTGACTCAGTAGAGATATTGTAATGTCATTCTACTGATCAAAACACAACATAAAAATGTGTGTTATCCCCAAATTAATTTATGACTTGTACCAAATTCCCATCAAACCTCAGGAGGGTTTTTGTTTTTTTTTTTTAATACATAGATAAAATGATTCTAAAGATCATTCTAAGGAAAGACTAAAGAATAGAAAATAAATTTTGTGGAAAGAATAATGTACAACTACCTGGACTAAATATTTTAGCAATAATTTAAAACTTTCTGAATCAGGGGGCCCTGGGTGGCTCAGTCTGTTCAGCATCCGACTCTTAGTTTCTGCTCAGGTCATGATCTCAAGGTTGTGAGATCAAGCCCCATGTTGGGCTCAAGCTCAATGCGCAGTCTGCTTGAGATTCTTTCCCCCTTCTTTTCCCTCCCCCTCCCTCTGCTTCTCCCCCTGCTTGCACACACACTCTCTCTCAAATAAATAAAATCTTAAAAAACAAAACAAAACAAAACAAAACTTTCTGGGGGCGCCTGGTGGCTCAGTTGGTTGGGCGGCTGCCTTCGGCTCAGGTCATGATCTCAGGGTCCTGGGATCGAGCCCTACATCGGGCTCCTTGCTCCACGGGGAGCCTGCTTCTCCTTCTCTCTCTGCCTGCCTGCCACTCCCCCTGCTTGTGCTCTCTCTCTCACTATCTCTCTCTCTGTCAATTAAATAAAGTCTTAAAAAAAAAAAAAAAGAGAAAGGTACAGGGATACATTTGAAGAAAAAAAAAAAAAAACTTTTTGAATCAGAGAGATTTGGGTTTCTAATTTTTCCCTGGGGGGAGGGCACTGGGGCTGAAGATAAAGAGGAGAAGGAAGGGACCAAGACAACTGGGTTAGAAACATGTTTCCAAATTCCTCTTTTTTTAGAGCATAGCCTTCTAGATTTCTGATTCCATGTTGTTTATACCTTTTATCATCTTTAAGCTGTTTTATAAGTCTATACATTACTTACAGCAATAATTCTTGTGTTTAAATCAGTAAATAAAATCTGACCCTATAGAGAGAATTAAAACCTGCCACCCCACCAAAGAGTCAGTTTTGTAATACTTCTAGATTTATTTCATCAATGAGCACGTCTCTGGACTTTGAATTTTCTTTTAAATCAAATGCAACATCTTATCTGTTCATGTTCATTTTCTATGAGATTCATGACTTTACCTTTTTGAAAATATTAGGCTATAAAATTATTACAATTATTCCCATTTAAAAAAAAAAAAGAAACTGAAACTTGAAGAAGCTCACTTGCCTGAGTTTCTGCTTGCCCAGCTTTGCTTAATTCCACAGCATATCCTCTACACCCCTAATCACTATGCCTTGCTAAAATTTAGACTATTTGGTTTCTTACTTTGTTATCTCAAGTATCTCACCATCAAAAGTACCAAAGAACAGAGAAATGCTCTAGGAAAGCTTTTCTTTAAAAAGCAGGCAGCTTGACAGTACCACTATATAATTTAATTGGCAAAGACCATCCTCATTGTCCAACCAACTAAACAAATGAGACTTTTTTCTACCCAAAGAGGTCTGACTTTATTTTTCAGTTCAAACAAATGAATACATTATCCTTAAGACATTTATTTTTAAATTATCTGAATTCTAACTCCAAAACAGAATGATAAAGGAATGGAACCAAGGCAAGAGTTTTATCCCCTGGATGAAATTAGAAACTGTCACTTGTAATATTTCTTACAGAAGTCTCTTTGTTTTGCTCTTAGCCAGGAGAAACATAATCTCAAATTGTACCCATGTTTAATGTCATACCATAGAACAATGTACCACATTGAAATTTATAAGATTTATATTGGTAAAAGAATCTCTTAATATAAGGTATAAAATTTAAGGAAAAAAATGGAAAGAAAAAAAGAAGGAAGAAAGAAAGCATAAAGAGGAAGGGGAAGGACTGAGGGGGTAAAGAAGAGAGAGAAGGAGAAGATATATGAATTTTGCTTTACATTAAAAACCCGACAGCCTTTCTGGTAGTGATGACCTCCCCAGGAGAACATGCCCCTCACAAAGGACCTTCTCCACCCACTCCCAGAAGAGGAGAAGAGGAAGCACAAGAATAAGTGTGCAGAGCCCCAACTCCTCCTTTATGGAAGTGAAGTGGCCAGGATGCTACAAAATCACCACCATCTTTAGCCATGCGCAAATGGTAGTTTTGTGTGTTGGCTTTTTCACTGTCCTCGGCCAGTCTATAGGAGGAAAAGTAAGGCTTACAGAAGGATGCTTCTCTGATGGCAGCAGCACTAAAAACACCCTGAATTGAGATGAGTAGGAAACTATCCCAATAAACAGATGCTAGATAAATAAAAATAATGATAATAATAAGCAAAAATAAATTTTAAAAAAATTAAAAATCTGCCATAACTTAGAAAAATGTCACAAATCCATTAAAATATCATTTAGGAAAACAAAACACTGCTTTCTTCACCTTATTTAGCTACTAAGGGTCTCTCACAACCTAATCCAAAAAGGAGAAAGGATTACCAAAGAAAGGAGGTATTAATTCATATTTAAATTTTTTTCAACTGCAGAAAGAAATATTTTGAATAGTCAACTTTATTTTGTAAGACAAAATTACTTAAAATTATTCATAATCTTAAAATTGGCACCAACAGGAACCTCCTTTTTAATGACATAAGGTTTGACAAGCCTCTGTGTTGCATCACCATGTGCCATATCCTGCTCTTATATTTAGAAATACAGTTGTGCTATTGACATTTCTACAACTGTTCCAGGTGTAAGATATTAGAATGGAGAATTCTCTTTGATCACTCCAATGTCATTTCTTCTTTTTAAATGTAAGCAGTATGGACTGCTCCCAGATTCCCGGAGGTACATCTAATAAAAAGCCTTTTAATCTCTAACTCTTTTTTTGAGGTAAAACAGGTCTTAAAAAAAAAGAGATAATCAGAAATATATATTAATACAGAATAACCACACAGATTAACTGTTTTTTTAAAAGAAAAGAAATATGAAGGTCTTGATTTTCAATTTTAATTTCTAGATATTATGACTCAGTTGGAAATGCTACATGGTTCTTGAAATACCAGCTTTACAATTTTTGGTTCAACATGTTTCTATTCATTCAAATATGATTCTTGGAACTTAAAAAAAAAAAAGGTTTTAGGAACTCAGTGTACATAGTTTGGGAAAGCTTTAAAACACAATTCCGGAAACTGGTTCATAAGATGACATTTGAATCAAAGAAAAAACCAAAGCACTACCCTTCTCCTCCAGGTGAAATCCTGTATAAAAATATAAACACTGGTACTTAGTTCTCACAAAATTTAATTAAAATCAAAACAAAACTTGGTTAAAATTTCATTAGTAGCTAAATATAAATATGGAGGATTATCTAACTAGGAAAAACAGGAGAAATTGGAAAACCGGAAAGTTGATGATCTGAGAACCAGGTTAGGAATTAAAAGACAGAAATAAGGATGTAAGAATTCAAGAAAAGACAAAGCTAAATGTTTAATGCTTATGTGAAGAAAAAATTCAGATCCATTACTGATGGCTTTGTATATATGATTAAGGAAGAAAACCTGTAATCAGAAGCCTAGTGTCATCTCTACTACCTAAAGACAAATGGAGTCAGAAGGTAAGGAACATATATACACAAATATAGTAGTTTCTATAAAATGATCTAGAGTACAGCAAAGAAAGAAGTATTTTTTTATCCCAAAGATCTCTGCTTTAAATGAGAGAAAAATATACTCTATTTACAAAGATGGCAGTTACTAAAGTAACAGAAAAATGGTTACTCTTTATTATTGAATAGAGAGTCATAAAAATCCACATAGCCTCAACATTTTGGGGAGTGACAGGGAGAAGTAATAATTTATTCTGTTAAAAAGAAAACCACAGGTCCAAAATGAAGTCACTTATGTCAAGAGCCCCACATTAGCAAACCAAGACTTAATACCTAATCTAACTACAATTTCAATACCCCCAAGAATGTAACCTTTTAACCAGTCAACATGGAATTTCCTGGTCAGCTCTAGGAAATGTACTGATAGATCCCTTTCAGTCCTCCTTAGAAGGGCAACATTTGTTCCTAACAATTTCCTTTTTCCCATTCCCTTTCTGCCTTTAAAAACTGTTCCTTTTTGGCAGCTCAGTATAAGATGGGATGCTGCCTGATTCACAAATCACAAATCATTTAATAAAGCCAATTAGATCTTCAATTTCAGTTTTGTTGTTTAACAATTATAAGGATGATCTACTTATAGTTCAGAACAAACAATGACAAACTTTTAACAACTACAGAACATTAGAAAAATCAGCAAGTCAATTTGCAGGAAACATAAAAACAAGTGAACTTATATAACTGAAAACAACATAGGAATATCACATGTAGCTAGTCATCAGGCTTCTGAAAAATTCAATAATTCAGAAAAAAGCATAAATGTCCAAGGACCAAAAAGGTATCAAAACATCAAGGAAAACTGGTGTCCCTAAGAAGCATGAAAGAAAGAGTTGGTTTACTCAGAACTATATTTAAAATGATGGATACTTGATTTTCCCTGACAACCTTCGATTCTTCTTAAATTGAAGATGACTGTAAGAAGTGGAAAGGGTATGTGAAAACACTCAAAACCTCAAACATATAGACAAGTCAAAACTGAAGTCTTCTAGGGAAGAGGGAAAAATCTCCAGTAAGGAGAGTAATCAGAAGTTCCAGTTAAAACACCTGAGTTCTAACTCTACTTTTCTTAGTTACTCATCATGGCATTTTTGTCTACCTTAATCAGAATCCTTCCTTATTAAAATGGAGACCACATTGTTTCGTCTATCTCATAAGTTGTTGTGAGGATCTAAAAAATAAGGATCACAAAGAGGGGATATTAGTAAGTTAAGTAGGACAGGTTTAAGAAAACCAAAAGCTCCAGTGTGGAAATAGAAAACAATAGGCCACTGGCCTTAATGTAGAGTAACCAAGATTTTAGAACGCTAACCCAAGAAGGGACATACCACACAATATCACAATATATATATATGATATAATAAATAATTATGGAACAAACTGGTAGACAGCTCCAAACTCGTTCAACAGAAACATCAAAAAAACAATCACCAAGCAGACCAACATATGTATTATAGAAATCCAAGGAGAAAGAGAGAGGTATAGAAAAAAGTATCTGAAAATAGGATGGCCTAAAACTTGCCAAATTTGATGAAATACATGAATTTACAACTCTAGAAGCCCAATGAACTCCAAGGAAGATAAAATCAAAGAAATCCATACCAAGACTGGACCAAATTATCAACGACAAAGAAAGAGTCTTAAAAACAGAGAGAAGTGACTTTTAATGAATAAGGGGTCCTCAATAAGATTAAAAGCTGACTTCTCAACAGTAACCATGGAGGCCACAAAGCAGTGAGATGACATATAAACTGCTAAAAGAAATGTCAACCAACAATTATATATCCAGCAAAACTATCCTTTATGAATAAAGGAGAAATTAAGATATTACCAGATAAACAAAAGCTAAAGGAGTTTGTTAGTAGTAGACTTGTCCTACAAGAAATGATAAAAGGAGTCCTTGAGACTGAAATGAAAGGACACTAGATGGTAACCTGAAGACATAACAAGAATTAAAAAACACTGGTAAAGGTAACTGCATAGATAAATACAAAAGCCAATATTACCACACTTTTGGTTTGCAACTCTTCTTTTATTCCTGTAGGAATTAAAAAGCAAATGAATAAAACAATAATTATAAATCGATATTAATAGGCACACCATGTATAAAGAAGTAATTACTGATAATAACTATAAAGGGGGAGGATGGAAAGGCAAAGGAGAGGAGTGTTTGTATGCCATTGAAACTAAGTTGTTACTATTTAAACTAGGTTGTTATAAGTTTAGTATGTTAATTGCAATCTCTAAAGTAACCACTAAAAAAATAACTAAAACACACAAAATGAAATAAGAAAATCAAAATGGTACACTACCAAAAATACAAAACATACAAATAAGTACTTGACATGCTCTGAATTGTGTCCTACCCAA
Organism: Phoca vitulina; assembly: GCF_004348235.1. Taxonomy (NCBI): domain Eukaryota; kingdom Metazoa; phylum Chordata; class Mammalia; order Carnivora; family Phocidae; genus Phoca; species Phoca vitulina. The sequence goes on along the minus strand of NW_022589732.1, from coordinate 14,808,424 downwards.
ATTCATATGTTGAAGCCCTAAGCCCCAGAACTTAAGAATGCAACTATTATTTAGAGATAGAACCTTTAAAGTGGTAAATAAGTTAAAATGAGGCCCTTATCGTGAATCCTAACTCAATTTGACCATTATCCTTATAAAAATAGATACAAACACATAGACACCAGGGGTGTGAAGAGTGACAATTATGTGAAGAGATAGCAACAGGAGAGAGGACTCAGAAGAAATCAAAGCTGGGACGTCTCAGTGGTTCAGTTGGTTGAGCAACTGGTTGTTGATTTCCACCCAGGTCATGATCTTGGGGTTGTGGGATGGGGGCCCCCCCACATGGGGCTGGAGCTCCATGCTCAGCATGGAGACTGCTTGGGATTCTTCTCTTCCTCCCCCTTTCCCCTCCCCTGCTCCTGTGCGCATGCCAGTCCATGCACGTGTTCTCTCTCTCTCTCTCCCCCTCAAATAAATAAAATCTTAAAAAAAAAAAAAAAAGAAGTAGAAGAAATCAAAGCTGCGAACACCTTGATCTTGGACTTCTAATATCCAGAACTCTGATTAAATAAACTTCTCTTGGATAACCACTCAGTCTGTGGTATTGCTATGGCAGCCTGAATAAACCAATACAGCACCCATCTGAAAGTATATATTATTCTGTATTATTTACTTTTCTGTTATATAAGTGTTACTATTTAAACAATAGGAACAATTAACAGTGATAATTAGTAATAATTAAAAGTAGGACTAATTAAATAATATGTGTGAGAAAATGTAATAGTTTCTTTTGTTAAAATAAATACAGCAACTTATTTTACCTTTTTTAACTCTTTATTGGAATTTAAATTTTATAGGCCATATTGTACATTCTTAATGTATATAAATGAAAGTTTTTTTAAAAGAAGAGTAAAAACAGTTGGATTAAACAGATATTGCCAGTATTTAGAAAAAATAACAATGACATGTTTCTTTTTGTCCCATGAAATAGAATAGTTTTACTCTTTGTGTCTTTTTCCAATAACACCTCTCTGAACTGAGTAGAACCATTAGGACAGCCTTCTTTTTAGTGTGGTAAAACTGAATATAGTTCAACGTAAACTTCACTTTGATCGCTCTCCCTGTATCAAGTCTATATTCTTGGTGTCAGTCCTGTGATGATATCAAGCTAAATACCTCTCAATAAAAGCATTCGAGCATGCAATATTTAGGATTGTACTTACTAGGAATGGCCGGTATTTAGATATGTAAGAATTAGTTTCAAACTCTACAAAATATCCATCTACTTTGAATCTAAATGCTTGTTTTGGTATTCCAACTGTTTATCAATCACGTCCTTTGCATTGACAGATTAAATTAAATATGCTTTCCATGTGTAAAATGAACATCATTTCAGAAGCACACTGGTAATTTCAATTTATGCTGTCAGAGTTGCAATCCAAATGAGTTACAGTTTTAGTAAAGAAATTGAAAAGGTCTTATTGAACTTGGCTGCCCTTTTGTGGTGACTTTTTTTTCCCCCACCTTGAGTTGCAAACCAGTCATATTACACAAAAATGAGACATTTGTTTGTTGTATAAGCTTTTTCTAGTCTCCGTATGGCTTCTTCAAATATCATCAAACACTTCTGGAGAAATGGCATATAAATTTCTGTTTTAGTAAAATCTTTTTCTCCATTCTCATCCTCAATGTATTGCCAAATTAGACAAGGACATTCTTCTTGTCTCACACTTTAAAAATATTTTACTGCAGGATATCTTTTCTAAGTCCAACAACAATTATAGCCATTTTTAAGGCACATGTCCAAGGAGGCTACCTCCTCCCATTTCTTCACAGTCAAAAATCACATTAAGTGCACCTGTACATATTGAGAAAATTGAAGAGTCCCAAAACCTTCACTACGAAACATCCGTATCACAGGTAAGCAAATCATACCACTTTTTAGCAGTGTTGTATACAAGGGGTGCAGAATACTTTCCAGGTAAGATTTTCAAATTTTCATTAAAAAGAAGTTTACACTGAATGAAATTTTATAAAATTTAAATTTGCACTGTCAAACGTGCAGATGAGAAAAGTCTAGAATTGTATTTGGACATCTCAACAATATTGTTTTATGTGGCCTGTGATTACATTGAAATCTCCAAGAACATAATTTAACATTCAAAGTATCAAAGAACTAATGGAAACATTTTCTTATTGACATGATTTGCCACATCACTTGATATATCAAAGTATGGTTGTTGGTCAGATCTGACAGAATGAGCTGTACACTGATTATAAAGTGTTAACTTTTACTCTCTGTATGACTTTTAGTTCTTCTTCCATAGAAGTGATGATCTTTGCAAATAATGCTCCCTTTCAATGTTTCTGCATATTTTTTCCATAGCTACCATGTAAGGTATTATTAAACCACAGAACAAGGAGAAATCCACTTAAACCTAGAACTATGTGGGGAAATTACCCTGAAGCACTAGTAGTCTCCAAATATATAAACATGCCAGCTATCCCAGAAGGCAAAGAACAAAAAGGGCCTACCACCCAAATTAAGATGTTGATACTACACATTCATCCATTAAAAAACAACAACCACCACAAAAAACAGCAAGAAGCAAGGGGAAAACGCCAAGAATCATAGTGTAATACATCAGGAGGCAATCAAGTTATAAGGACCTCACTAGCTGAATGTTCAAATGCCCTGTCTATTCACCTCATCAGTCTTCCCTGATGATGATGGTGTACTTATGAGAAGAGGGTCACAGTTTAAGCAAGGGGACCAGACAGTAGTGCTTAGGATCACACGTACACACTCTACTTGTCCTCTAAGAGAAACTCAAGAGCAAAGATGCTAAAGCTTGAACTTGACATCAAGGTTTTATTTGTGTATGGGGCCAGAATAAGAACATACTAAGTGTCACTAATGAGTGGTCAATTTGGAATGATATAACTATTAGCCCAGTGGTACATGCTCATGATATGGTTTTCCATCCCTTTCTAAAAATAATACTCTTATTTGTTACAACACAGTTTTTCTTTAGTCTATCCTTAGCAGTTTTACAGGTTACAAACCTACTGGCTATTTATATACAGAACACCAGATTTGCCTATTTCCCAAGCTACTTGATTATTTACTGTCTATACTTTAAAAAAAGTCCTATGACTTTTGGCTCAATCTTATAACATCAGTTTACTATATATGAATTCCATCCACCTGCTTTTTTTTCTTCTCTTTACAGGAAGAACTGAATATTTTCAAAATATATATTACATAAAGCACATACAGATACAGAAAATACATATTTCACATGGTATATACCATCAAGAAGTCTATGAAAACTTAGATGGTCACTGAATTTTTACCCTTAGAATAGAGCATCCTATTTCAGATCTACAGTTTGCAGCATCTGGCAGACATTCAGTTAGTGCAGCTCTACTGGGTTGTTAGTTGCTGCCTAATACTTGCTTCTCTAATAATGTAGAGTGATAGAAAAAATGGAAACCTGTAATCCAGGTGTTTTGTGGAGTGAAGGAGAACTCAAATGGATAAGAAAAGCCCCAAACCAACCAATCAAACACACTAACACAAAACAAAACCCAGTAGTTTTCCCTGGTGGGGTATCCCTGTCAACTCCTTTCTATTGTATTTGCCTCAACTTTTTAAACTGCTCTAAGCTCAACCTCAATGTCCTCATTGAACAAGACTATATCAGAATTAGATACAACTAAGACTGTATCAGGATTGTTCACTCTAAGGCTCTAACTATTTTTTTTAGTTTTTTCTTAAAATTTAAAAAAGAGAGCTTAAGTTAGCAGTTACTACCGATCACAATGACTAGAACATAGCAGACACTCAATAAATATGAGCTTTATCTACAAATGAATCAGTTCTTCCTATTATTGTCTGCCAAGGAAAATCTGAGAAATCATCCTTCTAAAGTAAAGTACTTCTAACGTACTATTTTTGAAAACTGAGACGTCCTAGACATAAATTATAATTTAGCAAATATGTAGTTAGATCATCAGTCAGATGGAAAGGAAAAGTAGTCTCAAAATATTAGGGGAAATGAAAAGCAAAACAGGATGTTTAATTGAGGGCTAGACTGAAATTACTATTTTTAAGTGGATGAGAGCCACAATTCTGGTTGTCCTGTCCATAAATGGGTAAATTTAAGTTTTGTTAAGATGAAAAACATTCAGAAAAATGGCAAAAAAAAAAAGAAAAAAAAAAGTCTTCAACCCTAGTGGTTTCCAAGCTTTCTTTTTAAAAGTAGTATAATTTTTATAAACATTATCACATTAATCCTTACAACTTCCAAGATAAGCTTTAACCACCACATTTACAGATGAAAGACCCAGAAAAGCTGAATAAATTGCTCACGGCTTCAAGGCCAGTAAAGTGACAAAGCTTAAACTCAAACCCAGTTCTAATGTACTCCCATGGTCCCAAGAATAAGCCCACGCTCTTAAGTTGTTATGTTGCCTCACTGATTGCTGAATAAGCAAATGAAATCTGTAACTTGATATCATTGCCTACGGAACCATTTCTAGAATCCATTTTTTTTTTTAAAGATTTTATTTATTTATCCAACAGAGAGAGACACAGTGAGAGAGGGAACACAAGCAGGGGGCGTGGGAAAGGGAGAAGCAGGCTTCCCGCAAAGCAGGGAGCCCGATGCGGGGCTCGATCCCAGAGCCCTGGGATCATGACCCGAGCCGAAGGCAGACGCCCAACGACTGAGCCACCCAGGTGTCCCTAGAATCCATTTTTAAATTTACTTTCTAATTGTGGTAAAATAGACATACACAAAATTTACCTTTTTAATCAGATGTAAGTGTACAGTGCAGTGGCATTAAGTACATTCCCATTGTTGAAGAACCACCACCACTATCCATCTCTAGAACACTTTTCCTCTTGTAAAACTGAAACTCTATCATCATTAAGCAATAATTCCCCCTTCTTGCTAACCCTTGGCAATCACCATTCTACTTTCCATCTCTATGAATCTGACAACCTGAGGTATCTTATATAAGGATCATCAGTATTTGGCCTTTTGTGACTAGATTATTTCACTTAGCATAATGCCCTCAAGATTCATCCATGTTGTAGTATGTGTAAGAATTTCCTTCCTTTTAATAGCTCTATGTTTTCCTTTCAGCTATTGCAAATAATGCTGCTAAGAAGATGGGTGTACAAATACCTCTTCAAGACCCTTCTTTCAATTCTTTTGGGAAGGTAATATGTCTTAGTCTGCTCAGGCTGCCATAATGAAATACCATAGACTGGATGGCATAAACAACAGAAATTTATTTCTCACAGTTCTGAAGGTGCGGAAATCCAAGATCCCGGGTGCAGTCAATTTGGTTCCTGGAGATGACTCTCTTCCTGGCTTGTAGGTGGCCATCCTCTCACTGCGTCCTCATGTGGTGGTGGGTGGGGGCGTGGTGCAAACTCTCTGGTGTTTCTTTTTATAAGAGAACTAATTCTTCATGATTAGATAACTCATGTCCTCATCTAACCCCCTAATACCTCTCAAAGGCTCCATCTCCAAATACCATCACAATGGGAGTTAGGACTTCAACACTTAAATCTAGGGGGACACAAACATATAGTCCATAGCATACTCAGAAGTGGAATTGCTGGATCAGATGATAATTCTATTTGTAATTTTTCTGAGGAAACATACTGTTTTCCAAAATGGATACACCATTTTACATGCTCGCCAACAGTGTATGGGGTTCCAATTTCTCTATATCCTTGCCAACACAAACATAAAAAATGTTGATATGACAGTAGTCATCCTAATGGGTATGAGTGGGCAGTATAACTTTTAAAATAATTCAATCTTATATCAAAGTTAATATATAAAATATAAAGTAGAACAGCTCTGCTGTTCTTAGAGAAACAAATCTAGAACAAATCAACCATCACCCTTCCCTCTTTGTGGCAGCTTCTGAGAGGCTCCACTAACAGTTTGAAAAACATCTTATAAAACAGACTGACAGTCTTATGCCAGGGGAGGAAGGGTTCAAGTTAGATAGAGAAAAATTGTTTTCATGGGTATCTCTTTTAGTTTTCCTAGTTCAAATCTAAAACTTCCTAAAATCTAGAACATGAGATAAAAATCCTACTGAGAAAATGGGAATTGTCGTGATTCAACTAGTAACTGAATATCATATTGGAGGTGTCCTTGGGAAGATTATAGAGTTTTACCTTCAGGTTTCTAGAAACCGGAGAAATCACATATGTGAGTACTGATGTATTTTTATTCTGGTTCTTGGAAACGGGTTTGTTTATCTGTCTTTTAGGGGTAGAGAGGATTGTTCCTATAACATTATATTGTACTTAATAGTTTATCATTCTTTCTCTGAGCCCCACTACCCCTTTCCCCATCTATATTTTCATTATAATGAAAGCTTCAAAAGTATGGACCAAGTCCATCATTAACATCTAACTAACATCTAATAGACTACCTGGTGCAGAGTAAGAATTTAATAAGTAATGAAGAAAAAGAGGAAGAGCAGAAGAGGAAAATTTAGGATAGTGGTTAAAGAGAAAAGAAATGTTAAGTTTCACAATATAAGCAAGAATTTTGTAAAAAAGGAATATTTCTTGTTTATTGATGTGTCTATCATATAGCACAGAGCTTTATACATATCAACACATGTTGGCTGAATTGCTTTGCATATGGTAAAAAAGAAAATGGATAGTCTGGCAATCAGGATAGGATGTTAACCCCAAATTTACCACTAATAATAACAAAATAAAAATATTGTTTGATTGCCCAAAATTTTAAATTCTATTTACTTCCTTTTTTTAAAGCTAGGAACAAATAAAGTATTACTAGAATACATTGTTACAGGGCACATAAAATATTATGAAAGTTGCAAAATAATAATAGGAAATGACTGTTTTACTAAGGAGACTAGTATCGGGTATAAATCAAATGGAGACTTTGATATTATGTAAGTATAAACTTTGGAAAGGTAGAAATTGATGAAGATCCTCAAGTAAGGAGAAAATTTATTAGTGGACAGCTAGTGGTCTCCCAGATCCAGAAGAAAAAAAGATGGGGTGCCTGGGTGGCTCAGTCAATTGGGTGTCTGCCTTCGGCTCAGGTCATGATCCTGGGGTCCTTGGATCGAGCCCCGCGTCCGGCTCTCTGCTCAGTGGGGAGCCTACTTCTCTCCCTCTCTCTCTCTGCCCCTCCACCTGCTTGTGGTCTCTCTCTCTCAAAGAAATAAATAAAATCTTAAAAAAAAAAAAAAAAAAGACTGGAGAGGCAGCAGAATGCGCTTTAATAGATTGAGGCTTTAAAAGAATTATCTATTACAGACAGAACTGTGCTCCTCTCCCCAAAAATTCATATATTGAAGCCCTAAACCACAATATGACTGTTTTTGGATAGGACCTTTAGTTAAAGATAAATAAGGTCCTATGAGTGAGGCCCTCATCCAGTAGGAATGATGTCCTTACCAGAAGTGAAACAAACACCAGAGATCTCTTTCTGAGTGGACACAGAAGAAAGGCCATGTGAGGACAAAGTGAGAAGGCAGCCAGGAAGGAGTCCTTACCAGAAATCAATCTGATGGCCCCCTGATTCTGGACTTCTAGCCTCCAGAACTGTGAGAAATAAATTTCTATGGTTTAAGCCACACGGTCTGTGGTATTTTGTTATGGCAGCTCAAGCAACTAATATATAACCTAAGGACAAAAATTGTCCTCTTTTTGCTAAGCTGAGTTCACAAAGTGGCCAGCAGGAAGAGGTTTTACAGAAACAATACAAATCAATTGATAAATACAAGGACCTTCTCCTCAGGCCACTCCACATAAATGACCAGACTACCTTAGAAATTAATTTTTACAACCGAAAATATTTTAATAGTATGATGAAATCTGAGTTTTAGAAGTATGTGGGATAATTACACTGTATGTCTAAGTCAACTAAGACTTAGTTCAAAAAATCAGAAATTGTTCAACTTTTGTCAATTTTCCACTTCTCTAGTCTTTTAAAGTTACTTAAAATTCAAAAGAAAAGCATTAATCAATGAGAATTCAAAATGACCTAAGTCCATCAGAGTTGACCTACAACTGCAGTAAGATTCTGAGCTAGTTTTCAAACCACAGAGGTAAGAACCAGAGGTAGCAGGTAAAGTTTTTTCATGTCCCTTGTGATTAGAAGTATACATAGAACATTAACACTCTCATTCAAGATTAGGTTAGGCTGTTGACTTGAACAGTATATATCAAAATGAATTTATCCAATTATCCACTGGAAGATACAGATGGGTATCGATACAGAGACATGAATTTACACACACATGTAATATGTTTATGTATGTATATATGTATAAAAGGGATACGCCTATATAGCTGCATATAACACAAGAAAATCGGCAGTATCTTGTTATATGAATGTCCTTTCTATATAATATATGAAATACCAAAGCCATAAAGTTTAATTATATTTAAAAAAACTAAAAACCTGGGTACCTGGGTGGTACAGTAACTTAAAGGATCTGACTTCTTGATTTTGGCTCAGGTCTGATCTCAGAGTCGTGAGATCAAGCCCCATGTCAGGCTCCATGCTCGGTGCGGAGTCTACTTGAGTTTCTCTCTCCCTCTCTCCTTGCCCCTCCCCCCTGCTTGCTCGCTCACTCTCCCAAATAAATAAATAAATTTTTAAAAAAATAAAAACAAAGAACTCTGGCACACTAATCAGAGTTAAAGTACAAATAAGAAATAAATACTTTCAACTGATAAAGGAAATAATATCCACAAAATATGAAGAATTCATATTAACACATGAAAAATTATAAAATAAACAGTCAATAGATTTGACAAGTAATTAAGAAGAAATATAAATGAACAATAAACATATTAAAGGATGTTTAAGCTCACCAATAATCAAAGGAATAACAATTAAAATAAAATAATTTTTTTTTAATAGATGGGCAGTGATTGCTAAAATCCCAATTCAAAACCAACAAAACTATTCAGCAAGAGTCTAGAGTCATTTTGAATCCATTTCTTTATAACTTTTAAAATAATTAACCAACCTGTGCCACTTTAATTGAATTCTGGGTAGAGCCACCAGCATGATATTCAACTTTGAATTTTTTTATAAGTTCATCAAACCTACAAGGAAATCACAGTAGAAAAAATTAGCATCTGTCAGTTGTCACAATGCAAATTTTTCTGACTAGAAGTACATTAAATTGCAATTACTAAAATATTTTGAATTACATAATTATGTTGAATGAACTGAAATATGTATGAAAAACAACTTTGCTGAATTTCAAAACTTATGAAATTTCTTCCACAAATCTACAATTACAAAAATTTAAAATATATAAGCTGCCCATAATTAACCATTAAACTAAAAAAGGTAAAAAATAAAAATTCATAAATTATTATAAGTAATGCGTATTTTCCCATATTAAGTGATCTCTAGAATCCTTACAAATATATATTCTAATAAGTTTCAAGTTTTAGATATCATAATCAGTTTATAATTTAAAGAACTGGGAACCTACACTGGGTTGTATGATTCTAAGCAAGTTGCTTGGTGACATAATTTCTGTATCTGCCAAATAAAGCCATAGAGAAAAATGATTTAAAGCTTTGATACTTCATTATTTTGGCATCTGATAAAAGATATAAGACTTCTTTCCAGGAAAATACATACATTCACTACACATGAAGCTTTCCATTTAAGATGATCCATGTACACACCTCCTACTACACATAGCAGCCAAAGGACTATGGACACTGATTTGAATAAATCTCAAATTAGATGGCATTTATTAATCTGGATCTCAAATCAATACTCCCTACATGTCTCTAGCATGTTAGAGTCTGTGGGAGAAATCCAAGGGACATTAAGTATGTAATTTAATTTCAAAGGGCTAACAAGCTTTGGAGGGACAAAAGGATGAATACACATGAGAAAACAGAGAAAATTAGAAAACATCAAATTATCGAGTAACAAAATATATGCAATGTAGGCAGCAAGTGCTACAGGAGGTCAGTCAAAAAAGAGAGAGATTGGGATATGAGTAGCATATTCAAGGAAAGTTTCGGTCTTGAAAAGTATTTTTAAACCTTTAAAAACTTTAAAGATAGAAGTAGATCCTTTCACTAAAATGAAACATTTCACAGAACCTCAAAATAAAAAAGACAAATATAGAGATGGTTATATTAGGAATAGGAAAAACGGAGTTATACACACTCCCATACCTCCAACTCCCTTGGAATTATATCTATAAAACCCTGAGATGCCAATAAACACAATTAGCCAACCTGCCCAGAACTCTGACAGCAGTATTTGTTACCACTAATAATACATTTAATGTAATAATAACAGTAGAGAAGGCAAAGTATATAGGCACAGATGCAGAGGTGGGTAGTTGCAGTAGTTCAAGAGAAGTTCTCTTCTACTTACTCTCTGAACTAGGTATCAGTTAAGAGTGATGTTAGAGATTAGAGGAGAAAGGAGAGTGAATGGATAAAGTAAACATACAGTGATCAATTGCTAGGTTCATTTGAGGTCCCTCCACTTTCAAAAACCAATTCCTCCAAAGGTTTTCGATCATATTTGTAATGAGTTGAATTACAAATGGGTGGCCTCCAAAAAGATATGTCCCCCCAGAACCAGTGAATGTAACCTTATCTGGAAAAAGAGTCTTTGCAGATACAAGTTAAGGATCTTGGTAAGACCATCCCTCCTGTACTACCCAGGTAGGCCCTAAATCCAGTAACAAGTCTTCTTATAACAAACCAAAGAGACACAAAGGAAAAGGCCATGTGAAGATGGAGGCAAAGACTAGGTGATAAGCCATAAGCCAAGAAAGCCAAGGAATGCCAACACCCACCAAAAGCTAGAAGAGGCAAGAAGGATTCTCTCCTAGGCTCTTCAGAAGGAACACAGCCATGCCAACCCTCCTTAATCCAGACATTTACCCTCCAGAACTGTGAGAGAATCGATTTTGTTGTAAGGTCCCTATTTTATGGTAGCTATAGCAATACCATCCTTTCTCACTTTCTCAAGAATTTCTTTCCTTAAGTTATAGCCTTCTTTAATCCATCATCAATTTCCCCCTTCAAAAAACTACTAATGAAATAGCTATAATATTTTGGGGGGGGGTGGGGAATGAGATGGGCCTAAATTTGTTTTAGATACTAAAATCATAATAAATCAACTACAGTACATTTCTAAGAACTTGGGAAAGTTTAATGAAAAATGTAAAATGAAATGTCTATTTTGGAAGGCATACACATACTGTTCAACAGCAATCTGACTGCAGATCAGAATGCCAATCACACCACTTCCTGTGTGTTCTTGGCCACATGTATGAATCCCTCTGTGCTTCACTTTCCAGGGAGGAAAGTAAACAGCAGCTCAATAGTACCCACCTCATAAACTTGTGGTGAGCATTAAAAAAATTATGATTTGAATAAAATGCTTAAAACAGTAACTGTAGCCATATAATAAGTATAAAAATGTCAGCTGTGGAACCTAACCCTAAAACCTCAGAGGGTTCTGAGTACCCATAAGTTTTAGGAAAACTGAATGATAGTTAAACAGGCTTCTTTCTTCAGAATATCTCAAGGCTTTTAATATGCTGATATGAACATTAAAATTCAAGATGGATATAATACACACACTTCCTAAGCTTTTTTGGTCATGTAATCCTTTTTCTCCAGATCATCTAACAAAATTAATGCTTTTTAAACCAGAATAGTCTAGAACCATATTGGTCTAAATAAGGTAGCTACTGGCCTCCTACAGCTATAGACATTCAAATTTAAGCTAATAAAGTTAAATAAAATTAAAAATTCAGTTCATCAGTCACACTAGCCATGTTTCAAGTGCTCAATAGCCACATGTAAAGAGTGGCTATCATACCGGATACGCAAATAAAGAACATCCCACTCTTATAAAAAAGTACTATTGGATGGTGCAGGGAGAGTTCAATAACAAAAATAAACAACAGAGTAAACATGATCAATTTTAGAGATGAAATGGACCTAAAAGAGTGCCTTCATTTAAGAAATGGGAAAAGTTGGGGGCTCCTGGCTGGCTCAGTCAGTAGAGCTTGTGACTCTTGTTCTCAGGGTCGTGGGTTTGAGGTCCCTGTTGGGTGTAGAGATTACTTAAAAAAATAAAAAAATAAATAAAAAGAAATGGGAAAAGTTAGGCATAAAGTTTGAGTACATTGCCAAACAGAGGTCACATACGGCACAGTGGGTGAATCAAAATCAGAACTGTAGTATCAGAATACTTGTTAATCACAAACACATAAAAATCAATGTATATTTCTCCTCATTCCACCCAACGAAGAGAGTTTTCTATAGAAACCAAAATTTTGTTTATTAACATTACTTTTGGAATCAGTTCAAGAGGTACAAAAATATCAGGACCTCAACATGTCAAGACAGTTGATGAAGCATATGTTTGCTTCCTCTTCCAAGTCTTACTGGATGTCAAAAAACATGTTTTATATATATTTATACATATACATATATATGAACAAATGTATAACAGCACCACTAAGCAAGCAAAGAGGCCACACACAGACCACAAATTTGAGAAATAATAAATCTAGCTTAACAGAAAGAAAATATAAAAGAATTGACAAAGCAGTGATAGGAGACATAAAATAAGAGTAATTCCTTTAAACACTCTATTTGGAACACTGTCCAACCACTCCTACCTTATCCACAAGAGTAAAAGGTGTTTGTATGTTCCAATCTGTAGTTGTAAAGTCCTCCATATCCTGACAATTGTGTAGCATCTTAGCCTACCTGTTATTTTTTTTCTTTAAAAAAATTTTTTTGGGGGGATGCCTGGGTGGCTCAGTCAGTGAAGTGTTTGGCTCAGGTCACTGAGTCCCGCATCAGGCTCCCTGCTCAGTGGGGATCCTGCTTCTCCCTCTGCCTGTGCTCTCTCTCTGACAAATGAATAAATAAAATCTTAAAAAAAATAAAAATAAATAAATAAATTTTTTTTTGGTAACAGCTTTATTGAGATAGAATTCACATACCATACAATTCACTCATTTAAAGTATACAATCTAATCATTTTAAATATATTCATAATTGTGCAACCATCACCACTATCACTTTTAGAGTATATTCATTAACTCATAAAGAAACCCCCATACCTTTAGTTATTGAAAACAAATATCCCCATCCCTAAGTAACCACTCATCTACTTTCTATCTCTGTACTTTGTCGATTCTGGACATTTCATATAAATGGAATCATATAATATGTGTATGATTTTGTTGACTAGATTCTTTCACTTAGAATAATGTTATCAGTGTTCATACATGCTAGATCATCTATCAGTACTTTATTCCTTTTTATGGCTGAATAACATTGTGTTATATGGATATAGCATATTTTTGTCATTCACCCATCCCTGGATACATAGGTTGTCTTCATCTTTGGCTATTATGAATAATACTGTGATGAACATTCAACATGCAAGGTTTTGTGTGGACATACTATCTTCATTTCTCTTGGCCATACACCTGGGAGTAGAATTGCTGGGTCAACTTAACTTTTAACAGTTAAATTTAATTGTTTAACTTTCTGAAGAACTGCTGCACTATATTCTACTACCTGCCTAATTTTTTCTCAGAGACAATACAGGAAAACCTGTCTGCCTAATTATATGAAAAAGAAGCAACCAGAAAATAACAGTTTCTATAAATTAGGTTAACCACTGCTGAAATTTTTACAAATATCAATAGTTGAAAGGATGACCTGAACAATAAAGATGTGTGGATAAAAAATAAGATGAAGGTAAGAGAGTTGAAAACACCCAGGAAAACACCCCCAAATCCACAGGAAATATAAGAGATGAAGAGTATGAAAGAAAAATTAAGAGGCACAGAGAATGGATCAGGTGGCCCAAGGTCCATTTAAGAAGAATGATGGGGAGACTAGAGATAATGAAGAGTAAGAAAGAAATACCAGAAAAAAAGTCTTCAAAAGAGAAAAAAATATAATCTTCAGATTTGTCCAACTATGAAGCAATTCTTTTAGGGAGGGGACTAGGATCTATACTTGGACAACACCTTGTTCAATTTCGGAACTTTTTTTTTTCAGAACTCTTTATATTAAGAGAAAACCTTAAGAACTTCTAGAGTGAAAAATAACAGATTATCTGAAAAGGAGTAAAAATAAATACACCAGACTTCTTAAAGAATATAGGATGATAAAAAAAATACATATTATATTCTATGCTAGAAGAAAAAAAGATTTTCCAAATAGAATTCAATATCCTTTCAGATTATTAACTCATAAGGGAAAATATAATCTTCACATGTAAGTATTGTTTTCCCCTGCATTTATAAAAGAAAAATAATATATTAAGTTGGAGGTGTAACAATCAAAAAGAGACATAAGAAAGAAGACACCATGGTTGTTAAAAAAGAAAAAGGGATGAAAAAATGAGGACTGTGTAGGACTTTGGAAAAGTAAAGGAATCCAAAAAGAAATTTAAAGAGGGCCCATTATATCTTATTACATGTAAAATTCTCCCTTAAGTAGCAAAAATTTTAATAACAAAGGAATGTAGTTTCTGTTCTATGAATCCTTCCAATCACGTTACTTGGTTCTACAGAGAATAATAGTTACTAGTTATTTGGTAATGAGGTTTTGTTTGGTTTTCAATTTTAGAATCTATGCTGAGATACAACATGTAACATTTAATTACAGTTACAAACGTTTTTAACACTTAGTAACATTTACAAAATGTAAAAACATATATAACACTGACATTTTGAAGATGGAAAAAGGGAGAGATGAAAGAGAAGTTTACTAATGTTCTCTCCTTCATTTAAAGAGTCTAAGTACCTCAAATGTTAAAAATCAACTTTGAAAAGAGGTTTTAAGTCTATTGTTTAAAGCCATAAAATCAATCAGTGGAAAAATTAAAATACATAAAAAGCATAAAGAAGGCAATGAGAAAGGAAAAAGAGAAAAAACAGTGTAAGTGCACTATATTCTTCATCTTCCAGAGGAGAGTCAATAGACATGTAAATCTGTTAATTAAAGAATGGGGCATAACCACATTAAGTAAATTTATAATGATAAACTAAAAACATTAACTGTTAGCATTTGTAAATCTATGGCGTGGAGAAGGAGGGAAGTTATATTGTTGGGCTTTCTTTTGTTTTTATAAATTTCTTAAAGATATTGAAAATAAATGTGCAATTTTAAAAAGTTATAAAGTTAACAGTTGTGTAACCTCCAGAAGCATTATCACTATAGATAGATACATACAAACACAGACAGAGAGAGAGAGAGAGATAATGATATATGTATGCTTGACCATCTCTGGGCTCTTAATTCTGATTCATTGATATATATGTCTACCCCTGCACAAACTGCATTTTGTCTTAATTACTATTGCCTTATAAGTCTTAATGAAAAACAAGTACCTTCACCTTGTTCTTCTTCATGAGTGCACTGAATATTCTTGGTCCTTTGTACCTACATATAAATGTACAACTAGATGTCAATTTCCAAAAAACAATTTGTAGAGATTTGACTAGGATTGCACTAAATATATATATGGGAAAGTGATAACCTTTCCAATATTAAACTGTCTAAACCTTGATCACACTGTACATCACAATATATTTATTCAGGTCTTTAATTTTTTCTCAATTAGTTTTCATAATTTTTGCCATAAATCTTGCACATCTTTTATTAGAATCACTATTTCATACTTCCTTTATTTTAGTACTACTGTGATATTTGTTTAAACCTAATTTTTATTTGTTGATGGTATTTAGAAATATAATTCTTTTTTAAAGATTTATTTTAGAGAGAAAGAGAACAAGCAAGAGCAGGGGGAGGGGGCAGAGGGAGAGAGAAAACCAAGCAGACTCCACACTGAGCATGGAGCCTGACATGGGGCTCGATCTCATGACCCTGATATCAGATCTGAGTCAAAACCAAGAGTCAGATACTTAGCTATGCCACCCAGAAGCCCCAGAAATAGAATCCTTATATAACAATTTTTATCTATCCAAGTTGCTAATATCTCTAATTAATTCCAATAATTTATCTGTTTTTGCCATACATATATAATCATTTATGAAAAATGACAATTTTTTTCTCTCTTTTTCTTGCCTTAGTTCAGAAACTCAGGACCTCCAGCATAACATGCACAGATAATAGTCGGTAGTAACAGTAGTAAATGGGCAAACTTAGTCTTATTCCAAATTTTGACCTAATAAATTCTTTTTTTTTTTTTAAGATTTTTTTATTTATTTGACAGAGAGAGAGACAGCGAGAGAGGGAACACAAGCAGGGGGAGTGGGAGAGGGAGAAGCAGGCTTCCCGTGGAGCAGGGAGCCTGATGCGGGGCTCGATCCCAGGACCCTGGGACCATGACCTGAGCTGAAGGCAGACACTAACGACAGAGCCACCCAGGCGCCCCGACCTAATAAATTCTAACAAATCCTGATGAAAGGCAGGATAAGTCCATTTCCCAAAGCTAGAAGTCTTGGAGAAGTGTTTAACTTTTCACTTTATTTTTACTGTGTGTATGCACTGCTTTACTAAAGAGCTAAATTTTTAAAATGTTAGACCTTTTATCTACTGATATTTCCATATATTTCAATTTAGAAATATTAAGTTACCAAAACAAACACAAAATATAATCCAACAAAATTACAATATACATGTACAGATTGCAAACAAAGGTACCCTACACACACACACACACACACAAAAGGATCTGGAAGAGTACAACCAAGGTGTTAATAGCGGTTAGCTCCAAAGTAGGAGCAAGTATGGATATTGTATACATTTATTCTGACAGTGTAACAAGCATATAAACTGATTTGCAACAAAAACATTTTTAATCTATTTCATTTTATAATGGAAGAACACAACAATTTTCCATACAATTATCTAAAAAGAACTGCATATACAACAAAGTTCAATAAAAAGCATAGACCAGAGAAGTGAGGGATTCTGAATGAAAGAGGCAGGGAAAATTTAACATTTGAACCGAATTTGACAGATAAGGGAGAAAAAATACTCAGGACTGAGGGTAAAACAAAAACATGACATATTGTGAGAAACAATTTAAACACAGACTAAAATATAGACCAAAATCAAAGTAGTAAAAACTGGCAATGAAAAGGTAACTCTCTCTGCCAGGCTAATAAATTTAGACATTATTCGACAGGCAAGCAGAAATTACTAAAATCTGTTTGCTAATAGTGTGAAAGGCAGACTTGTTTTTAAAAATGATGACAGCACTGTTTGGAGGACAATGTAGAATAAAGAGAGGCAGAAGACTGCCACCTTTCAAATAGTTCAAACCAAAGATCAGCTGTTGAGCTAAGGCACTAGAGAGAAATTATTAAACTGAGGAAGCATTTCTGAGATTGAAGATACAACATGTGATAAATAGCTGGAAGTGGAAGACATGGTAGAGGGATGACTATTCTGAGATTTCTAGTTTGGATGACCAGGTGGATGATGTTGAGAAAGGAAATACAAGAGAGAAGAAAACTGTACTGAGCAAAGGGAATTCATACATAGTGACAAACAAAGAAACATTTCTATTTAGGGAAATGATTGTAATGAGGGAAGATTTATTTTTTGTTTTTTTTTTTAATCTCTTGCAGGGAACGGACACATCTTAATTTTCTCTGTATACTTTTCTAGCTGATACAAAATTTTCTGTTTGTCTGTGAATGGTCTACTTTGTCTGGGTCAAAACTACTAACGCAGCCAATGGAAAATGTTGGGGAAAGATGAAGGACTGAGTATCTTTAATGAATGGAACCAAAAATTCAGGCTGAAACATTAATGAGCTTCAAAACTAGGAGTATAACTTGATAGGTAAATAATCTAATCAACTATATAAAAATTTTAAATATTTCCTAAGTTGTTTAGGGATGAAATTGTTTAATAGCTTTACATGTTATGGGAAACTTCAACATATTTCCATTATGGGATATATTTTTTTTAAGAGACGAAGAGAGAGAGGGAGAGGGGGAGGGGGGGGAGAGAGAGAAAGAGAATCTTAAGCAGGCTCCATGCCCAGCACAGAGCCCCGACACAGGGCTCAATCTCACAACCTGAGATCATGCCCTGAGCTGAAACCAAGAGTCAGATTCTTAACTGACTGAGCCACCCAGGTGCCCCTCCATTATGTGATTTTTTTCTACAGGGAATAAAGTGTGGCAATTTCAGTACTTGATAAATTCATTCTTACTTTCTCCTTTTGGTTAAATTTCTTTGTCTGAATGGAATGGGCATATCAAACACTTCAATCAAATGACTGACAGGAGTGAAAAAACAGTAGCTGATCCATTTTCCTACTAGTGCTCTATTTGTGAAACCCAAATTAATAAAATTTATAGCTTTCATAATGTTTAAAAACTTCCAGAGGAAAGGTTACTTAATAAAATGCTAGAGGAAAAACTGGATTCAGTACTTATCAAAGTTCTAGATGACAGTTTCCAGATAATGCAAAGAAAAAAGGAATAAAAATAAATTTGATAATATAAAAATATTTAAAATTTTTCTATATAAAAGCAAAACTGAGGGGCGCCTGCGTGGCTCAGTCGTTAAGCGTCTGCCTTCAGCCCAGGTCATGATCCCAGGGTCCTGGAATCGAGCCCCACATCAGGCTCCCAGCTCCGTGGGAGGCTTGCTTCTCCCTCTCCCACTCCCCCGGCTTGTGTTCCCTCTCTCGCTGTGTCTCTCTCTGTCCAATAAATAAATAAAATCTTTAAAAAAAATAAAAAATAAAAAAAATAAAAGCAAAACTGAAATAAAAAAATTTAAATATAAAGATGTTTAGCAATATGAAAAATGGTTATTATATTTACTTACATATTTTAAAAAATATTTTAAAATATTATTTTACATATTTTAGTATTAATTCAATAAATTAGTTTGGTTTTTAAATGTTATTTTAATATTCTCATACAGAACAGAAATAAAAATGTTAAGGCTCAGACAACTGGACAAATGAACAAAAAACAAAAGAAAAATAATAAATGTTCAAAACAATCGGAGATACATTTAACACATTATTTTTCTTTAGAAATTATTAACAAAATGACCAGAAGAAAATACATTAACATGCCAATGGCATTTTTTATTTATTTATTTTTAAAAAGACTTTATTTATTTTAGAGAGAGAGAGCCTGAGCAAGGAGGACAGGGAGGGGGGGAAGCAGGCTCCCCGCTGAGTGGAGAGCCCAAAGCAGGGCTCAATCCCAGGACCCTGGGATCACAACCTGAGCCCAACACAGACACTTAACCAACTGACCCACCCAGGAGCCCCTGGTATTTTTATATAAGCCTTTTCCTTTTTTATAGTTCATACAATTTGACCATGTACTTATATTCATTTTATAATGACGGTATTTTTATTAAAGAAAACTTTTACATACAAATTAATGTCACTAGAATATTATTCAGAATTTCTTGTGGACTAACCTTACAGAAAAAAAGCAAAAAACAATATGCCACATACCCCTAAAGAAGTTTTAGGGGTTCTTGTTCTGAGAATAAATAGGAGAATTTAAATTGTAAGTAATGCTTTCCACTCTCATATCACATATTATTAAATACTTTACAAACAATTGATAATTCCTGACAATAAGATAGCTATCTTTATATCTGTTTTGCTCTTTGAGAAAAAAGTAAAATACAAGGAAGTAGAGAAGCTTTCAAACTCTAATGTTTGGTAGGCAAAGCTGTGACTAACCACTAGCTTTCTGATGCCAGGTTTAATATTAAATCTTTTGAGATACAGTACCACCTCAGCATGGTACTATACACAAGAAAAGGTATCAAATGAAATGATCAAATATGGAAATTTAAAGTCTACTAAAAGATAGCACTGAGTTCTGGTAAAAATAAAAATACTATTGATGATCATAAGCATGCTACTAGCAGCAGCACACAGCTTCCAGCTGTGGAAGGTTGGGCAGTAACTAAATTACTAACTTAAACATAAGCTAAGTAACATAATCTGTCTGTTAGAATAAAAGCCCCTTTAAGCATTAAAATCAAGGTACGATTAATAGAAATACATGTACGAAGGTATAATACAAAAAGATTCACCTTTTCAAAAGCAGTAATTGTACTACCAATGTGAGCAGAAAGTCATGGGAAGGTCAGTAACTGAAAATTTTAATGGAACAGAATTAATTGATGCTATACTGAAAAGAGAGCAGCTAGACTTTGCTGCTTGTCATTGAAGTGGACTGATTGTTTTCTAAGACTTCCAAATAGTTTCCACTTTACAGAGTGAGGAACAAACAGTAATTGATGTTTCAATGAATTTTAAGAGGTGGATTAATAACAGCATAAACACAATAAACACAAGCAAAGTCTAACACAATAAATACAATGAGATAAGCCTACTCTGCTTAGAAAATCTAGCACTACCGAATAAAGAATACCCAGTACACAAGAATAAAGAAAATCAGGGGTCTGACACGTAAGGAGGACATCTGTTAGAAGATGATAATGAAACAATGTATATTCACTGTACTGTAGAAAAACAATCCCAGGACTCTTGAATTCCAATGACTATGATCCACACTCAAAAATCTAAATGAAAAAGTAAAGCCCTACTCCTGTAACCTAAGGATCAAAATACTCCAGTTCAATTTGAAAGATTCAAAGAGTGTTTCAAAATTTTTCTTCATTCAGTTTTTAAAAGGTTAAGAAATTTCTTTCAAATAACCTCTTTTATTTAAATTTTTATTTTTTAAGATTTTATTTATTTATTTGACAGAGAGAGACACAGCGAGAGAGGGAACACAAGCAGGGGGAGTGGGAGAGGGAGACGCAGGCTTCCTGAGGAGGGAGTCCAATGTGGGACTCGATCCGAGGACCCTGGGATCACGACCTGAGCCGAAGGCAGATGCTTAATGACTGAGCCACCCAGGCGCCCCAAAAACCTCTTTTTTTAAGTCTAAATAAATTACCCCAGCAATATTGTAAATTGGCAAGACAAATGGCAAAGTTACACAAATGTGAGAAACTTAATAGGAAATTTTAGAAATATAAACTGTTTTATTTTCTGACATTCCTGAAAAGAGTGACTTATTACCAAGCTATGATATTTTTTATGTTACATAACATTAATTCCTGACAAGTCTGACAACCTATGTTCACTCTAAACAGGTCATAGTGAGTCTAACAAATAAGGGTACCAAAACACTGTTCATAATTCTACTTAAATATGATTGACCTAATATTTCAAAAATATACTTACTGTTATAGAAATACTTTTTAATATTATAAATATTAACTTTGAAAGGATATACTATCCCAAAAATAAAAAAAAAAAACTCTCAAAACTCAATAGTGAGAAAAAAATCCAATAAAAATTGGGCAAAAGATTAATAGGGGTGCCTGGGTGGCTCAGTCAGTTAGGCGTCTGCTTTCGGCTCAGGTCACGACCCCAGGGTCCTGGGATCGAGCCCCACATTGGGCTCTCTGCTCAGCAGAGAGCCTGCTTCTCCCACTTCCTCTGCTGCTCCCCCTGCTTTTGTTCTCTCTCTGTCAAAGAGACACAGCGCGAGAGGGAACACAAGCAGGAGGAATGGGAGAGGGAGAAGCAGGCTTTCTGCTGAGCAGAGAGCCTGACAAGGGGCTCGATCCCAGGACCGTGGGATCATGACCTGAGCCAAAGGCAGACGCTTAATGACTGAGCCACCCAGGCGCCCCAAATAAATAAAGTCCAAAAAAAAAAAAAAAAAAAAAGAATGCTAGCTTAAAAAAATTGGCAATACTAAGTGCTGATGAAGATGTGAAACAACTGAAATTTTCATAAATTGCTGATGGAAATAAAAAATGATACACCCTCTTTAGAACAATTTGGAAATTTCTTAGAAAATTAAACATACACTACCAGACAACTCAGATACATGACTGTTTAGAAAAGCCTTATTTATAACCACCAAACACTTGAAACAACCCAAATGTCCATCAAGTAGTGAATGGATAAACAAATTATGGTACATCCACGCAAAGTTAAGCAATAAAAACAAACAATACATTTAAGAACATGCATGAATCTCCAAAGTATTATGCAATGTGAAAGAAGCCAGACATAAAAGGGCTACATACAATATGATTCCATTTATTTGACATTCTGGATATGGCATATCTATAGGCAATTTAAAAAAAAGAAGAATATATTATCTAGAGAAACAAAAAGGAAATTCCAAAAGACTATCTTTCTCTGCATGTATGTATGTGCATATCTATCTACTTACCTCCACAGAAAGGTATACACGTGAGATACACGTGAAACTCAAAACAAGTCTATGAGACAAGTAAGATTTATGCAAACATCCCCATTTTCTAAGACACATATTTAGAGTTTTAGTGACTTTTGATCTAGAAATAATTTCAAACTATGGAAACACTACAATATAATACAGAGAACACTTGTACACCTTTTACCAAGATTCACCAATTTTTAATATTTTGAACACTTATCCCCTTTTCTCTATTGTTACATAGACATTTGTCTTTACAAATCATTTTGGAGTAGGTTATATATATATAATGCACTTTTATTATTTATAATACCTCAATGAAAACTTCCTAAGAAGATGAAGTTTGTATCTGTGAAATCAATTTTATGGGTTCATATGGCTATCTCCAATTCCAATCCAACACAATTCAAAGCCATTGTCTTCTCCCATTCCTTGTCATCTTTTTTTCATTATGTGTCTCTCCTTCTACATTGAGATCCGTTGCTCTGAGGTCCAGGACATGGTTCAGTACCTATACTGGACAAGCCCCTTCCAGTGCAAAAAAGGAGAAATCTAACTGGAATGGATTGGGAATGGTGTAACGGGAAGAGGGCCTGCTTGATGCTGCTCTATGTCCAAAGACCTGTGCTGGGCTTTTTCTTTTCAGGAGTGATTGTGTCTGTTTTTGAACTACATTCTCCACATCTTTCTTCTTCTTCAAGGTCTCTTAAGCACCGCCACCGAATCCCTGCTCTCCAAAGGTACAGAAACAAAGAAGCAGTAAGAGCTCTACTGGAATATGTTTCTTCCTCTACTTATAAGAAATTTGATTTCTAGAATATTCTATCTCCTAGCAATTCTAAAGGTGCAGGTTATGTGTGATTCTATTTATAACCCTTGTTTTTTTTTTTTTAATATTTATTTACTTATTTGAGAGACAAAGAATGAGCATGAGCAGGAGGGGCAGAAGGAGAGAAAGACAGAATCTCAAGTAGACTCTGTGCTCAGCACAGAGCCCAACATGGGGCTTGATCCCACGACCCTGAGGTCAGACCTGAGCCGAAACCAAGGGTCGGACACTCAACCAACTAAGCCATCCAGACACTCCTGCATCCTTTGTTTTAAGGATGAGGAAATTCAGATTCATTATCCTCCAAGCCCAGTTGAAGTGACCTTTGATGGATTTCTCACAACCGTTAAGTAGCACACTGAGGACTGGGAGATCCACCCAATAATTAAGAAAACATTACAATGATATATAATAAAAATAAGAATATTTAGAATAAAACATCTCATGGCCCAAAACTGAATGAATTTCTTTTTAATTAAAGGTAGTTGTGGCTTAATTATTTTTAAGATGCATCCAGAAGATGCATTCTATAAAGCCAGAAAAATGAAAGAAAATGAGAATGATGACAGAAAAAAGGAGAGGAGAAATTAAAAAGAAATAGCTCTTTAAATTTTAATGTGCCATTTTTTCTAGCTATCTGATATGAAGCAAATACTACTTGAAATGAGAAAGATTTCATGACAAGGTCCTGTAACTGAGCACCAGTTATTATTATATGGAAAAAACTGTCCTTATAAAAAAGATATAGTAAGAATTATGAACAGGAAAATGTCCACAAAAGCACCCTTCACATCTAGTTCTAACTTAGTGTAACTGCTTCCCACTTTCACAGTAACTAAAGCCTCTCTTTTCTCACTCTTGGGAAAAAAAGAGAAGTCAGCATATACCAGGAGATAAAGAAGATCTCACATTGTGTTAACATCACCAGAGCACAAGAACAAACATCAACAATTTTGAACATTTCATAGAGAAAGTAAAGTAAGACTAGTAAAAAAACCTTTACAGAAAAATTTAAAAAATTTAACTTCCTTAAGAAAGCATTCACAACTGCCAAGTAGGGTTTTTGATGAAGTTCTTTCTTAAACTTCTCATCTAAACAAATAATAAAATGAAAAAATCAGTAATTCTAAACAGACTATACTTATTAAGACCAAATGTTAATAGAATAATGCAGGGGAGGGGGCAAATCCATAAGCAAATTATAAGATTCAAAGCTTTGAAATCTTTTACCACGAATGTTTAGTAAGGTTGAAAAAAAACTGCTTAAATGTCAGTTTGATAAAAACCAAAAGAACATTTCCCACATGTGCTTATATTTAACCATATTTTTAAAAGATGGAAAAGTAACAGTCATTCAAAACTAAGGTTAAGCTATTAGTTCATATGAATTGTAATTTAAAGGTATTTCTCCAACCTCTAATTTTATTTTCTTTGATAAGAAAGTACTTTTAAGCATGTATTGCTTAGGTAAATCTTTATTCCATTCTAAAATGTTTAAAGGTTTAATTCTTTTCATTTATAACTCTGAAGATTTTTCTGCATGTAAGATAATCAAATATACTGTTGAAAGCACTTTGTACTTGAGTATAATTACAATAAAATGAATTACTCCTAAATTCAGGTGCATATGTGTATTCAGTTTCTGCCCATTATAAAAACACAACAAAATTTCACTAAACCAATTTACAATTTTCATTAAATAGTAAAACTGTCTGACATATAGTTTTAAACCATACCAAAAAAAGCCACATGAGAAAAAGAGAAATAGTGCAGGACAGTGGTTCTCAAAATGAAACATGTAGCTTCCTGGTAAACCTACAGTGCCATCCATATGTCCACAAGCAGTTCCAAAACACAAATTATACTTTTTCCCTCCTTTATTGGTTTGGTTCAGCTGTTATTTCTATCACAGAATCCATGGTTTATAAGGGGGCCTTAGTTTCTCTGATCATAGAAAAATTCTAGAAACATATGTAACAGATACAAAGAGAAAGTATTCATGCAATAATTAATCATTTTTCTCTATCAAACTTTAAATATATCACTCACCAGAAACACTCAAACACTTAAATCTCTTATCAAAACATAACATATGGAACTTCTAATTCTGAATAGCATATAGCAGGTGACAGCCAGCATTCATACTGACAACAACTATAAAAGTCATATAAATTATAAAATATAAATCATAAATCATTAACGGTACCAAAGAGCTATAGAAGGAACAGGATCAAATGAATACATTTCCCAAGAGGTAAGAACTGTTCAGAGGGTAGCCTAGAACTGGCAGATGATTGTCCACCCTGCCTGAATTTGTAGTCAGTAGCATGGGGTTAGAGAGACAAAATCTGACATTTGGGGGACCTCAAACAGCTGGTTTGTCCCATAACACATTTGCTGAATTCTGAAACTGAATGGTAAGCTAAGAAGGTTAACCAAAATCATCACCTGAAAAGCAGAAAGTTCTCCAAGTCTGGCAGGGCTTAAAAAACAAAGACAGGAATAGAGGAAGAACTAAAAACATAACAGGCTAAAAATGAAATCCCTAGGAGGAATGGAGAATAAAATCTAAAGATAACACAGATAATTTTTCCCTGGGGAGTGGGAGAGGACATATATCTATAGTGCTTACAACTAGAAGCTGGAAATTCAGACCTTGGCCTTACCAGAACACTGGGATGGGGGTGCAGGGCAAGGGGGTTAAAAAAAAAAAAAAAAAAAAAGATAGGGATTTCAGCCACTATTAGTACTAAGGTGATAAAATTGGAAACTGAGGCTCTAAAATAAAAGGTCAGTTTCCCACTTGAGATATTTGCCAAATTTTCAAGTGGATTAGGCTGAAGGATAAAGAATTAAGCTGGAAATCTCTGAGAGCAGTTCTGGTGCCAAGTTTCAGAGCTGACGAGACAAAGACCTAATAGCCTCAATTAAAAGTCCAAGAGAGTCAAGCTGTAGAAACAGAGGCAAACAGGGTAGACTGAACCTATCAAAACTGAAAATCAACTCTGACCTAGCTTCATCTTTGATTTTATTAAGGCAATCAACCCTCCCATCACTTCATATCAGCCTCATAGAGAAAAGGGTAAATATTCTGGTAGATGATACAATCTAAAGGATCTACAGCTCTTAAATAATAGACAGCTGGTAGTTATGCAAAGAGGCAAAATAATTTGACTACAAACAAAAAGGGAACAGCAAGAGATAAAGTTTCAGAAATAATATAGACACTGGAAATAAAGAAAGGGACTTCCAAATAACTATGATTAGTATTTTCAAGGAAACAAAGAAAGAATACATAAACTAGATAAAAGAATGGAGAATTGAAACAGAATTTAAAACAATAAAATAAACATCTAGAACTTAATTTGACATTTGAGTTTAAAAATTCATTGAGTAAGTTTAATATTTAACACAACCCCTATCAAAATACCAACAGCATTTTTCACAGAACTAGAACAAACAATCCTAAAATTTGTAAGGAACCACAAAAGAACTTGAAGAGCCAAAGCAATCTTGAAAAAGAAAAGCAAAGCTGGAGGCATCACAATTCCGGACTTCAAGCTATATTACAAAGCTGTAGCAATCAAGACAGTACAGTATTGGCACAAAAACAGACACATAGATCAATGAGACAGAATAGAAAACACAGAAATGAATCCATAACTATATGGTCAATTAATCTTCGACAAAGCAGGAAAAGAATATCCAATGGGAAAAAGACAGTCTCTTCAACAAATGGTGTTGGAAAAACTGGACAGCAACATGCAAAAGAATGAAGCTTTCTCACACCAAACAAAACTAAATTCAAAGTGGATTAAATCCTAGAGGAGAACACAGGCAGTAACCTCTTTGACATCGGCCATAGCAACTTCTTTCTAGATAGGTCTCCTGAGGCAAGGGAAACAAAAGCAAAAATAAACTATTGGTATTTCATCAAAATATAAAGCTTCTACACAGCAAAGGAAATAATCAACAAAACTAAAAGGCAACCTATGGAATGAGAGATATTTGCAAATGGCATATCTGATAAAGAGTTAGTATCCAAAATATATAAAGAACTTAAAAACCTCAACACCCAAAAAACTAATAATCCAATTAAAAAATGGGCAGAAGATATGAACAGATATTTCTCCCAAGATACACAGATGGCCAACAGACACCTGAAAAAATGCTCATCATCACTTACCATCAGGGAAATGCAAAACAAACCTACAACCTACAATCACCTCACAGCTGTCAGAATGGCTAAAATCAAAAACACAAGAAACAACAGGTGTTGGCGAGGACGTGGAGAAGTGCACTGTTGGTGGGAATGCAAACTGGTGCAGCCACTCTGGAAAACAGTATGAAGGTTCCTCAAAAAGTTAAAAATAGAATTACCACATGATCCAGTAATTGCACTACTGGGTATTTACCCAAAGATTACAAAAACATTAATTCAAAGGGATACATGCATACCTATGTTTATAGCAGCATTATCTACAATATCCAAATCATGGAAGCAGCCCAAGTGTCCACAGATTGATGAATGGATAAAGATGTGTGTGTGTGTGTGTGTGTGTATGTGCGTGTGTGTGTGTGTGTGTATAATATATACATTTTTATTTAAGAATCAAAATCATATTGATTTTAAATTGATCAAAATCAATTTAAGAAACCAAACAAGCAAAGGGGAAAAGAGAGAGAGGGACAGACAGACAAACCAAGAAACAGACTCTTAATTATAGAGAACAGAGGGGAGGTGGGTGGGGGATGGGTTAAATAGGTGATGGGGATTAAGGAGTTAACCTCTGATGAGCACTGGGTGATGTATGGAATTCTTTTTTTTTTTTTTAAAGATTTTATTTATTCATTTGAGACACAGAGATACAGAGAGAGAGAGAGCACGAGCAGTGGGAGAGGCAGAGGGAGAGGGAGAAGCAGACTCCCGGCTGAGCCAGGAGCCCGATGTGGGGCTCGATCCCAGGACCCTGGGATCACGACCCTAGCCGAAGGCAGACGCTCAACCATCTGAGCCACCCAGGCGCCCCGATGTATGGAATTCTTGAATCACTATACTGTACACCTAAAACTAATATAACACTGTATGTTAACTAACTGGAATTACAATAAAAACTTTTAAAAAAAGGGGGGGGTGCCTGGGTGGCTCAGTCGTTAAGCATCTGCCTTTGGCTCAGGTCATGATCCCAGGGTCCTGGGATCAAGCCCCGCATCAGGCTCCCTGCTCCACGGGAAGCCTGCTTCTCCCTCTCCCACTTCCCCCTGCTTGTGTTCCCTCTCTCGCTCTCTCTGTCAAATAAATAAATAAAATCCTAAAAACTTAAAAAAAAAAAAAAAAAGAATTCATGAATAAGTTTAAGTTTAAATTGTGTTCTCCCTGAATCTTCCTGCTACTTAGCCCCAGACATGGTATCAGTCATGGAAAGATGCAGCACAACTGGGAAAATAAAGCCCCAATTCTCTGGCTTGAGGATCAAAGGCAAGAACTCCAGGGAACCACAAAGTACTAGGGTTCCTGACACATCTGGAAAAAAACAAAAGATTAAACAAAGATATAGAAGATATAAAGAAAACCAAGGAAAAATTTCAGTAATTGAAATTTTAAAGCTCATTAGCTGGGCTCAATTGCAAAATGGAGAAGACAGAATTGAGACTCCATGTATTTGAAGACAGATCAACAAAAATGTTCCAGTCTGAACAACAGAGAGAAAAATTGTTTTTAAAAAATGAAGACTCAGACACCTATGAGTTAATACTAAAACATCTAACATTTATGTCATTAGAGTGCCAGAAGAAGAGAAAAAAATACAGTGCAGAAGAAAATTTTGAAAAAAATAATAGCTTAAAACCTTCCAAATTTGATTAAAGACACACTCCTACAGGCTCAAGAAGTTCAGAAACCCCAGATAGTATAAACTCACAGAAATCTATGCCCAGACATATGAGCAGAACCCAAAGAGTGGAACTGGGTGGAATATCAATATTTAAGAGGAAAAGGACCAACAGAGAGGAAGGGAAACACCCACCTACCCCCCCCATCCCCCAAAAAAAGAGCCTGGAGAGAGTGAGATATCAAAAAGGCAGGAAGGAATATCCAGCATAGCCAAATTCCTTACTAAAGGACATTAAAGGCAAATTTGTTATCAATGTGATCAAAATAGGATTTCATATTGCAAGTCATTGGGTAGGAAGCATTCCTTAATGGTTTAAAGCAAAGCTCTGTTGTCAGACAGACCTGGCTTTAATTTCATGTTCATCTAATTATCTGACATAGCACAAATAACTTAAATTCCCTGAGATTAGGTTTCATCACTTGTAAAACATGGTATTAAAGACCATATCTGTTTTTGCATTCTACGATACTTAAGTAGAGTGCTTAACAGATACTGGGTATATACATGCTGAAAAAAAATTGATAAATGAATGAATGGATGGACAGAGGAATTATGGAAGAATTAAAGGACAGTCTTCTTGCTGCTGGCTGCTGCTATTAGATTTTTTTTTTATTATGTTATGTTAATCCCCATACATTACATCATTAGTTTTTGATGTAGTGTTCCATGATTCATTGTTTGCGTATAACACCCAGTGCTCCATGCAGAACGTGCCCTCTTTAATACCCATCACCAGGCTAACCCATCCTCCCACCCCCCTCCCCTCTAGAACCCTCAGTTTGTTTCTCAGAGTCCATCGTCTCTCATGGTTCGTCTCCCCCTCCGATTTCCCCCCCTTCATTCTTCCCCTCCTGCTATCTTCTTCTTTTTTTTTTTCTTAACATATAATGTATTATTTGCTTCAGAGGTACAGATCTGTGATTGGATTTTTAAGAAAGTGTAGACTACCAATCTGTACACATTTTAACAAAAGTAAGTTTTTCTTAAATATTTTTTAGAAGAATTTGACATTGATTTGAATTTTGCCACTGTCTAAGATACCTATAGGATACTAGATTTAAAAAAAATGCAAAAGAACCTAAAAAACAAGAATGTAGAACATTGTTATTAGTGAAAAATTTAAACAATAAGACGCAAATTTGAGGTTAATAATTAGACATTATGTTATCTAGTGAGAAAAAAATTATTTCTGAACTGAGATTAGATTAAGGTGCTCTGAGCTCCTCCTCCTACAACAGGCTCAAGATGAGAAAAAGTGTGTGTGTGCAGTGTACTATTTCACTCTCATTTTATTTAATAACTTCTTTTCTTTCTTTCAGTTAATACAAAGCAATACCACTCAGTTGTGGTATGCAATGCCTTGAATATAGTGAACACTTAATAAATGTTACCAACTATTTGTCTAATCATGGAGGAACAACTTGTTGATTTTGCAAAGAATGTTCAATTTGGCTATCATCTAAAAAAACTAAATGATGGACATCTTTACAATTTTAAATTCAAACTTCCAAAATTCCTGGAAAACATCTGATGCAAAATATTCTCAATCCCTACTTTATTAAATAAAGAAAAATAAAATCTATTGCATAACCAATGTTACAGTTATACAAAACCAATACTAACCCCATAACAATGTTGATTCAAAAGCACATAGCGTCACACCATATTGTTTTTTACATTACTGTTAATGGAATTCGCGTTTGGTATTACTTTTTAAAAGCAAGGATTTCGAAAATTTATCACTATAGAAGTTTTATCTTATGCATGCCTTTGCAGCAAAAGATATTAAAACCAATATGAAAAGTGTTTAGATACTAAGGAGATGTTTTCTTTCATCTTCCGAATACTACAAACAGAGATTCCAATAAAGAAAACCACAAGTTTGCTGAAGTTTAAAACATCTGGGGGATATCTTAAGATATTCATTCTTAAGAGATCCAAGTTAAAGAACAGCCTGAAGGGTAGATGATAAATCTGCTATAAAAGTAGAAGTGTGTTTTTAATCCCTTTGAATATAAACAGACTTTAAAAAAAAAAGGAACTATAATTCGAAAGCAAAGTGCCAAGAGACAAAAATGTTCCATAAAAGGAAACTTATTAAAATAAACATTAGGGCTCAATTATAAAATAAAAAGAACTTAATTATTAAATAATCATGAGAATATAATGATTTTAGGACATTAGCAACCAGAAAGTGTCAATAATCCTTTGTAATTGCTATTGAAGCGTATTGGGTGATGGGTTCAGATTACAAATACTCTTTTGTAAAAGATGTTTCCCCAGCTGTAAATTCTCATATGATAATAATAAACTCTCAGAAGCTATTTTAAGAAATAAATGGGATAATTTATATTTTAAAAAACTGAAGATACATCTTTTACATCAAGTTAAGATAATATTAATGCAAAAGTCTGTTTCACAAAAAAAATTATTTGCCAAAATACACAATATAGAATGTATCAAGGCATGATACATAAGATCCTAAAACTCATATATATTTTCTTTCTTTTTTCATATATATTTTCTTAAAGTAAGCTCTACACCCAACATGGGGCTTGAACTCATGACCCCTGAGATCAAGAGTCATATGCTTTACTGACTGAGCCAGCCAGGCGCCCCTAAAACTCATATTTTTTTCTTTTACAGAATTTATAATAAAACTGCCCATAAAGCTTATTAATTGAAGAGCGTATTCATGCTATTTTTAAAACAGCTGCCAATACTGGACTCAATACAATGTGAAATATATTCTTTTCAGTACATGCCAAATTTCGAAAGTAAAAACTTTGAACCAACTATCATCAGCCAATTTGGAAGCAAAAGCAAACAAGACAAGATAAAATAGGCAAAGCCCTGAATTTCCAAGTTATTTAGCTACTACAGAAGAGTGCCCTACAGGATATGCTGATATATAATTTATAGGTAAGTCTGTTTCCCCCATTTCAAAGATTTAAATTACATTATGTTGATAATAAACTTCACCAAATCTGAACATTTTTAGTACTTTTGAAATGCAATAACTCTAAAATGAGAATAAAGGACAATTAATCCAACACATAACTGATTTTTAATTATACAAAGAATTATTCTTTCTGGAGGGGAGGGGAGGTCAGAAAGCTTTCTCTATAAAAGGCCAGGTAGTAAATAACTTAGGCTTTTGTGGGTAAAGAGAAAACTCAAGGATATCTTTTAGGTGGTTGGAAAACAAGAGAGAAAACAAATTTCCAAAAAAATTTTTGCTGATAAAATTAAAAATATAATTGAATAGTGTTTTATTTTTTGCTTGCTAGTCTGTTTTGTAATTCAGGTCTACTAATAAGAATATAATTCTTTTGGGGAGAATAACATTTCATTTAATTGGTGTTCAACGTTACTGTTCCCTATCATCAAAAATGACTGCAAATGTTCATCTGTTAACATTGATCTATTATGAGATTTTACATATTTCAACTTTGAAAATGTCTTTTCACACAAATAGATACTGCCAAATACTGATATCAATCCACAAGCATATGATTTTAATTGAGTATATTCATCACATAGAAGGCATTTATAAAATTCTATTATGGGAGTCTCTTGATATTTGCCTTTTAGCATGTCACTACCTTGTAGATTAATCACTTCCAACTCAAAATTAGAGAGAGGCTCCTCAATTGCATTGTTAGAGGATTTAAAATAAGGAAGCATCCTTTGCACTACCATCAAGTTCTGAAAAATACTCCTGGAACTATTGTTTCAGCCTGAAAATTGTATCTCCTATAAATAGTGTGAGAATGGAGATACTACTTCTTGTTTTAACTTCTGACACAATGAGACATATATAAAGTACCTTGACATTATTCATGATTCAAACTATAGTAGTTGCTGTCAAATGACCACTATGGTATAAGTTTCAAATGTTTAAGTGCTATAGGCCTCACAATTAGAAACAATATCAGTACCATTAAGAAACAATATAAAGACTGAAGCAACAGGTAATTTCCAAAGCCATATCATGTACTACAAAATCACTTAACAGAGCTTCTCATCTCAAAAACTTTGATTCTTGACGTGAACTCAAAATAACTGCAGCAATCATATGGTAGGGCAAGTCAAATAGCTCAAATTTCTGACGAAAACTTATGGAACTATCTCTTCATGAGATCAAATGAAGCTCACTGCTTATATTACTAGTTCAATTTAAATGATAGATCCAAATATTTTCCACAATTTTGTAATTATAGTAACAAAATGAATAACCATAGGCTTTAAAACCTTACATTTTCCCAAACTTTGTAAATGTGTCCAATTAACTTTTTTCTGTTCCACATGTATTTTTACCACCATCAGCTATAACATCTCTTAAGAGATTACACCTCAGACTATATACTAAAATTGTGTTTTCTTAACTTCTTTGAAAATAGTCTTGTCTCCAGCTGCTTGATCGAGACTTTTCATGCAGGCTAATTAATTCTCCAATCACTTGAAACTCAGTATCACCTCTTTGAATAAAAGACAACTGAACACTGTCCGTAAATATCTACTGATGCGCCAAAAGCTAAGGAAAACCACTTAAAATCATTATCTTCTTCTTTAACTGACTGTTGATGTTGCTACCAATGTCCTCAATTGTTAAAGCAACTATTGCCACCAAAAAACCAAAGACAGTCTTAAATTTATTTTCTCTAAATATATTTCTTTGCCTACTAAATAAAACACAGTCTAGTTAAGTCACCACTGCTAAATGACTCTCATTGCTTGGCTAAGAAATTAGACACTCCCAAACCTTACTTTGGGTGTAGCCTCATTTTGATTTTTTGTGTGTATATGTAAAAAAATTCTGTTGTGATAAGCTATTATACTTTAAATTTTCTAATTGTCATACGAATTGCTTTCCTGTGAGTTTGGAATACTGTAAGTGCTTAGCCTGGTAATGGCAATCTATATGGTAGTCTTTTAATAGAGCTTAATAAACCTAATATTTTACCATCTAATTTAATAAAATAATCCATAGTCCACTATCCCTTAAAAACCAGGAGATTCAAAGTCCCCTTTTCTCTCCTTTTCTTGTTTTCACATGATGGGCATGTACTAGAAATAAAAAATAAAGTGTTAACGGCATGGTAACACATGTGACACTTAAAACACCACTGAGTAACTGTTTCACTGGGATGTGTAGTATGCCAAGCAGCAGTGTGAAGCAATGAGAACGTCACATCAAATCTTCTGAGCTACGCAACTCTGCCATAGTGATGGGAAAGCAGCCACAGACAACACATAAATAAATGAGCATGAGTACCTTCTAATAAACTTTAATTATGGACAGTGAAATCTGAATTTCAATAACTTTCACATCATAAAATATTCTTCTTCTTTTTACTAATCATTTAAAAATATAAAACCCCGGGCACTTGGGTGGCTCAGTTGGTTGAGCGCCTGACTCTTAATTTCAGCTCAGGTCATGATCTCAGGATCCTGGGATCAAGCCCCACATGGGGCTCCACACTCAGCAGGGAGTCTGCTCAAGGATTCTCTCCCTCTCCCTTTGCCCCTCCCCCCACTTATACACGGGGACGCTCTCTCTCTATTCTAAAATAAATAAATAAATCTTTAAAAATATATATAAAAATATAAAAAATACCATATATATACCATATATGGTATATATAAAAATACCATATATATTCTTAGCTTACAGACCACACAAAAACAAGTGGTGGGACAGATTTGGCCCACAGGCTGTGGTTTGCCAACCCCTGCTTTAAATAAGTCACTTATTCTCTTGGGCTCAGTTCACTCTTCCGCAATAGGTAAATAAAATAATGATTGGTTATACCTATTTACGACAGAGAGAAATGAAAAGGATCATCAAAGATAATATGTGAACAGGTTATGAAACTATAAAACAAATGAGTATCAACAAATTCTATTTTACATTCACAAAATATTGATTATACAACATTCAATGTATTATGCAGTCAATTCAATTCCATAAAGATAACAAAACAAACACTAAGCATTTACCCATAAAATACACAGGCACTTTAGAAATACACTATGTACCCATAAAACACAAACACTTTACCTACAAACTCTTCTTGATAAATGTTTTATTTCAGCAACCGGTCTTTCCTGTAACTTGTTCCATGCAACCAGCACCTAGAGTCTACCTTATTTTAGTGGGTTCATAGTTTTCCATTGTATAGCTACAACTTAATCTCTAGAATAAACATTTAGGTTTTGTCTAATTTTGTTTGCCTTTACAGGTAATATAAAAACAAAATCCTTACACATATATATAGTTTATAGATCAAAGGGCATTTAAGACTTAAGATTTTGATAAATAATAGAAACTATTCCTTCAAAAAGTTGGGTAATTTATACTCCCACCACATTATGCCTATTCCCTAGAATCCTTGCCAATATAAGAATTATCATAACAGGTTTTGAATTCCTCCTATGACCAAGGATCAACATCCTTTCATATGTTTACCTACCATTAATATTAACTTTTCTATCCATCATCACTTCGCAGACATTGTTCATTAATAATATATAACTGTTGTTCTTATTGATTTCTAGAAGCTCTTTACATATAAAGATCTTGGACTCTGATGTACTTGGGAATTATTTTTAACAGTTGGTAAAATGTCTTCTGACTTTATGCAAACTTTTTGCCATGTATAAAAACTATATTTTTTAAAGATTTTATTTACTTATTTGTCAGAGGTAGAGACAGCACAAGCAGGGGGAGCGGCAGGCAGAGGGAGAAGCAGCCTCCCCACTGAGCAAGGAGCCTGATGTACGACTCGATCCCAGGGCCTTGGGATCATGACCTGAGCCAAAGGCAGACGCTTAACTAACTGAGCCACCCAGGTGTCCCCAAAAATATTTTTAATATGGGCAATCATCCACTGCAGGAAAGTAAAAATAAAAGGAACTGCAAAATAAACCCAAAGATTGTAGAAAGAAGAAATTAACAAGGAGCTGAATATGTAGAAATAGTAGAAACAAGGCTGCTCTACAGGGAAACAACAATGCCAAAGTTGGTTCTTTGAAAAGGCTAATAAAATTGATAAGCACCCCCCTCACAAAGAAGGAACAAATAACCATTAGCAGAAATGCAAAAGGGTACTTTTCTCCATTGACCATTTAAATATTAAAAGATCACAGAAAGAGGGCGCCTGGGTGGCTCAGTTGGTTAAGCGACTGCCTTCGGCTCAGGTCATGATCCTGGAGTCCCTGGATCGAGTCCCGCATCAGGCTCCCTGCTCGGCAGGGAGTCTGCTTCTCCCTCTGACCCTCCCCACTCTCATGTGCTCTCTCTCATTCTCTCTCTCTCAAATAAATAAATAAAATCTTAAAAATAAAATAAAATAAAATAAAAAGATCACAGAAAGATATTATGAATATATGTCTATGTACATATTAGACAAAATGTACAAATACTTACAAATACAAATCTTACCAAAGCTGACATAAGAATAAGTGGAAAAATCTAAAAGTTCCTTAGCTTTTTAAATGGAATATTCCCAAGAAAGAAAACTCCAGGTCTAGATAGAGTGAGTTCTTATGAGTGAGTTCTTATTATGAGTGAATTCTTCCAAATATTTAAAGCACAGACAAACCATAGGCACAATAGTCCAGAGAGTAAAAAAGGATGGGAACACCATAAAGGGTATCCACGTTAAAATGAAGAAGTCTATTCATGAAATATCATGATGAGAGTGAAAAGAACCAAGTCAAAGAAGGCATTTACCAAATAAGTCATAACCTGAATATACAGAGAATGCCTGTGAACTGTTCAAAGATTATCAATAGAAAACTGGAAAAAGGAACTTGCAATTCACAAAGAAAGTATATCAAAATGGTCAAATACAAATAAGAATATGCTTAACTTTATTAGTGGTCATGGTCAAGAAAATATAATTAAAACTATAATGAGATACCACTAGTCACCCACTCACCAGTATGGCTAAAACAAAAATTTTAAAGACTGAAAATACCAGTGGAACAACTGGAACCCTCAGCCCTGCTGATGGGAATATAAAACTTCGGAAATCTCTTTTGATAGTACCTAGTAAAGTTTAAGACAAGGACACCCAGTGACCCAATATTTCCATTCCTAATTATAATTCCAACAGAAATTGTGTGCACATGAACACCAAAAGACACATACAAGAATGTTCATTACTAGCATTATTTGTAACAAAGCCAAACCTGACACAACCCAAATACACATCAATGATAGAATATAAAATTACACTGAGATGGATTTGTACAGTGGAATTGGATAGAGAAAAGAAAATGAACAAAGCACTACTACATACAATGATGTGGATAAATCACACAAACAGAGACGAGCCAGAGAAGCCAGAAACAAAAAATACACACTATATGATTCCATTTATTTAAAGTTCAAAATAGCAAAGCTAATCTCTGGTGTTATAAGTCAGGATAGTGGATACCTTTGGGGAAAAAAGGAGGGGGGCCAAGGGTGCTTCTGGGCTCCTGGCCAAGTTCTATTTCTAGAACTGGTTGGTGGTTAAACAAGTATGTTTACTTTGAGGTAATTCTTTCAGCTGTACACTTATGATTTGTATACTTTTCTATGTGTGTTATACTTCAATTCATAAAAAGTTAATAAAAGAAGAATGAATGTTGAGTTTTGCAAATGCATTTTTAGCATCTATGAAAATAATCATATAAAATTTCTCCAAAAATCAAATGGTACGTTGGTCTGGGTCCAATCAAAAGATTAAAACCACACAATAAGTTAAACTGGGAAATTTTAACATAAAGAATTAATAACTATGATAAAAAAGAAAGCTCCATATGGTACTCCAGGGCTGACTGAAGAGTACCCAAGGAAGGAAAAATTTATAAAGGATCAGACCTGATTTGAGAAAGTGTGGCTCAGCCACCAGATAGCAGAGTTCATTGGTTTAGCTGGTCTGGTGTTGTTAAGCAAACAACAGAAACCCTCTGGGAAGCAGTTGGAGAAGCATGGTAAATCATATTAATAGATCCCCTAATTCTGAACTATCCTTTCATTTTGGAATAAACCCGACTTGTACTCAGTTTATATTGCT
Source organism: Phoca vitulina (assembly GCF_004348235.1). Lineage (NCBI taxonomy): Eukaryota > Metazoa > Chordata > Mammalia > Carnivora > Phocidae > Phoca > Phoca vitulina. The sequence goes on along the minus strand of NW_022589732.1, from coordinate 14,770,358 downwards.
CTTAATTTATCATTTGTGACTCTTTGTATTAAGAAAAATATTAAAAACATATTTTTGTATGTTAATTCTGTAATCACCGACCAAGCCAATGTTGGTTTCTAATTATTTTTCACTTGTTATTTTTTGTTTTACAAAAATATAGTAATTTCACCTGCAAATAATAGTTCCTTTCTTTACCATTTCTATATCTATTTTTATCTGAGTATCATGATCTGACTTATGTTATTAAAAAGTCAACTCGTCTGCTGGGCTGAGAATATAAGGAAAGCAGCAAGGGTGGATGGAGAGAGACCAGGTAAGAGGCCATTATAATAATTCAGGTAAAGGATGACAGTGGCACAAAGCACGAAACAGACGGTAACAGCAGGGTAGATGGTAAGAAGCGACATATTTCAAAGGTGGTCCAGTAGAACGTGTGAAGACCTGGATATGTGCTATAAGAAAAAGATAAGAATCAAGAATATTTTTAAGGTTTATAGCCTAAACAATAAGGATAAAGTTACCATCAAGTGAAACAGAGAAGCCTGCAGGTAGAACAGTTTTGGGGAGGGGGCAGGGGAGATAGGGAGTTGAGTTTGGATTTGTTGAGTTTTGAGTATAAAAAATACAAGCACATTCATTAAATAAACGCTGAAAGAACAGATCAGCCAATCAATCTCTCAAACATGACTGATTCTCCAATATTCCAAAATTGCTATGATTAAGGACACAAAGAATTATGCCATAGCGAACACTCTACTTCACTACAAAGAAATGATTCCTTGAGACCCACAAAAAGAATAGACTTCATAACAGGAACTATCCCACCATGGCAGAAACTGGCCTATATAGCCTGATGTTGATGTCATGTGCAAAAAGAACCAAAATGCAGGCTTTCCTAAGGCAGAACCAAAAGGTCAAAATTCCCCTCCAGTATATTACACATGATCTTTGTAAATTAAAAAAACAGGTAAAGAACTAGCATACTTTGTACGGCAAACCAACCGTAAGCTCACAATAGTTCTAGATAGATAGACGGAAAGTGAAGAGAGAGACAGACAGATCCACGTTAAATAAATAAATCTGAGAAAAAGGAAAAAAAATCCCATAGTTCGTGGTGGTACTGATTTAGTGCTTTTGTGACCAAGAAAGAACTGGCAAAGTTCACCTCAAAAAAGATAATTTGCATCAAAAATCTGAACTATAAGATCTTCATATTTTTCATTATGATATACTTTATTATTCCATGCTACCTCCTTTCATTTCTGCAAGAAAAGTCATGAGGAAAAAAGATATGGCGCAGATGAGAAAAATGAAGTAGGCAATCATTGTGACATGTATAAAGGTAGCCAATATTAGAAATGGTATCTCCCAAATCCCTTCCCAAGTACCTACTTCCAAAGAATTTCTAATTTTGTAAAGTTGTAATACTAAATTAAATATGAGGTAACAAAAAAACTATACAAATTTAGCACATTATCAAAATCCCAATGACTTTTTCTGCAGAAAAAGAAAAAAATGCACCTTAAAATTCATATGGAATCTCAAGGGACCCCCAAAGAGACAAAACGATCTTGAAAATGAACAACAAAGCTAGAGGACTCAAACTTCCTGATTTTAAAACTCACTATGAAGCTGCAATAATCAAAACAGTGTGTACTGGCAAAAACACAGACATATAGGCCAATGGAATAGTATAGAGAATCCAGGAATAAACACTCACACGTATGGTTAATTGATTGTGGCAAGTATGCAAAGACCATTCAATGGAAAAACAAAAGTCTTTTCAACAAATGGTGCTGGGAAAAGTGGATATTTACATGCAAAAAAAACAACATACAGAAAAAATTAATCCAAAATAGATTAAAGGTATAAATTTTAAGAGCTACAACTACGAAACTCTTAGAAAAAAACATAAGGCGGGGCACCTGAGTGGTGGAGTCAGTTGAGCCACCAATTGGTTCAGTTCTGGTTGTGATCTCAGGCTTATGAGATCAAGTCCTGGGTCAGGCTCTGCGCTCAGCATGGAGTCAGCTTCAGATTCTCTCACCCTCTCCCTCTGCCCCTCCTGCTCATGATCTCTCTCTCTCTAAAATAAAGAAATAAAGCTTTAAAAAAAAAATGGGGCGCCTGGCTGGCTCAGTCAGTGAAGCATCTGACTCTTGATTTTGGCTCAGGTCATGATCTCAGGGTTGTGAGATCGAGCCCCATGTGGAGCTCTGCACTCAGCAGGGAATCTGCTTGAGATTCCCTCTCTACCTCTTTCTCTGCCCCTCCCCCTCTGCGCACTCTCTCTCAAAATAAATAAATAAAATCTTTAAACAAACAAAAAAAGAAAGCAAGAAAGAAAAAACATAAGGCAAAAGCTTTATGACATTGGATTTGGCAATGATTTTTTGGATATGACACCAAAAGCATAGGCAATAACAAAAATAGATAAATTAGAGGGGCGCCTGGGTGGCTCAGTCGTTAAGCGTCTGCCTTCAGCTCAGGTCATGATCCCAGGGTCCTGGGATCGAGCCCCGCATCGGGCTCCCTGCTCAGCGGGAAGCCTGCTTCTCCCTCTCCCACTGCCCCTGCTTGTGTTCCCTCTCTCGCTGTGTCTCTCTCTGTCAAATAAATAAATAAAATCTTTAAAAAATAAATAAATAAATAAATAAATTAGACTTCATGAAAGTTAAAAACCTTTGTGCATCAAAGACAGTACCAATAGAGTAAAAAGACAACCACAGAATGGGAAAAAATATTTATGAATCATATATATAAGAAAATAATATCCAGAATATATAGAGAACTCCTAAAACTCAACAACAACAAAACAAACAGCCTGATTCAAAAATGGGCAAAGGACTTGAATAAACATTCCTCCAAAGAACATATACAGATGGCCAATAAGCACAAGAAAATTCCAACATCACTAATCATTAGGAAAATGCAAATCAAAATTACAAGATACTACCTCACACCCATTAGGAAGCCTACTATCAAAAAACTGGAAAACAACCAGTGTTGGCAAGGATATGAAGAAATTAGAACCCTTGTGCACAGTTGGTGGGAATGTAAAATGGTATAGCCACTATGAAAAACAGTACAGTGGTTCCCTCAAAAATTAAAAACGGAATTATCATATGATTCAACAATTTCACTTCTGGGTATATATACACACAAAAAATTAAAAGCAGGGTGTCAAAGAGATATTTGTACATCCACATTCAAAGCAGTATTATTCGCCAAAGCAAAAACATCAAAGCCACTCAAGTGTCCACTGATGGATAGACAGATAAGCAAAATATGGTATATATGTAGAATGCAGTATTATTCAGCCTTAAAAAGGAATGGAATGCTGACATAGGCTACAACATGGATAAACTTGGAGAATATTATACTAAGTAAAATCAGCCAGCCACAGAAAAAGACAAATACTATATAATTCCATTTATATGAGGTACTCAGAGTAGTCAGAATCATAGAAACACCAAGTAGAATGGTGGTTGCCAGGGGCTAGAGGACAGAGGAGAAGAGGAATGATTGCTTAATGGGTACAGCGATACAGCTTTATAAGAGAAAGAGTTACAAAATGGATGGTGGTAATGGCTGCACACCAGTACGAAGGTATTTGATACCACTAAACCTACACTTAAAAATGATTAAGATGGTAAATTTTATGTTATGTGTATTTTACCAAAATTAAAAAATGGGAAAAAGTTAAGCAATGTAAAATAAAAATACTTTTTTAAAAAAATTAGTATTTCAGTAATCATAAAACTTAAACCAGTTACTAAAAATTATCATTAAGATTTGACCACTGTGGGGCGCCTGGGTGGCTCAGTCGTTAAGCGTCTGCCTTCGGCTCAGGTCATGGTCCCAGGGTCCTGGGATTGAGCCCCACATCGGGCTCCCTGCTCAGCGGGAAGCCTGCTTCTCCCTCTCCCACTCCCCCTGCTTGTGTTCCCTCTCTCGCTGTGTCTCTCTCTGTCAAATAAATAAAATCTTAAAAAAATAAAAAATTAAAAAAAATTTAAAAAAATTTAAAAAAAAGATTTGACCACTGCTAGGTTCCTCAAAAAATTAAAAATAGAATTATCATATAATCCAGTAATTCCACTACCGGGTATTTATCCAAAGTATATGAAAACACTAATTGTAAAGATATATGCACCCCTATGTTTATTGCAGCATTATCTACAATAGCCACCTTATGGAAGCAACCCAAGTGTCCACTGACAGATGAATGGATAAAGAAGATGTGGTATATATACACAATGGAATATTAGTCCGCCATAAAAAGAATGAAATCTTGCCGTTTGCAACAACATGGAAGTATCTTGAAGGTATAATGCTAAGTGAAATAAGTCAGTCAGAGAAACACAAACACTGTATGATTTCACATGTGGAATTTTTTTTTTTTTTTTTAAAGATTTTATTCATTTATTTGAGAGAGAGCACATGAGAGGGGGGAGGGTCAGAGGGAGAAGCAGACTCCCTGCTGAGCAGGGAGCCCGATGCGGGACTCGATCCAGGGACTCCAGGATCATGACCCGAGCCGAAGGCAGTCGCCTAACCAACTGAGCCACCCAGGCGCCCTTCACATGTGGAATTTAAGAAACAAAACAGGCAAAAAAAAAGAGACAAACCAAAAAAACAGACTCTTTAAATATAGAGAACAAACTGATGGTTACCAGAGGGGAAATGAGTGGACACATGAGTGAAATAGATGAAGGGGATTAAGAGTATATTTTTGAGGGGCACCTGGGTGGCTCAGTTGTTAAGAGTCTGCCTTCGGCTCAGGTCATGATCTCAGGGTCCTGGGATCGAGCCCCGCATCGAGCCCCGCATCAGGCTCCCTGCTCCGCGGGAAGCCTGCTTCTCCCTCTCCCACTCCCCCTTGCTTGTGTTCCCTCTCTCGCTGTGTTTCTCTCTGTCAAATAAATAAATAAAATCTTTAAAAAAAAAAAAGTACATGTATGAAAATGATGAGCACTACTATGGAATTGTTGAATCACTATATTGTACACCCGAAACTAATAAAACACTGTATGCTAACTATACTAGAATTAAAATTTTTACATACATACATACATAAAACTTTTTAAAAAAGATCTGACCACTGCTATATATCCTGTATATAAGAGAATTTCATTGAGTTTATGTTAGCTTCCCATCTGCCTATAAGTCATAACAATCTAAACAATGCTTTGGTAGAAAATGCTTTCTTTTTATTATATGTGACATCAGGATTATTATTTTTTGTTTTTATCAGCTGAAGATAATGAGCAAAATGCTTCTATATCCTTTAGCATATATTTTACATATGGGCAATAAAATGTATTATGCAACAGTTTCCATTTTAAGTTTGTTATTTGGCAGAAAATCTCCTACAGTGTTTAACTTATTATTATTATTTGCTACAGACTCTTCCTAAAAGCAAGAGGCAGCCCATTTTCTCCAGATGACTCATTAACAAAAGTCACAGTAGAATGAAGTGTTCCAACTTGAAATACCAACAGCTAAATATAACCTCTTCTACAACATTAGAAAATGCAGTGCCTCCCTCTTTAGTCTGTAAGAGCAATCTTAAAGGGTCACCTTAACAAAACACATTTAGCACATTAGGGGATCAACAAGAAAAGCCTGAAACAATGTATAGTTTTTAAAAAAGAAAGCATTGAGCAAAAATGGGGAAAACTTTGTAAATCACAAAAAAAAATGAAACTAATTTTTCTCCTTCTGTAGGTAAAACACATCTCTTTCATAAAAGCATTAATGCCTTAGAATATGAATACTGGTCACAAATACCAAAATTTATCTCCTGGTACCTAGTGTAAATTGATAGGCTTTTTTAGCCATTAAACAAATGACAATCCTATCAGAGATGTTTCATCTAAGATTACTCTCTTGAGGAAGAATAGTGAAATACATTGCAAATCTTATACAAATATTAAACCAAACTATTTTTTGCTGGATATTTATCTTGCATATAAATACAAATGTAAAAACAATATATGAAATTACTAATCAACAGTACTAATAATTTTTCAAAAATGAAGAAAAACTAGCACAAAACCAAGAAAACACAGTAAGTCAAAGTAAAAAAAAAAAAAAAGGATGAAGTAAAAAAAGGCAGTTTAACAAACAAGACAATTTTTCAGAGACAGATAAAGGGAAGAACAGAAGAAAAAAAATTCTAACAGCTTTTGAGTCCTTAGATTTAGTCATCCCTAAGGCCCAACTGTACCCATACTTCTGGGTGTGTGCATTTTAGTGACTTGAGTTACTAAATTCCTTCTTTAGCTAAAGCTAGTACTAGTTAGTTTTCTTGTCACATGTACCCAAGTATCTATAGAAATACATCAATTTTGAGGTATACTATGACATCATACATTTCATCCCTCCTTTTTCCATAAAGGAGAACTTTCTTCCCTCTATTTTGGGGGGTGGAGGTCCTTTAAAAATCATCAAAAGAGGATTCATTACAGGAGATTGCTTCAAATTTTTTGAAAAGCACCAATTTAAGAAAGTAAACTGAGCAAACTTTTCTGAAGTACTCACCTCTTTAAAAAATGTACTGTTTTTACCAGAAAAATTACTTAAAAGCGAATACAAAATGGTAATCTTATTTTATTCTCAGTGGAATTACTGATGATCTTTATATTTTTCATTCTATTTTTATGTATTTTCCAAATTCAAACCAATCAGAAAGAATCATGTTATTTTTAAAATAAGGATAAATTTTAAGTAATTTTAACCTTCATCACACTTCAAAGGACATATTTGTTTGAGGCTTCATCTTCACACAGTTTTGAGAGGTGAAATATATATTCAGTTCAATTCAATGAATATATATCAAATACCTACTATGTGTAAAGCAAAGTGTCATAAAAATAGTATGTAGTTCATGAAAGAAGCCATAAAAAAGACTTCAGTGAATGTAGAATTTATGTAGTATAGGTATGTGTTGTATTTGTATGTGTGTGTTTGTGATATCTGAGTTACAATAGAGCTTAATCCAGGCTCTACGTCACAACCTCATGGTTTAATTCATTCTGATATTTTCATTTCCTAGCTACTGACATAATTTTCAAAGTACCCATCCTCCCCCATTCAGTTGCAATACAAGCTTATAAAGCATTACTTACTTTTCATATAAATAATCTCTTAAATAAGGCAAAATAACTTCCATGGATATTAAGAAAGAAAAGTGAGGTGACGATATTACCCAGTTTCCATCCCATTTTCTACTGTGTTAAATAGTTATCAAGGTTCCATTCCACAGGTATATAAAGAGATACCTCTAGTATAGCTTAACCTCACTATAATATTGTAATACTGTAATAGTCGATAAATAGGCAAAAAACAGTAAGATCATTAGGTGAAGAATTCTACAGTCAAGTTTCTAAAGTTTACTTCTGTTTACTATGGTCACTTGTTTTCTAAACCACAATACTGATTTACATGACCCCTAGCCAAAATTTGTTTTCAGTGCTGGAGAATGTGAAACCTGAAAGTTCAGAAGCTATTTAAACTCAAGAGATTCTACTAGCTGGGCAAATTCTAGAACTTCCACTGTGCCCCCTCTGCTAGGAACCAGAATGTAATGGAGCTATCGGGCATTCAGGTAAGGCTTGATAAATGAGAAGGTCTCCAAGCTCACAGTTGGCCGAGGTGTTTAAAAAACATACTTCAAATTAAATAGATGAAAATAAATACACACACACACCTCTATCTATATCTATCTACCTATCTATATCTTGGATTGGTACAACTACTCTTCCAAGATAACCTGAGAAATCATTCCTCTCACTCACTTTTTACACCACTATGTCTGTTGATTCCACCTCTCAAAGAGCCTTCAAGTTCTACCTTTCTTCCCCTTCCATCTCACTGACATATTTCAGGACCTCCTTATTTCTTATTTAGGGTACTCCAACAAACTAATTTGCTCTAATCCACTCTTCAGAATGCTTAATCAATTAGCTCTCCTATTTAAAATCATCCCCATCACCTACTAAAATAAATCTAAACTTCTTATCAGCGCATATATGTAATACAACCTGGTTTAATGCCTTTATATCTGCTGAACCCACTCTCAGTTCCCCAACTCAGGCACTATGGTTCAGTCATATTGAGGTCTTCCCATAAAATGTTTTCTCATGTCTCTGCATGTCTTTTGCAAAGACTGTTCACAAGTACAACCATGCCACACACATACCTTCCTAACTGTGTATTGTTTTTTTCTTTAAGATTTTATTTATTTATTTATTTGAGAGCGAGAGAGTGAGAGAGTGACTGCACACACAAGTTGGGGTAGAGTTGGGGTAGGAGTAGAAGGGAAGGGAGAGAGAGAATCTTCAAGCAGACTCCCCACTGAGCGCGGAGCCCGAAGCAGGGCTCCATCCCAGGACCCTGAGATCATGACCTGAGCTCAAATCAAGAGTCAGCCATTTGGGCGCCTGGGTGGCTCAGTTGTTAAGCGTCTGCCTTCGGCTCAGGTCATGATCCCAGGGTCCTGGGATCGAGCCCCGCATCAGGCTCCCTGCTCAGCGGGAAGCCTGCTTCTCCCTCTCCCACTGCCCCTGCTTGTGTTCCCTCTCTCGCTGTGTCTCTCTCTGTCAAATAAATAAAAAATCTTTAAAAAATAAAATGAGTCAGCCACTTAACCAACTGAGCTACCCCGGCACCCTCTGTGTATCATTTTTTATAATTAGTATCATATTTGTCTTGAAAGACTCCACTTAAGGCATCATCTTCTCGGTGAAGCCTACTTTAATTGTTAATCTTCCAATCCTAAACTAGATATCTCTCCTCTATGCTCTCAGAGATCCTTTTTCAAGTAATTATCATAACACTTATCACTTGTTTATAGAATCACTAGCTGTGTGATTGCTCAGGATTCTCTACGATTCAGTTTGCTCACCTGTACAATGACTAATAGTATGTATACTGAAGGACTTTTATAAGAATAAATCCAGGAAGTGCCTAACACTTAATAAAAGTTCTAGTAAATGACAGATATACCTTGTTATTAATATTTTTCTCAAAGGCAAACACCTTAGCATTTATCTTCCTTACTCTAGCAGCTAATCCAGTACTTGGCAAAAAGTAAGCTGCTATACATTCGCAAAGTGAATAAATCCATGTTTCAGAAGGATGACTCCCGTAGCTCTATAGAAGGTGGAATGGAGGAAGTCCTGCAACAGATCCTGCAGGACCTCAGGAAGAAGGAAGAAAATCACTTTTAGGTGTTTCTAAAACTAAATACACACTACACAGGGACTCAATATTTGGTGCCTCAGTTGAGAATTACTACTGAAAGGAGCTTCTCTTAATTAAGAAGGGGTGGAGGTGGGTGGGTGGGAATCCAATCCCTCATGTGTTGATGGGATAGGAAAGGCAGAAAGAAAGAGCGACTGGAGAAATGCAGCGAGAGAAATGGGCAACAGGATTCAATGCAAGAGATGATGATAGGGGCAATAAACATGAGAGTAGCAAAGACGGGGGAGACCTGAGAGACATCTCAGATGATAAATAAGAGCTGGCAAACAATCTGCTTCTGAAGGTTTAAGGAGTAGAACCAAAGATCACTGAAAACGTCTAGTACGACAAAAAAAAACTTAATTGTGATAAAAAGTCAAGAAGCAAGACATGCAATTAAACTGACCCAGGTTTAGAAACTGGCAAGGTCAGGGACGCCTGGGTGGCTCAGTCGGTTAAGCATCTGCCTTTGGATCAGGTCATGATCCCAGGGTCCTGGGATCGAGTCCCGCATCAGGCTCCCTGCTCAGTGGGGAGCCTGCTTCTCCCTCTGCCTGCCACTCCCCCTGCTTGTATTCTCTCTTTCTCTCTCTCTCTCTGGCAAATAAATAAATAAAAAATCTTAAAAAAAGAAGAAGAAACTGGCAAGGTCAAAAGGGAGAGAGAACTGAAGGCAATTTTAAAATGTAGTTGAAACAACCAACCATGCCACTCAGGCTAAATAAAGAGAATAAAATAAAAATAAAAGGAGCTAAACAGAAAGAGGGTACAAAAAATTTTTTAAAGCAGTCAAGGCAAGGACTAGGTTCAGAATGTGGAAACAGGGCTGCTGAAGTGGAATGGATATAAAGCTAGTTACAATAGAGGAGTTTAAGAAGTGTAATAACTGGTGCTGGAAATATCATCCACACAAGAACTAAGAGGACAGGATTAAAGAGAATTATTTGTAAAACAGGTACCAAAGTTTTCAAAGAATGTGAAGGGGTCTAAAAGGATGACACTCAAAAAGCTTCCCAACAACCTTTCCTAAGCATGATCTAGTGTTTGCCTTATTGACTTAAGTTATTTAGTTTGCTTCTGCTTCCTCTAACTTAACCACTGTCTTCCAGAACAAGACTTCCCTAACTATTTTCTGGTATTTTTTCAATAGAAACTTCAGTTTGTGGGACACCCAGGTGGCTCAGTTGGTTACGCGTCTGCCTTTGGCTCAGGTCATGATCCCAGGCTCCTGGGATCGAGTCCCGCATGGGGCTCCTTGCTCGGCGGAGAGCCTGCTTCTCCCTCTGCCTGCTCTGCCTGCCACTCCCCCTGCTTGTGCTCTCTCTCTCTGACAGACAAACAAACAAACAAACAAATAAAAGAAACTTCCGTTTGTCATGGCCAGAGAGTACATTCTACATGAGGTGACTTTCACATATGATAAAACAAAAATAGCAACAAAAAAATCTAAGTTGACACTAAACAACACTTATTTAATGATCTTATAGTAGAAGATATCAATGAACAATTATTCATTCTACAGGTTCTGGTAAGAGAATGACTTAAATGAAAACAAGAAAAAAACTTCATGTATATATTTGATATGGTCATGGACACATATAAAAATACATGTTTTCTGGGAAACTTCAGTTTGTTATCATCATACATCAATGATTATTCTTATTGTTATGCACAGTTTTAAAAGCAACAAAACAATTTCTTATTAAAGTGGCTAAATCCAACAAAGGAATAAAACTAAATCTTGCAACCCTTAAAAGCATAGGGAATTATTACAATTTAAAGCCACTGATAATATTTAGTACATTTTAAACCATCCAACTACAGTGTCTTTTCATAAGTACATTGGAATCACCATGCAATTTTAATCCATATGCTTAAACCTCTTTCACAGTTTACAGGAACAAAGCAGTTTTGATTCACAAACAATGCCCTGCAGTCAAATACGCTCATGAGGTATTAATTTACAACTTCATCTGTGATCAGTTAAACTCCATGTGAAATCTTAAACATCCTTAAAAAGCTCACCACAAATAGTTCAATAAGAGATTTTTTGGTTAACATTACTTTAACAAAAAACATATAAGATTAAATTCTATTGTAAAATAAAACCAAATGCCACTTGCTTTTAAGGATAAGCCACTAACAAAACAATCTTTTAAACTGTCACCTTTGCATCTAAAATATTAATTAAAAATGTAATGCCAGTCTCAAAAACATATGCTTCAAAGTTCTGGCAAGACAAGTCACAGATAGAAAGAAAAACCAGTTTCAAGAAGAAAATGTACATATTTCAACAAATAAGATGTTTCTTTAATCAGTCCTAAGAGCCAGACTTACTAAATGTCAGGTCAATCTGAATCATACCAAAACAAAAGATTAAAATTACCAGTTTCACCAAATAGCTAAAATGTCAGATCCACAGAAGTTATGGACAAAGACATCACTAATGAAAAAATATGATATAAATATCCAATTCAGCTTATTTTAGTAAAAAACAATAATTACTAACTTCTCAGAAAACTGCAGTTTTGAGCTTTAATATTTATGTAATTTGAACTTGAGAACATTTATTTACTTAGGATTTCTTTTAGCTAAATACAAGTAATGTTTTATTTTGATTGGTTTTTTTAAGACAATCAGAGGAATTATTACCGCATATAACAAAACATCCAGGGCTAAAACAGGTCTGGGATTAATTTATAACTCAACATCATTTGAGGCCTTGGTTCTAGCCATGTTTTCCCTGTGCCATCCTTACTGTGATAACTTTTGTCCCTTAATGGTTCAAAACCAGCTACAATTGTTGCAAGTATCACTTTACTTAATGTTCAAAGTTCAGAAGAAAGACTGCCCCTTCTTTATATCTAACAAAAAAAAGGAAAAAAAGGGAAAACTTTATCACTAAACTTCAGGTGTTGCTGGCCACTTGACACTAAATCAATCAATGGAAAAGGGAATTAAATAGCCAGGATTGGTTTAGATTAATTCAGAGTCAGCCCCTGAAGGTAAAGAAGAACCCAGCTTCCCATAAAGCACATTGCTATCTAGTGAGCAGTAAAAGCTGAAGTATCAAGTTAACTGTATCAGAAATGAAGAATCAAATCAATGCTATTCTCACACACTACATATATAATAATACACAAAAGTCATTATTTCCTTTACATGCTTCAAATGAATATTACATATGCCAATGTGCCCAACTCTTTTCATAACCATTAATATCTCAATTCTGATCAACTGAATATCTCATCAGGAAACTATTACATAATGCAATAATTTTCCACCTACATTAAGAAAGACAAAATAAGATAAAAGCAATAATTCAAAATATGTCACACTTTAAGTAAAAACCAAGGGACTGAATACATACACAAACTTCTGATTCTTCCTGAACCCCAACTAAAATTACTCTCAAAGACAAAAAGGAAACACTGGTGACAAAAATTTGGATACTGTAAAGCAGAGTGAGGAACAATGATTATTAACTCAACAGACCCAAGAAAGCTGAATCCTAAACAGAAGTGGAGAAAGGCAGAAAAAAATTGGGAAGCAACCAAATTTACACTGTCATACTCCCAAAAGGCACTGACTGGCATTAGGAATCTTTAGGAATGGGAGGGAAGGCAGGACATAAGAGTTGCAGGCAGACTTCCAGAGCCCATCCTGGACTCAGCACATCAGGGCAAATAACCTCTTTCTTGTCCAGGCAAAAGACTAAAGGTCCATTTTCTGAAGAGAATAAAAAGAGGGCAAAAAATACATTGAAATATGAGGATTAACAGAAAGCTGACACAATAAACTTTGGGATCTCCCAATATTTTTCTCTTTCTTGATTCCAGAAGGTAGTTAGGAAAGGAACCTCCCTATAATCGAACTAGTTTAAGAAACAACCCAATGATATCAACATGGAATTCTGCTACAAAACAGCCCATCCAGATCATTTAACAGTGACACAGTTTGTCATTTCTACACATCCACAGTACATTTACTGTCTGTCTTCCAATTTCCCACCCTTAAAAATAAGCAAAGAGACAAATACCACCAGATACTTAAAGAAAATCTCTACTGTGAAAGACTGAGGCCAAAATAAACAAAAATTTAAAATGACAACTTGGAGGAAAGGGAGACATATGATGGGACAAAAGCTTGAGAAAAACTTTATCTTATTATTAATATCTTCAGAGAGATGACAGGAGATATTGCATCCATGAGACAAGAACAGATGCTACTAAAAGGCAAAACAAAACAAAAAACATTAAATAAAAACCCCTTGAAATAAAAATGACAGTAAATTTCTCAAAAACCAAAATAAAATTAGAAAAGTAATTTAGAGGACCAGTCCAAGATGTCCAATGACCAAATAACTGGAGTTCAAAAAACAAAGAGAGAGAGAACAAAGAAAATAGGAAGAAATCAAATAAATGATTCAAGAAAATTTCTCAGAACTAATGGACATGATCCATGTCAAAAGAATCCATCACCAATGTGTCCAGCAAAATGGATGAAAAGAGACCCCTACAAAGACATTATCAGGACAAAGAGCCTAAAAGGCTTTCCCTTTTGTAGAATAAAACAAATGTTTCAAACAAAGGATCAAGAAATCAGAAGGGCATCAGATTTCACCACAGGAACACTGAAAGCTAGAAGATAATGGAGCACTGCCTTGGAAATACAAACACAATTTTGACAAAAAAATAAGTAAATAATAAATAAAAATGAAACTAACTACTGAGACTTAAAATAGCCTTGCACAAAAAAGGTCTACTTTAAGTAAGTTGGTTTTATGACAGCTAGGACCCTAAGAGAGGAGTAAGATCACTCAAATCTGAGCAATTCTAAATATTTCAATTCTACACAAAAGAAAAAAAAAAATGGAATTGTAGTTCAAATCAGGATGCTTCCAACTTTCAGTTTGAAATTTCTGACAAGAATGTCTAATGTTCATGGGACACTCTCTTCCTCCTACTGGAAATCATTCAAAATCAAGGAAAACGAAAATAGCACTTCATTTTCAGTAAAATTAGGAACATATCAGAAGGTATTGTAAATCAATGAGGTAAAGATGGAATAATCAATGATGGTATGGGACAACCATAAATGTACACTGTAAGCTGCCATGCAGTAGGAAAAAAAGCACAAAGTGGCAAGAGAGTCCAGTGATAGAAATTCACTAAAAATAGGGGTGCCTGGGTGGCCCAGTCATCAGGCATCTGCCTTCGGCTCCGGTCATGATCCCAGGCTCCTGGCATCGAGCCCCGCATCGGGCTCCCTGCTCAGCGGGAAGCCTGCTTCTCCTTCTCCCACTCCCCCTGCTTGTGTTCCCTCTCTCGCTGTGTCTCTCTCTGTCAAATAAATAAATAAAATCTTAAAAAAAAAAAAAAAAGAAATTCCCTAAAAATAGCTTACGAAATAACGCTTTTTTTTTTTTAAAGATTTATTTATTTTATTTATTTGACAGAGAGAAACACAGTGAGAGAGAGAACACAAGCAGGGGGAGTGGGAGAGGGAGAAGCAGGCCTCCTGCTGAGCAGGGAGCCTGATGCGGGGCTCGATCCCAGAACCCTGGGATCATGACCTGAGCCGAAGGCAGAAGCTTAACAACTGAGCCACCCAGGCACCCCAAAATAACGCTTTTTGAAAGTGAGGGGAATACCATGAAATGTGTAACTATACCACTAATTTGTGAAGTGATAACTAAGACAAAAACTCTACTCTCACCACTACCATTTAGCATCACACTTGAATACTAGCCAACACCATTAAACAAAATGAAGGAAACCAGAGGAATAAATATTGGGAATCAAGAAATAAATCTACTACTACTTAAAACTGTTATTATTGCACAGCTTAAAAATTTTTCAAAAAAATTTAACAAAAAACTTATAAAACAGTAAGAGAAGGTGGTAAGGTACATGGGTAAGAAAAATAATGCATGAAAGTCAGGAACTTTCATTTATATAAACCAAAACCACTTTAAAAAGATCTTGATTCACAAAACCAATAAGGGATAAACTTTAAAAATATATAATACCTATGAGACAATAAATTTAAAACACTCCTGAAGGCATTAACAGAAGACCTGA
The DNA here is from genome assembly GCF_004348235.1 of Phoca vitulina. NCBI lineage: Eukaryota > Metazoa > Chordata > Mammalia > Carnivora > Phocidae > Phoca > Phoca vitulina. Next base: position 14,755,044 of record NW_022589732.1, on the reverse strand, counting down.
AGCAAAAAACGTGCAAACCATGCTTGCTTAGGAAGACTCAATATTAATATGTCAATTTACCTTCATTTAATTTCTAATTTTAACATAATAATCATATCAAGAGCAACAGGTTTCATTTTTTTGTTGTTGTTTTTGTGGGATGAGTGGTACAGAGGAAACAACATGATAAAATGTTGAAAAATAAGCAAGGAAGGATAAACTAGGAAGCTCTAAAAAAAAATAATGAAATGAGGAACAAAGCCCAATTGAAAACAAAACTTTCATGATGCTTCAGTAATTAAACTGGCACACAATAATGAGCCATATCCATGGAACATGAGAAAAAGTCCAAAACAAACTAAACATGTAAATTGGGATATAGTTAAAGTGGTATCTCAAAATAATGACAAAGAGATGAAGGAATCAATAAACAGTACGGGAAAACGAAATAACCTACTATAAAAAATAAGAGAGGGGGCACCTGGCTGGCTCAGTTGGTAGACTATGCAACTTTTCATCTCGGGGTTGGAAGTTTGAGCCCCACGTTGGATGTTAAAATTACTGAAAAATAAAATCTTTACAATAAAATAGGGTCCATATCCCACTCTGTGTATGAAAATAAATTAGGATGGATCAAATAAATAAGAGTAAAAAAAGAGATTTAGAAGTCTTAAATTCTACTATATAATAAAAATAAAATTAGAAGAAAATCCAAATTATAACCTTGTAAAAATGTTTGCACCTCATATCACAAAAGGACTTACATTCCTAGCACATAAAAAGCTCTAAATCACTAAAAAGACCAACAATTCCCCTAAAAAGTAAGTGTGGTGCAGAAGATATAAATAGACATTTCACAGAAAAAGAAAAGCAAATGGTTTTTAAATAAGATCCTCAACTTCACTTGTTAAACAAAAAAATACAAATTATACATAGGCTGAAACACCACTATTTAGTGATTAAGTTGGCAAAAAACAAAAAACAAAAAAACCCACAAAAATCAGAAGTTTAATAAGTTCATTGGTAAGGTTCCAGGTAAAAGCACTCATTTTTTTAAAAAAGGCAAGGAAGGAGGAAAAAAGAAAGAGGACAATTTTTAAAAATCACAATTATGCTAAAAGAGAAAGATTTTAAGATTAGATTTTTAAAATCCAATTAATGACTGTTACAAAAGGTACATCAGAAGCATAAGGACACCTAATGTTCTAAAGTGAAAGAAAAAAAAGAATATACCAGTCAAATGTTAAAGAAAAGAAAGAAGTTGAACTGTAATTACTATTAATTAAAATAGAAAGGGATATTACATAATGATTTCCTTAAAAGTTCAGTATACCAGGGAGACACAGTAATTCTAAAAGTATGTGTGCTTAATAAACATCTCAAATATATTAAGCAAAAGTTTTAAAATCTTAAAAAGAAATTGACGAATCTAGCATCCCAGCAGATTTCTACATATCTCTTTTCATTATTGACCAGTCAAGAGTATAAACAAAACTTATATAAAAGAAATAACAATTTACAAGCCAGATCATGAGATGATCATATAATTACCTAATTAAATATATGGAATTCCTCATCTAACAATTAGAGAGCGCATATTCTTATCAAGCACACATAAAACATTACAAAAGATATTACAAGAGGAACAACAGATTTAACCCAAAGAATGTAAAAGGAAAGAAATAAGAGCAAAAAAATCAATCAAATAGAAAGCAAAGGTGCAAAAGAGATCAATTTAAAAACACACACATGTAACTGTAGATACAGCGGAGATTAAAGAGATAAAAAACCCATGAACAACAGCAAGCAAGCAAATGGGGACCTCAGTCCTACAACTCCAAATAACTGAATTTGGCCAACAACTTAGTGAGCATGGAAGCATTCATCCTTAGAACCCCCAGAGAGGAATGTAATCCCACCAACGTTTTGATTTCAGCCTATGAAACCTCAAGCAGAGAACCAACAGAGTTAAGACACACTGTACCAACTTCTGACAGAATTATGAGATTATAATTGTTGTTTTAAGCAGCTAAACTCTTGGCAATCTGTACAGCAACAACAGAAAACTACTGCACCATCCTTGCTTGACAGTTAAGTGCTGCTCCCCAGCCTTTACTACTCCAAGATCCTATCATCTCCTTTGCTACTTAGACTCCAGTTTTGTAAAAGCATCTTCTACCATCAGCTTCCATCCACAATAAATAGCCACTCTGAGGCTTCTCAATGATGCTGGTGCTCCCTTCACTCTACATTTCCTATTGCATTATTGACAAAGTGTCTTTCTGGTTTTAATACAGTAGATCCATTCTAGCATGCTCGCTTCTCTGAGCCTTTTGATTCCTTGCTCTACTATCTGCCAGGCAGCCCTGACATCTCTACTTCATTTAATATAGGCCATCACTTCTCCCAAGCTTCTAAGAACCATCACAGCAGCATATTACAACCAGCTCCAGTGGCCTATGCTAGGAAGTTAATTGCTGTGTCACTGGAGAATCTGGCTTGAATGTTGACCAAAATCAAAGGTTTACAATATTTAGTTTGACCCTAAGTCAAAAAAAAAAAAAAAAAAAAAAATCAAAAGACTTTCCTTCTTAAGTCTTTGATGAGAAAGACATGCAGTTTTTAATCTACCATTAAGAATATTCTGAAAGCTATAGACCTTGTCAGAATAATGCATATCCACAGGAAAAAAAATTGCACAGAATTTTACAAAAGATTCAAAAGATTACAATCTGGATTCTCTAAAAACAGACACTGAGATAGTTTGGGATACATGATGTTTATTAAGGATCAACCCCTGTGAAAAGGGGAGAAGCAGGACTGCAAAACAGGAAGTCAGACCACAGTGCAGACCTCACACAACCTCAGGCCACCTGGCAGGGATGTCTGGAAATACATTATTTGTCAGAGTTGTCTCAGGTACGAACAAAATGGCTGGGCCCTTATACCTCCATCTTGCAGGATGGGAGCCGCCCTGGGAAGGCTGGGGTTTATTTAGGCAAGGAGGCTTTCGGCAAAAGAGGCAGAGCCTGAAGGAGCTGACAGATGAAAGCTTTCTGATTACTTTCCTCTTTACAGCCAGGCTGCAATTCCTCCTTGAAGGAGGACCTGGGCTGCAAAAGTCCATGTCTACCACACTTTTACTCAGGAACCTATTTTATCCATCCTAAAAATCCTCTCCTCTCTTGTACTTTCTACTTTTACTCTTTTCTACTTCTTCTGATTATACCAGTTTGCTTTCTTAAGACAAAAGCCCAAGCATTTGTAGCCAAGTCTGCACACTGTAAAGACCTCACAAGAGGTCTACTATAAATCATGGACAGACTGAAGCTGGATATAGGTAGAAGCCCCACTTGGAGCAACAGGACCTCAATTTATTTGTTAATTGCTGACTAAGACTGGAAATGAAATAATTAGATAGGAATACTGACAAAATGATCTAACAGCAAACCAAGTAGTAGACTTCCACCAAACTGAACTGCAGTTAAACACAGGATGACTTGTAATTCATCCATCACAATAAGAAGCAATAAGAGCACTATTTGAGGGCTATAAAATTAAGCATTTATAATAGCACATTTTTATTATAATCAGAATTAGAAAATAAGGCATATTTTTAATGTTTTCATCATACACTGCATTTAAATACATCCTTCCTTCATGCAATAACATTTAAGTTCCTACTGTGTGTCAATTGCTCTTAGGAGCTAGATATAGAAGTCAACAGGACAAAGCTCCTGCCTTCAAGGAGCTTCTACACTCTAGTTAGAGGAGTTGGATAATAAACAAGGAAACAAAGTCATTTCATATATGACTAGTGCTATGAGAAGTGTCATTTGAACTGAGAACTGAAAGAAGTCCAAAAGAACCATAAGGAAGAGCATTCCAAAAAGAGTAGACAACATATGCAAAGGTCTCAAGGTAGGAATGAGTACCTGTTGAAATAACAAGACAAAGATCAGTGTCACTGAAACATTATGGACAAGGGTCCTCTTACAGGAGGTAAGAGTTATACTCAAAGTTTCAAGGTCAGGATCAATCACCCTTCCTCCTACCTACTCTGTTTATTGTTGTTTACTGTTAGAGAATTACGAAAATGCTTGAGACTGAGAGCTGATAAGCAAACACTTTCAGATTTTGCCAGTAACTAGTAACGCTTCCCATCATTTGTTCTATTCCTCTTACATTAAAAAAAGAGAAATCTACATTTTCATAGAAACTGAAGAAACAGAAATAAAGAATGAAAAAATATCTCACATCCCTTACCAGGAAAATTAATTTTATATTTAACATTCCGTAATGCAAAAGATAGTAGCAATACTTCCCCTTTATGCAAATTATCTACATAGATTTTGACTGTCACATTAAAGACAGTAAACAAATCATTTACACATCATAAGTATATGCTGAATAATTAAGCTTTCCCTACATGTTACATCCCTGCAAATAATGTATTATCAATGGATTTGCAGTGTCGGTTGGTTTCTACTCAGAAGAAACAAGTATTTGTTTGCTGGACTTAACAGAGAGAAGGTGAAGCTAAATAGGACAATACCAAATGGCTTTGTCATACCAAATAATTACAATTATTAGAATAAACAAATAAACAAAACTGCCTTAAAATATATCTGAATGAAAGTGTAAAACAAATACTTTTAATTTCTAAGCATGAAAACTTAAATGGCTAAAGTACGTGATCAGTAGCGTTAGACATAAAATTTCCAATATTAGAGATGACAATTACTACTAGATACTGTCTCCATGCTTCACATTAACAACTGTCAATGTGGAGGTATCAAAAAACCCACAACTTGATGTCAGGGTGAATATATGGTATACTAAGAAAACTTCTCAATACAGAAAGAAGCCCTATTTATAGGTAGGCTAAGTCTCATTTGTTCCTTAATCTAACATAACCAGTCCCTACACACAGTCTGGTCAGATAGAAGATTACATTGTGATCCTCTACTCCTAACTTGATGGTACATGCATTCTACCAGGCTTCTTTCTCCAAAATATTACAGCTTTGTCTACACTAAAAATTGGTTGTAAGAGAATTTCTCTCTTCTTGATGATCGCTGCACAAGTGTCATAAGAAAATTTTAGCAGCTATGGTATCCAAATTTGCTGCTCTGCCACTTACTTGGTTATCACATGGATCTGAAGGGCCATAACCCCACAGAACTATCTCTGGCTGTGACAAGTTTGATCACCAGCATCTACACTGCTTTAGACTTTAAACTCTCAAATACTTGGACTTTTACTATAAAGTCAGTAGACATCTGTAATTATAATTCATGATGCTCAGACAATGATGCTCAGACTCTCCTGTAAACTCAAAAGAATTTCTACCAATATTTCTTTTTCTTTTATCTACCAATATTTCTTATTGATTACTTTCAATTGTATAGACCAGCAGTTCTCGAAGCAGAGTCCATGAATCACATGGGTCTTTAAAATTCTTGCAGGGAATCCACAGGTTAAAATTGTCTGCCTTTTTCCAGTGTTATTCTTGTACATCTGTCCAGTGAAGTTTTCCAGAGGGTACGTAACATAATAACATCATTCCGGTGGCATGGAGTGGATGCTTGTGTATTTTTTGTTCTGTTTTGAAAATTTTTTAAGGTAATACCTCTAGGGTATTAATATGTGTGCTTTCAGAGATTAAATTTGTTCTCCAAACTTCTACTGTCCTCTTATGAGCTATACCAGCTATAATCTAAGTATCTGTGTGAGGCAGTATTTCATTCATGTATTTCAATCAATATCAATATTTGAACATACATATTTATATTAGATATTTCAATCAATATATTGCAACAGACTGAATGCAGAAGCAGATGAGACTCCATCTGCCTTCCATTAAGTTAGACATTAAAGAGATTTGCAAAAATGTAAAACAATACCACTCTTTTTACAGTATTTTTAGTCTGGGAAATATAGATTTTTTTACAAAACTATGTTACTTATGTTACTCATGTTAATAATGGGTTTATTACAATTATCTTTAAATGTATTAATAAATATTTTCAAATGTCTCCATTTAAATTTTTAAATTAAAAAAAAATTTTTTTTTAAGTAAACTCTACACCCAACATGAGTTTTAAACACACAACTCCAAGATCAAGAGTCACTGTGAGTGACCCAGTAAGGTGCCCCTTTTTAAATTTCTGATATGGTAAATACCAAGAGATATAACCTATTAAGCAATACCTCTGGGGCACTGGCACACTACTTTACACATGTTTAATCACTGGTTTTGTCTTCAAAATAATTCCTGTTATTGCATAAACCAACTTTTCACCATTTTCAGTTTTTAAAAAAAATTCTCTACTTTCAATTACCATCAGATTGATACCTCTTCTCCTTATTAGCATTTCATATTTCTATTGCTCTCACACAAATATAATATTCTTAAAAATGAATTGCAATTAAAACACAAACAAAGCAAACATAGTACAGAATAATAAACACAATAACCAACAATAAAATGACAGGGCCACAGCTGTTTACAACATCCTTTGGTCTGATGTGACTTTATTTCGTTTACAAAATTTTATATGGTGAAATCTGATAAGAACCTTTTATATCTTACATTTATATTTGTCAGTTATGAATAAAAGATACCAGTGTAACACAGCTTGTAGTTACCCACATTTAAATATGCTATGAGTCAAATAATGATGTGCCACTATGTTATTTTATGAGGAAAATTAATAGTTCTATTCCATCACTATCAAGAGTTTCATGTGTATTGCTGGCTATTGGAAATGTAGGTTACCAAACATCTAATGTTCAAATAGTTTAAAAACCATTATAGGGGTTCTTTCCTTGAGACTACACACCAGTTAACTTAAATGAATTACAAAAGCCTTATAGTTGGTGAAAAATATTATGATAAATATAAGCAATATTTTCTAATAAAGATAAATGGTAATTGAAAAATTAATGTTACATTTAAAATACATTCAGAATACTGTACACAGCAATGAAGCACTTTAATTAAAAAACAAGTTTAAACAATATTTAATCATTCATCTTTCTCTCCTGCTGCCAACTTCCTTCTATTCCTCAAACACACGAAGCTGTTTGTATTATTTGCCCAAACAATAAAACCATTTATCATAACTTTGCTATATTTATTGCTGTCTTTAAAGATAATTTATATTTTCCAATATAGATTAATTACAAAAATCTTGTATGAATGAAATCTACACATTCAATACAAGTATAAAAATACAAATAAGTCATGAATAGGACAGTATCTTTCAACTGTCATATTAAGCACTTGGAAGTGGTAATCAATAAATTAAATTAATAATTTTTAAAATTATCATTAAAAAAACTACTAGATTTGAAATATTGACAGAGTACAGACAAATACAAAACATAGCAGTGTTGATAAAACCCAAAAGTGCCTGGCTCATAATCATGCTCAGAGATAAATTAACATTTCTAGAATATCTAATATATGCCAGGCAGGAGGCTAGGTATTTCACATGCATTATCTTATTTCATCATCACAATATCTATAACCCCAATTTGTCAATAATGAAATGAGTTCTTAGAAGTCACATAACTAATAAGTAGCAGGAATGGGATCTAAGTAAAGACAAAGTCTAGTGAAATAAAATCAAAAGAATGAAAACAGTTTTAAGATAACTTTCTTAAATAAGTGACTGTCATTTTACAACCATTCTTTATTCCCAAAACAAGATTCCAAATTTGCTTTTGGGGAACCATCTCTCCAACATTCTTTTTTTCTCTCTAAGAGATTTTCTCTCCAACATTCTTCATCTATGTATTTCCAGCAGTGCTAATTCTATCTCCAACTGCACAAGCAGGTAGGTAGCTCAAGCCAAGCTAAACAGACCCAATATGATCAAATACCACAACTTTTCTTGGAGCCACTAGAACAGATGCAAGAAAGTGCAAAGGATGTAAACTGATAGCTGTTGGCAGCTACCTTACCTCCAGGAGATGAGAGCCTATTTGCAAAAGGAGCCAAAACCAAGATAAACAGAGGGAACAGTTGAAGAGGGTCCAAAAACATTATTTGAGCCACTGGATCAAGCTTCACCTGAAATTGGCCACACCATGATCTTTTAAATTATGTGACCCAATAAGTTTCCATTTGCTTAAGCCAGTCTGAGTTGGGGGATTTCTGTCACTTGTTCAGTGTACCGATCAATAAAAATTTAATGGTGGAAATCATCTGCAGAAATCAAATGATGTACTTAATTATTCTCAAACTGGAACCTAAAAAACAAATGAACAGAAATCAAGGAACTAGTTTCAGTATTTGAAAAAGCTTAATGGAGTTGCACACTGACCTGGAATAGAGCGCCTAACGCTTAATAAAACACTAAGTTATTTCTGACTACATCATTTTAATATGAAAACTTCAGTTATCTTGTAATAGAAATAGATTTTCATATATATAATCTATTTTTAAATTGGAAACAAATTGTTACTCTTAAAATACAGTTTATTTGAAAGACAAACTTTTAAAACAGGAAATTTTTCAAAATGATCACTGGAGAAGAAAATATGAAAAACTATCATATTACTTCAAAATATACTTAATAATACAATTCACACCTTTACTGTATCAGAAATTCCTGACTAACCCCTTAATTTCTGAATGACTTTCTATCTTTCTACCCTGAGGCTATCCAGCCCCCTGACATATCAAATAAGCAGTCTAGGCTAATGGCACCACCTAGTGTCCGGTACTGCACTATCCGAGTCACTGTTTTTCACTTTTGCTGGTGAAGGAACACAAGCTGGTCTCCCACTGTTGTTCTCATTTATAAATCTTCCCAAATCCAAGTCTTTCTTATTCATTTGTACATACACATTGTCCTAAATATCCTCCCATGCCTCTCCCAAAAACTGTCCAGTTACTTTAGAAACAACTATTTAGTATGCCCTTGATCTTTGCCAGGTGCTTAATGTGAGTTAGCAGAAGCACCTTCTAAAGTGGCTTCTATGAGTATCCCATTCACATGCCAAAGCTCACAGATCACTGGACAGGCCGTGTGACTTTAAAACTCATTTTCTTAATTACTACTCACAACGCTCATGCTGCTTCTTAATTCTTCATTTCATACTTGGCCAAACCACTTTTTTTTTTTCCCAAAAGTAATCATCCAGTTCTTGTCCAAGATGGCGACATAGAAACACCCTGAATTCATCTCCTTCAAGGAACACGTGAAATTATACCTATTTATAAAATGATTCCTCCTGAAGAAGAACTGAGGGCTGACTGAAAGCTTCTAAACAACCAAAGACAGAGAGAAACGCAAAAGAGAACAGCAAGAGAGATGGAGACATCATCTCCAGGAACACCCACACCAGATGCTGCAAATAGCAGTGGGGAAGGATGGTATCGAGGGACCAGGAACAGATTCCTCTGTCCTTGGGCACAGAAAAAAAAAAAAAAAAAGCCCTGGTTTAAATAAGTAAATATCCATTTTTTAAATTATTTTGAAGTTAAGCCAAGCTTTCCTCAAATACTGTCACAGAAAAAAATGTTCTTGTTCCACATCTGCTAGTTGTACTAATATCATTTGCTAATATTTTGTATTATGAATTATAATCCTCCAGCTTATCATCAGTTAAATCAATTTTGGGGGGAGAACATAGACCTAACCACCACTGTTCCTTTTATCTTAAGAAAATTCAAATGAAATAATGGTATAGTGATAAAGAGACCAATGAAACAGACTAGAGCCCAGAAATAGACTCACACACATATAGAAAACTCAACATATCACAGTGGACTGTTCAAAAAAAATGGCAAGATAACACGCAAAGAACTTCAGTCTCAAACTCTACCTCTACACAAAAATCCTACTCAATTGGATGAAAAGATCGAACTCTATAGAGCACATATAGGAAACTATTTGACTTTGGGGTAGAAGGAATTTCTTAAGGTGTAAAAGCATAAAAGAAAAAGATTGATATGATTACATCAAATTGTAAAACTTGTATGAAACAAAAGACACCACAAAGTTAAAGATAAGTCACACAGGAAGCACAGACATGTGCAACAAATACAAAGAATTAGTATGCATAAAATATAAAGAACTTCTACAAACAGTAATTTTAAATATTCCAACAGAAAAAAATTTAGCAAAGACACTAAGTGGCAATCACAAAATAGGAACTTTTAGGCAAATAAACATAAGAAAATGTGCCCAGCCTCACATTCTTAAAGTGCAAATTAAAACCACAATGAAATACACTTCACACCTACCAAAACGGAAATAAATTAAAATGTCTACTGATACCAATTCTTAGCAAGACAATTGAGAAAGGGAATGCTCAGATACTGCCGGTAAGAACAATTTTGCAATCTAGTAAAATGTAAGAGGTACCTGACCAACAATTCCAGAAGCACATATAAATCCCAGTCCTACAGTGCTTTCTGGAGTAACAGAAATATCCTTTATCTATAATACCCAATACATTAGCTGTTAATTACATGTGGCTATTGAGCACTTCAAATGTGGCTAGTGCAACCAAGGAACAAAACTAATTGTATTACATTTTAATTAAATTAAAAAACCTACATGTGGCTAGTGGCTACCTTATTGAACAATACAGCCCTAGAAAATCACTCACATATGCATATAGAGATAAATACAAGAATTTTAATTACAGTAGTGTTCCTAATACTGAAACATTTGTAAGTCCTCAACAGAATAAACTGGCATATTCATACAGTACTATATGGGAAAAAATAAACTATATTAATAATTATACTAAAAATAAGTATGTATTAACATATATAAATCTCAAGAATATAATACCGCATTAAAAAATGAATGTGAAGATAGACATAGTAAAAAGCATTTACATAATGTTTTAGAACCTGCAAATCAATCTCTCATAGTGTTTATGTATACATATATATACAGTTAAAGCACTAAAAAAAGTATTATAGTTAAAACACCAAAAACAGCTAAAAATACCAGTCACTTTGGGATAAGGAGGAGAATGGGATTGCAGAGAAGTAGACAGAGGGCCCCAATTGTATCTGTAATGTTTTATTTCATACCCCCACCACACTCAAACCTTCCAACAAATACAGCGGTGTTAAGAAACTGGGCACATCGGTGTTTTGGTATTGTCAAATTTTACTATATACTTAAAATATTTCATAAGGAAAGTTTAAAAACAAGAAAATTCATGCTCCAAACTGTAGAACACAACAACTTGAAGGTTTCTGAGTTCCAGTTTATTCTTTAATTTCTCTGCCTCTCATTCAGTTTTCTAACATCTACTACTAAAGACAATGAAATCAAATTTGTGAAGGCCTAAAATACCCAACTGTATTTTCATGATGACGCATAGCCTATCACTAAAACTGTTTTCTACTTCCTAGTAAAAGCAGTAAAAATGCAAGGTTTCTCCTTTTCTTATGACTTTTTGACTTCTTATTCAATTCCCCTATGTAGTGTTTGTGGAAATCAAGTATTTAAGCATGAAAAAACAAAAACCAAAAAACAAAACAAAAAACTTTGCCATTTAAGAATTACCCTTGGGATAATTCATGGATTCCTGAACCAGGCCATTTAGCCATGAGGTCAACTAAAACATATGTTTTAAATAACATTTAATCTACTTTGCTGAACCCCTTATTGAATGTTTATGTTTTGCAACAATTGAAGAACTCATAAGGATCACGATATATTAGGTCTTTCTGCCAAAACATTCTGCTCTCTTCTAGTTTTAAAAATCCAAAAGCTAATAAATGTGTTCATGAAAACAGAAACAAATATAGCTTTCCATTTAAAGAAAGCCTGTCTCTGAATTCAAAAGTTTTCTTGAGCTAGTCAATCCTATGGTTGAGAAGCACAAAATACGTGTTTTATCAATTAGACTCCTACCAATCCCTGGGACTGTAAGTTCAATGAGAGCAAGCAGAGTACCACACTATATCCCCAAAGATTAACACAATATGGATGAATAAATGAAAACTCAATGAATAAAAACGACCTATTTACATTTATCGTGAGTATCTAATGTGTTCCACATTGGTTTGTTAGACTTCGTGACTTGGTAAGACAAAGTAAAATGAAAAACTGGAAATAAACTTGCTTGAAAAAGCAATTCTAAATGTTGAAGCTTCACACCTGAATTTGAAGTTCAGGTAGGAGAATCTCAAAGCTCCTCTCTCCCTCTGCCTTAATGGAACCCACTCTCCTTCCTCCATCAAAGGAAGCACTGATAAACAGGATGAAGGCCAAATCCCAACTTTAAGGTTAAAATCTTGTGTCTTTTTTTTTTTTTTTTTTTTTTAAGATTTTATTTATTTATTTGAGAGAGAGAGAATGAGAGACAGAGAGCATGAGAGGGAGGAGGGTCAGAGGGAGAAGCAGACTCCCCGCCGAGCAGGGAGCCCGATGCGGGACTCGATCCCGGGACTCCAGGATCATGACCTGAGCCGAAGGCAGTCGTTTAACCAACTGAGCCACCCAGGCACCCTAAAATCTTGTGTCTTATGGCAAGGTCTTCTCTTAGTGCTCCATTTGGCTGGGAACAAGCACCTTTGTCTACAAAATGACAAAGCCAGGAAAAAGGCTTGGAGTGGATGGCTTAGGCCAATCATTGTCAGCCTAAAGGAAAAGAGATCTTTTCCGCGACCCATTAACCCTTGAACTGATTCTCTCATGCTATGTCTCTCCCATTAGAATGCTGAGATTGGAAAGACAAACATTAGGGTATGAATGTAGGAGAAAATGGCCAAACAGTTCTGTCTGCAGAATGAATACAAAAGGAGCCTTTGCAAAATATATTACAAATGACCAATAAAACAAAAATGCTCTCTCAACCTTAGCAATAATCAGAGAAAAGCTTATTAGAACTATTAAATGTCATATCTGTACCGCATTGTAGCATGTGTACATAAATACTATTATACTCTATCATAAGTAACTGATACAACTTCTATGAAATTTGGCACCTCTCAAAAGTTAAAATGTGGATTCCTTTTTGTCATATCTTATTAAAAACACTGGCACAACTTTTTAAAGCCCATGCAAAAAGATTACAAATGTGAGTAGTTTTGGTAGTGAAAAATTAGAAAAACCCAAAGTATTCATTAATAGGAACTGGTTAATAAAAATAATTCACAGTTATAGAGAAAAAGAACAGAGAAAATGGTGAAGTGGAAATTACCAAAATGTATAACAAATATGGCAGGAAGGACACTCAAGTTTCCAGACTGTAAGGGCCAATTGCATGCTCAGCACAGTGAAAAAATGAAGAGCCATCCTAAGAAAAATCACATAAAGATCTCTTAAAATACCAAGGGAAAGAAAAGATCCTATCTAAGAGATTCCAAAGAGGAAAAAACAGATGACATATAAAAGCTCAGGAATCAGTACATCAGTCTTCTCATGGGCATCACTGGCTACTAATGGAGCAAGACCTTCAAATTTTTAAGGAAAAATTATTTTCAACCTACAATTCCACACCTAGTTGAAATACCAATCCAATGTGAAGGTAGAATAAAGACATTTTATAGGCTTGCAAGTACTCAAAAGTTTTATATTCCACCCTTTCTTTTTTTAGCAATCTCTGGAGGATATGCCTTAGCAAAATGAGGGAATAAACTAATAAGAGGAAAAACAAACAAAAAGCAATTTATCCAACAAAAAAGCAACAAAGGGAAGTGTGATCAGAGAGCTGTGGAGAGTGAAAACCAAAACCAAAACCAAACCAAACAAAAACGGATTGAAGCAAGATAGAGGATTAAGGGAAAGAAGTCGACAGAAAAATATTTATTGAGCTTTAGGGCCTACATTTAAGTACTTGAAAAAAAAAAATCAATGAGCGATGCTTGAGAAAGCTGCTGAAACAGAGAGGGAAATTAGCAATTTAGCCCACAGGAAACTAAGCAAATGAATAAGCAAGGCAATAAATAATATGGGATGGGGGAAAGGACAAAAAAAGTATTTAAGTAAATAAACATAATATAATGCATTATGTTATTTAATACTTACATGGTCATTATAATATAAATATTAAGTATAGATTGTTTATAGATTTAACCAAAATTATTATATAACTTCCCAAAATTTTAGCAGGAGTAGTATGCAATATGATCTGAATCCCAAACTGCCATAAAAAGGTCAACAGAAAACATCTAAAATTGGTTCATCCAGGAAAGCTGAGTAAGCATATTATTAGACATAAGGTAGTATCAGAAGGAATAAACTAATATATACAAATGATCGTTTCTAGAGAACTGAGCTGTGTTACTGAATGATCATAGCTGCGGACTCAGGAAATGAACAGGTATAGCTCTAGAGCGCTGCCATGGCCAACTGCTCCATCCTGGGGAATCTCGAAGGGGCTGGTCAAATCCAAAGCACACCTCCTGGCCGGGTTTGCCAACACTGTTGCCAAACAGAGGATAAACTCATTTCAAGAAAAGCCAGTAATTCAAGAGACGAGGGTTTGGAAAAGAGAAAGGGAGACACTTATTTCAGGTACCAGCAGCTGGGAGAGGTTAAGGCTCAAGCCTTAACAACAACAGACCTCTCCACTGGCAGGAGGGACGCCCGGTTTTATGAGGAGAGGCTGAGTGGGTACATGCAAGAAAGCAGGCAGAGGTCACATGATCCTGGGTGGGGGTTAGTATGTGTTCAGCGGTGATCACCAGCAGGGAAGGGGATGTGGCGGGGGTGTGGTCTTGTAGGCATTCTGTTGCTATCAGGGCTTTTCTGGTCTGGTGATTGGAATGCTCCAGGCATGCAAACACCTTCATAAATGCCTCAAGAAAATGTGATAAGAAATAAGCCCAACAAAGGATTTTAGTTCGAGCATGAGTTAAGCAGTCTTGTCTATTTCTGGTTTTAGCTGTTGAGCAAGAGGGCTCACTAACAAGAGGAGGGCAGGAGACTGCTATATCTTATTGTAAACCTTTTAACAACAATCTGTTTTTTACCCATATGCAAGAATTACTTTAATTAGAAAAAATTCTTACGCCCCATTGGGGCTACATGAAAAAAAAGAAGTTCCCAGTATAATCAACCTTGATGATGTTAAAATTAAAAGAAGCTGAGAGACAGAAAACAGGGAACACAGTTAATAAAACATGAAATATATAAATTGGCGATGTAAAATAACCAATTTAGGAACTGAAACAGTAATCAAAACAGGGTGAAGAAAAGGTAGAGATGGTGTGAGATGAAGATTCACCTAATCATAGAAGAACACAGCAAAGCAGAAATATCAAGAAATATTATATAATCCTACTATAGGTAGAGATAACCACAATAAGCACTCAAAACAGAATTAGTTAAAAGTGGCTGCCTTTGGGGGAATGGCATGGGGGAAATGTGGAGCAGGATTTCTCTTGTTTTTCATTATAAGACCATCTGTTCTATTTGATTTATAACCATGTACATATATCACCTTTGAATTTTTAAAAAGTGGCCCTGAGATATAATGGATCAAAGGCCCATGGGGTTCCCTGAAACTTGTTACCAAGAATAACTTTCTCAAAAGGGTGAAATGCATTTAACATAGTCTTTACAACCTAGAAAAACTCCATCTAGGACATTCTTATAAAGAAATACAAGATAAGTGAACAAAAGAATACTATTTTATTGGGAAGAAAGCTGGGCAGGGCAAGGAGTATTCCTAGTAATACGAACATGTAGAGAAAGAATGAGTAATGAAATTTAATCTGAATCACTTAATTCAATGAGGTTATTTGAGAAATATCATCACACTGAGTTCATCACTCATTCCTAAGAATTCTAAGGCACACTTAAGTCACCACTTCAACAAAAATAAAACCTTAACAATAGATCACTTTGCTAAAGATTTTCAAGTTAGTTATATCTAATCATCTTATTACAATTCTGGAAACAAATATACTTGAGCACATGTTTACATGTTCAAAACAAACTACTAATAAATATTCTGTGTGAGTCATGACAAGGAAAAGGTTGAAAAGCAATGAATGTATATATATATATCCGTATGATATTATATATACAACTATGCTATAAAAACAAATTTGGTAACATTTAAAAAAAGGTAAAGGCTGGCTCGTGACCTCAGCTCAGGTCTTGATCTCAGGGTCGTGAGTTCAAGCCCCGTGTTGGGGGCTCCATGCTGGGCACGGAGCCTACTTTTTTAAATAATTAATTAATTAATTAATTAAAAATTTTAAAAAGCTAAAAATTTAAGGGAAAAGCTAGAATATAAAAAACTACATTATTAATATCTAAAGATATTACATAATCACCATCTCATACCACAGCACTCAACAATGAACATAAATGGCAGATGCAAATCTTCATTTTTAAAAATATGAATTTCTTAGTTTATTAGAGTTGATATGTGAATTACTTGACATTATGATCCTTCACTTTTTCCCAGCTAAATAAAATGCTTCAAATTTTGATCACTTCTAAATCTGTTGTATTAAGGCTGAAACCAATTAATGATGCACTGTACCCAGATAAGTAGAATTAAATTAGTGTATAATTGATTAGTGTATAATTGAAGTAGTTGTAGATTTACCAACTTTAATTAGGATGGCTTATTACAGATAATTTACACTCTAAGAGAGAAAATAGAATCAAGAAGTTCATCAAAACCTTAAATTAAGATCAGAGATACAATATTATAGATTAGAAAGGGCTATATGCTAATACCAAGTACTTTGAAATCATTTTAGTCCAAAATGCTTTAACAGCAGAAAATTGATTATTAACCTTTTAGCCTAGATTTTTCAAGTTATTACACTATTTATGGTAATCTACTATAATAGATGATGCTAACTTATGTGAGTGAATGAAAGTATACCAATAATGTTTGGTCTACCTACAACACTAAATTAGACTAAAAAGAACACATACAAAAATACTTAAATATTTCTCATAACTCCTTTAAAAGGTATTCAAGCAAGTGAAAAATCCCGTAAGTCTTACCCTAAAAATAAATAAAAACTAATTTACCAACAAGAAGCAAGTAAGGAGAAAGAGCATCTCAGCCATAAAACACAGAAATAAGGTCTGCAGTTCTCTCAATACCCTTGTGGGTGGTAACTACAGCCCAGAAAGTTCCACACATAAATTGCTAACTCCCCCGAGTTTAAAGCCATGGTAATTAGGTTCATTATCTTACATGCTAATGACACAGAGATAATAAGTTTGCAGTGAATAATTCATATACTACCAGCTCTCACTGTGATGCTCATTGCTAACAGTTTATTTACAGTACAAGTTACACTGCATTTTTTCTATAGTTTAAATTTATTGCCTAGATAAACAGGAATCATTTAGTATGGAAATCTAATTTACTATCAGTAAATGGTAAGAATCTTAAGCATATACTGGCTTGTATATTTGTAGTGTGATTTTAACTCATTATTCATAATTGGTTATGATAATAATCAAAACACCAAAAGAGTATCTTATAGAAAGATTAAGGTACTTATATCTATAAAGATGATTATTCTAATGATACTGGATAATGATGATTACTCAAAACAATTAACCGATGTCAATAAATTTTGAATTGCTTTCGTAACTCATATTTTCAAATAAATAGTAGTATCACCACACTCCTTATCATAAATGCACATATAGATTATTTTAGAACTGTGAATATTAAGTGCAAATGAAGCACTTAGGTTTCTTATTATATAAATACTGTAAAATAGTATGCTAATATGCAGTGTAAGATTAAATTCAGTGACCGATGCAATAGCAGTTGTCTTCGATTTTTACCCAGTTTTGTAATGGATTCTTATCACACTTGCTGTATTTATGTCAACAAATTAAAGGTAATTTTAATCTCTTTCAAAATGACTTCCTTATAGATACTTGAAATAACTCATCTCATAGACTCCACATATTATGAAAACTTTTCCATTACTATATATGTGACCTACTGTGGTTTCAATATCTCCAAATAAGATTAGGTAAAACTTTTTCTCTAATTTTTATACTTCTACATGATTCCTTCTAAAATAACTATTTCTAAGCTAAGACAGTTTTAATACGCAGGTCGCATCAATGAAGACAGGTTAGGTAAGGTTCAGGTAATATTTATCAGGTAGCAAGTACAAAACCTCAGTGGCTTAAAACAATAAAGTCTTTTTCTTATTTACAGTAGATGTCCATGGGTCATCTAAGGGTTCTATTCCCTGCCTTTATTTCAGTACCAAAGATGATAGAGCAGTCATCATCTCAAATTCCACCAGTCATCAGAGCAGATGGAAACAGAGCTCCGGACAGTCTTGCACTGGTCATTTAAATGCTCCGGACCAGAAAAACACATTTCACTTCTGCTTTTAATCCATTAGTCCAATTATCTGAGAAAGTAAAACGCTGAAAAAGTTTAAATCTTTAAAAAAAGTTTTAAAGATTTATAAAAAGTTTTTAAAGATTTATTTTTTAAGTAATCTCTACACCCAACGTGGGGCTCCAACTTACAACCCGGAGATCGAGTCACAGGCTCTGCCCACTGAGCCAGCCAGGTGCCCCCCACCTATTTTTTTTTAAATCTCTCTCGTGATAAGCACTGGTTGCTGTATGTAAGTGATGAATCACTAAATTCTACACCTAAAACTAGTATTACACTGTGTGTTAACTAACGAATTTAAACAAAAACTTGAAAAAATTTCTCAAAGACATCTCCTTCACTGAGTCAGTTACAAAGATAGGTTAGATAATGTTCATAAAGGACTCTGAATACAAATAGCACTCCAAATTCCTTTTTGTATTACTTCATTATCATATCACAACAATCTATTCTTGCCAAATCTGCCAAAAGTAGAACCACGTTAATTATTAAGCACCCTTTCAAAACTGCAAATTTGAACAGACCACCTGCTTAAAATCCTCTAATCACCCTCCATGAAATGATCCCTGCCTGCTTTTCTGTCATCTCAGAACACTCAATAAAACATACAGAATGCTCCAGGAAGACAAACTAATAAATATGCTGTACTCGGGCTTCTCCATCTTTTTACATGCTGCCCATGTCAGAGTGCTTTCTCTGCCACCTCCACTTGATGAAATCGTCCTCTTTCTCCAACTAAGCTTAAGCCATCTCCCCAGCACCCAGTTTTGTACTCCCTCAATGGTGATTCCACATCTCCACTATGACTGTTCACCGGCTACACACTAGATGATGAACTCCTCGAAAGCACTGTCATATTTACCTCTGAATCCCTAACCCCTGACATTTACTGGCTAATCAACAAATCAATGTCTAGAACACCAACATCCCATAGTCTCAAATGAAAGATCTGAAAGGAAAGAAACATGTTTTGATAAAGAATAAGGGTCCTGTCAGTTCATGAAATTATAATTGCAAAAATAAGTTTGCTCAATGAGCTCCTTGCAGTTATCTAAATGCTGGAGTCAGTTTGTTGGTGGCAATCATGATAAAATTACCTTAAAGCTATAGGATATTCAGTTCATTTTTCCTTCATCCATTCCCCAGCCTTTAATTTATTCAACTAAGATTTACTGAATGCCAAGAACTGTGGAGGTTCTAGAGATGGCATTAATTGTCAGTGGAGTTATTGTCATCAATATGAGACAAAAATAGGTCAGTTCGGTATTTCGCTCAGTGATGTCTCACCTAATTTCTTCACAGTTCACTTTACCATCACCATAATAGGAGGACTAATACTGCACAGTGTAATTTTATGTTAACATAATTCACTGTAGTTATCAATGGCTGTAAGAGTATCAACTACCTTTAGCTTAAAAATCTTTTTGTGAAGTATATTATAGAAGAACATCTTTCAAGTTCACAATTTTAATATTAAACACCTTAATTAAGCAAGAGCAAATTGTTACATTAAAATAGACAGCTTTATTTTTAGAAGCAAATGAGAAAGTAAAAAATACGAAGAACTCAGTGGCTGGATCTGAAAGGGTCAATACTGAAAATGCTGCACACAAAAAATTAATAAAAATTATAAACCAAGTATTATTTGTAATGATACCTTACAAATGAAAGATTAAAATCTTTAGAAGTAATAAGACACTTGGAAAAACAGCATGCTCTACATTCCTGAAATTTTCAGAGAGAGAAAAAAGACAAAGTTATCAGTCTAATACTCAGTCATTCTAGTTATCACCATTTAGTTGCCTAACACATAGCAAAAGAAAATGACTCATACTGCCACTGAACATTTTTTACGAAGCATTGTGCAGAGAATATATTTTTTAAGAGCATATTTGTTTTAATAATAAAAGAGCTGACTAATTAGAAGCTGTATCTTTTAGTGATGATATACTATTATATAACATCTGTACTACTGCAGAAATAACAAGAAGCAATGTTTATTTCTCATTTTCCATCATATAAATTTCATAACCTAACTTGATAGGAATTTTTTCAATTTATGTCAGATACATGTGGGAAGACGATTTAATGAAAGATTTTCTGTATTGTAGAAATTTTAACCTCTCATATAACTGGCTTAAATATATTTACAGAATTATGAAGTATGCTGCTGATAAATATAAATTCAACCAAAAAATTTACAAGAATTATAAATGATAGAGCAGCAAAAAATTGTTCTTAAAAATTAGGAGGCTACTAAAACAAACAATTGGTTAGAATCATTGTTTTATATAATAAAGCTTTAGCACAGAAATTCCACCAGATCTCATGGGTAAAATGTAATAAAAGCTGTTAATGTAATGAAAGGAAGCTCACTGAATAGCTGACTTTCTAAAGTATTTTGTTCAGAGACTGGAACTAACCATACCCACTTATAATACAATATTAAAGTGCATTTATTGGTTTTTGAGAAAAAAGAATGCTAAGCAGGGGAAATGGTATGAAATGCAGGAATAAGATATACCTTTTTATTCAAGTGAATAAAAAAATCTCAACTGGCAAATACTGTCAAAAAATTGGGGGACAAAATTGGCATATTTAATTGATTATTTTCAACACTCTAAAAGAAATATATGTGAAAACTATAGGTAATAATGATATATTTTAATATATCAGACATACCCAAGGATACCAAAAGACATTAATGTTATAGTAAATAAAACTTAAAATTAAAAACTGTAGTCACCATATGTTCCCAAGCTTAATGAAGAGAATATTATTAAAAAAGACAGGTTTGAAGTCAGAATGGCTAAAATTAACAAGTCAGGAAATGACAGATGTTGGCAGGGATGTGGAGAAAGGGGAACCCTCCTACACTGTTGGTGGGAATGCAAGCTGGTGCAGCCACTCTGGAAAACAGTATGGAGGTTCCTCAAAAAGTTGAAAATAGAGCTACCATATGATCCAGCAATTGCACTACTGGGTATTTACCCCAAAGATACAAAAGTAGGGACCCGAAAGGCTACGTGCACCCCGATGTTTATAGCAGCAATGTCCACAATAGCCAAACTGTGGAAAGAGCCAAGATGTCCATCAACAGATGAATGGATAAAGAAGATGTGGTATATATATACAATGGAATATTATGCAGCCATCAAAAGGAATAAGATCTTGCCATTTGCAACGACGTGGATGGAACTGGAGGGTATTATGCTGAGCGAAATAAGTCAAACAGAGAAAGACATGTATCATATGACCTCACTGATATGAGGAATTCTTAATCTCAGGAAACAAACTGAGGGTTCCTGGAGTGGGGGGTGGGGTGGGAGGGATGGGGTGACTGGGTGATGGACACTGGGGAGGGTATGTGTTCTGGTAAGCGCAGTGAATTGTGCAAGACTGTTGAATCTCAGATCTGTACCTCTGAAACAAATAATGCAATATATGTTAAGAAAGAAAAAAAGAAGAAGAAGAATGTAGCAGGAGGGGAAGAATGAAGGGGGGGAAATCGGAGGGGGGGAAGAACCATGAGAGACGATGGACTCTGAAAAACAAACTGAGGGTTCTAGAGGGGAGGGGGTTGGGAGGATGGGTTAGCCTGGTGATGGGTATTGAGGAGGGCACGTTCTGCATGGAGCACTGGGTGTTATGCACAAACAATGAATCATGGAACACTAAATCTAAAACTAATGATGCAATGTATGGGGATTAACATAACAATAAAAAAATTAAAAAAAAAAAAAAGACAGGTTTGAACTAAATGATAAATATAATATATTGTAACTTCTAACTTCCCTGTGTAAAACATTTCATGATTAATTTCTGAAAGAGAAACCTGAAACATTAAAGAAAAACATTTGGATAAAAGATCCAGTTTTTAGACAGTGAATCAATAATTGTATTAAATTTGATGCCCAACCAAACAGAATGAATTATTTTAGATTAGGAAATTTCTATTGCTAAATAGAAAGAGTATATTACCACAGACAACAACCTACAGTACAAACAGGATTCCAATTGTGACTTAATGAAAAACACAGAAAAGCAAAAGGCTCAACACTGTACCAAATAAACACATTGCATTGTTCTGTATGCAGTGAACTGAAATGAATTTATGAATAGGTAAGAATACACTTCATAAAAATTTCCAAAATTATAAAAATATTTCTATGATGCATGTTTGTATTGCTCATTTTAGAGACTGTTAAACTGTATTTGTTATTAACTTTCTTATATTTTTATTTTATTATGTTTAGTAATAAAAGTACTATTTCCTGTATTGAGTTTCAGTCAGAGGAGGGTGTGTTTGTATACGTGTGTGTGTCTATACGGGCACTTCAATGTAAAATGTATTTCTTGCTGTTAGTTGCAGTTGACAGTATTGTGATAACCACTACCTTAAACAAATTCTTGCATATGTACAAGAGGCACATATAAGAATGTCCATAATCACAAAACAATTGGAAATGACATAAATGTCCATCAACAGGTGAATAGAAAAATAAAATGAAGCATATTCATGCAGAATACTAGTTTTTCAACAATGAAAATCAATGAGTCAACAAGGATAAACCACAGAAATAGACAAAAGTGTATTGATTTTATAGTTTAAAAACAAAACTGAAAAACATTGTTTAGGAATACATATTCATGGTAAAACTATTAAAAAATGAATTATATTAAAAAAAAAAAAACACCAAATCTATAGTCAGGAGGATGGTTACTTCTGGGGGATTTGGAAGAATGAGACCTAGGCAGAGTACAATAGGAGTCTTGAAGCTATTAATAACATTAAATTTCTTAAATTGGGTGATGGGTTCATGAAGGTTAGTTTCACTGGTATGCTTCACAACATGATACATATTCTTTTGTTTATATCAAATACTCTTTAAGGAAATGTTAGAAAAATATATACCAAATTATTGGTATTAGTTATCTCATGGGTAAGGAACTGTGGGGAACTTTTGTTTTCTATATATTTATGAATCATTTTGATCTTTCATAAGGAACACAAACCAAAAAGGAACATGGAACCAAAAAAGGATGAATTTTATAATTTTGAAAATTTATAATAACTAAAAAATATGAACTAGAATAGCTTACTGAAATTATAGCCTCCAGGAAAAAAAAGCTGTTAATAGTTTATTAGTTATTTTATTAGTTATATTAGTATTTTTCAAATGTATAACAAAACTTTCATGTACATGTTCAGTACAAATGCATTTAAAATAAATTTTAGGGGCCCCTAGCTGGCTTAGTTGGTGAAGCATGCCCCTCTTGGTCTCAGGGTCATGAGTTTGAGCCCCACATTGGGTGTAGAGATTACTTAAAAATAAAATCTTTAAAAAAATAAAATAAATTTTATAAAATTATATAACATAGTTAAGAGGAACAAAGTGACCCAAAAGCCCAAATTTTTTAAGGAAAATTACACTTTTAAATATTTAAAAATTATAGTTCTTTATATATTTAGGCACACACAGAGAAAGCAAGAGAGCATATGATGAGTGACAGAAGCAGAAAAACATTCACTTTTAGCTCAGAAGGCTGACCTATCGTCTGCATAGTTTTGATAAGGATCAAACAAGTGCTGGTTGCTACATTCTGAAAGGTTTCATGACTGCCTATAGATCTCACCACTAGTTAATATTGAACTTTCACCAGAGAAATCTTGTGAAAGTAGTTTTACTAGTAGAAACTCGAAGAAGATATTTATGATCTAATACTCCCTGCATGTCCCCTTCCCCTTGTTGCACTATAAAACGTCTCAAGAATTCTTTCTTGACTGTTGCCCTCAACAATCCCACAACACATGTGCAGGTGAGCACACTACATTAAAAAATTTTTTGTGTGTAAATGTTTTTTTTTTTTTTTTTAAGATTTTATTTTTATTTATTTGACAGAGAGAGAGGGAACACAAGCAGGGGCAGAGGGAGAAACAGGCTTCCCGCCGAGCAGGGAGCCCGATGTGGGGCTCGATCCCAGGACCCTGGGATCATGACCTGAGCCAAAGGCAGACGCTTAACAACAGAGCCACCCAGGCACCCCTGTGTAAATGTTTTATTATTTTCAGTAGAGATGAACACAGTTTCTATCTTCAGATAATATACAATTTATAGGAAATGGCAAATTGAAAATAATTTCAATACAATGCAAAAAGTACTAACATGGTAGCTCAGGAGAGGTTAGCATGACGGAGAGAGGGGGATCAGGAAGGCTCTCAGATAACCTTTTAAGGAATCCTGAATTGAGGCAAACCAAAGTTAGCATAATGGCCAGAGCAAAAACTTCCAGATAAAAAACTATGTAAGCATTGAAGGCAGGGCACAATTAAGAAATTGTAAATAGAACACCTGGGGCTAACCAGAAAACTAAAGCCTGAATAAAAAGGAGGCTAAGGGAGAAACTAGATAGGGGTTCTCAAGTCTTCCGAAAGACAACAGTAGGCTATTAGTAGTTCAGTTTTCGGGTAATCAAAAGTTATATATGGATTTTCAAATGATGAGCAACTGGCACCCCCAAAACCCCATATTGTTCAATTGTATTTACAATTATAGTTTTATTGTAAATAATACAACTCAAGAACAACCAAAAGAAGAGACAAATAAGGTAAGGTCTGGAAGAGTCCCAAACACAGACTTCATGCCTTCTACCTCTGGAATAGGAGTGCAACACATTCCTGCCAAGTATTTTGTTCATTAACAAGGAACTTTCACTGAGCTTCAGTGTCCAAAGTTTTTACTGGGATCTCATTACAATGACTGAATCACTGGCCGCACAACTGAACTCAATCTCCAAACCCCTTTCCCAGAAGTTAGGCTGGCTCAAAGTCCCAACCCTCTAAACAATCACATGATTTGATCTTCCTGGGTGACCAGCCCCCGACCTGAAGTGACCTAGGGGCTAACCATGAGTCATCCATTAGCATAATGACAGTGATAGCATAGTGCTTCAAGTAGCTGATAAATAACAAAGACATTCTGCACTTGGGAAATTCCAAGGGTTTGAGTTGCTCTGTACCAGGAGCCCAGGGCAAAAAGCAAATTCTTTTTATACAACAGAGAGTGATTCTGTCTGTTCTTCATTAGCTGGTACATGGAGGCCTTCGATCCCCTCATCAAATCTCTCCCATTTAATTTCTGAAGAACATTAGTGAGGGAAATATCATCAAGGCTGCCACAGCCATGTACTAGAAGGAATCTGATAAAAAAAATTTTTTTTTAAAGATTTTATTTATTTGAGAGAGAAAGAATGAAAGAGAGAGAGCACGAGACGGGGGAGGGTCAGAGGGAGAAGCAGACTCCCTGCTGAGCAGAGAGCCCGATGCGGGACTCGATCCTGGGACTCCAGGATCATGACCTGAGCCGAAGGCAGTTGCTTAACCAACTGAGCCACCCAGGTGCCCCAATCTGATAAAATTTTAAGGGAAGATATTATCAACCCACTGTAGATATTAAAATAGCTACATTCTATTCTACCCCAAATCTCTGTTCATTTCAAACTTTTTAATCTTTATCTTCTATCACAATACTGAAACATGGGACTCCCTTAACTGTCACTTGACTTAACTATTTCAACACTTAACACAAAACAAATCTTAGCTTTTGTTTCCTTTGAGGAATGGATCCAGGTTTTGTGGCCCAGTATCTTTTACAACTTAGGGAACTCTCTTTAAGGAAAAGGAAACAAAATTAGATGTGAAGTAAGCATTTATTTAGAATATGAAAAGAAACCACAATAAATTTACAAATTTTTAAAAGCTGACAAATATGACAAACATCATAAATTCCAGAAAGACTGGCATATTTTTATCAACTGCTTGACCAACCTCTATAATGCTCTTATTTTCCTACATTTCTGGCTAAATACTTTTGATTGCCTTTTTATATCAAAATTTTATAATATTAAGAAAATAAAAAGATAGTTCAGTCTTTCTGCTAGTATGTTTGATCAATTTTTATTATTGATAGTTTAGAAAAGTTTTTTATCAGTTTTAAAAGTTATTATTGATAAGGTCATACAGAGTTTTTAGGAATGTTGTCAGATTTAGGAAAACTCCTATTAAGTTTCTTTCATATATGAATTCTAAGATTTAGAAAAATTTTCCAGACTAGCTTCTGACTCCATATGCTTAAACCATGTTTAATGAAATATAAATATATCTGCCTAAATATTTCTGGTACCAGACCCACCGAACATATTTAGATTGCTCTAAGACCCCTGGCCTTACATCTACATATCACAAAGCCATCAGCACAGTGGACAGCAAGAATATTCCTGGAGGGTACCTGGGTGGTACAGTCAATTGAGCGTCTGACTCTTGGTTTCAGCTCAGGTCATGATCAGGGTCCTGTGATCGAGTCCTGTGTCAGCTCTGTGCTCAGTGCGAAGTCGGCTGAAAACTCTCTCTTCTGGAGCACCTGGGTGGTTTAGTCGGTTGGGTGCTGGACTCTTGATTTCAGCTCAGGCTGTTATCTTGGGGTCATGGGATCAGGCCCCAAGTCAGGCTCCACGCTCAGCGAAGAGCCTCTGTTCCTCCCCCTGATCATGTGCTCACTTACTCTCTCAAATAAATAAAATCTTAAAAAAAAAAAAATTCTCTCTACCTCTACCCCTGCCCCAGTGTGCTCATTCACGCTCTCTCTCAAATAAATAAATAAATCTTAAAAAAAAAAAAGAATATTTCTGGAAGTCATAACTATGCCCGAACAGCTAGTAAGAACTTAACAATACACAGAAACAACTGCAAACCATGTACTCCATCTAAATGTAACCCCTTAACCAGATCCCCAAAATGCCTCTGACCACTCTAATGCCACCCAACATGAGGGTATGATAGAGGCAAAGTCAAAGTGAAAGAAACAACAATTTTAATCAGTTAAAATATCTAACTTTTGTAAACTTTACCCCTCCCCCCCCAAAAAATAGTTATGTAAACACACTGCTTGGACTCCTCTCAGGGCCTTGGATGGGTCTATGTGAGGACCCCTGAAACGTGTTAACTGACTACAAATTAAATCCATATCTATTTCCTACCCTAATTTGAAGACCGGTTTCCTATTCCTTTTACCTATTTAGCTATTATCAAAATAATCAGACTTTATTTCCTCAATGACACTTTGCTACTTTAACATATACCATCTATTTTCTAGAACATGATCATTTCTAGCTTCTACCCCAATGAACTTAGACACAATGATACTAAAATTGTCTACTATTCCTCTTTTAAGTGCATCTTAATAGTATTGCAAGCCTTACAATGGCTTTTTATGTACCTCAGGTCAAGGGTAGATACTTTAGACCCCAGTTAATTTTCTTTCAGTTGTAAATATGAAAAAAAAAAAAATCCAATTCAAAATGGCTGAAAAAGTTTCCTCCAATTTCACATAAGACTTAGTCATGAAGCAGGGTAGCTTTTAGGATTGGGTAATATAGGAGCTCAACAAGATCTCTACAGATCCAGGTTCTCTCCATCTTTTCACTCTGCTATATAGTGTTTTGATTTCAAACGCAACTAGCCCTCATATGGTTACAAAGTAGCTCTCACAATTCCAAGCACCCACCTAGACGGAGAACATCCAGAAACAGGGGGGGAAAAACACCTCTCCCAGAAGCTCTTCATCAAACCTCCCCTCATGCCTCAATGACCAAATATGAGTCACCTGCCTATGTCTTAACTAACTAGCCCAAAAAAATGGGACAACCATGATTGGACTGGACTGATAAGGACTTCCTCAACTCACATAGTAGAGGGATGAGCCTACACGCGTGTGCACACACACACACACACACACACACACAGAAGGATCTGCTTCAAGGACAACTGCAGTAATGAATGGTGCTGGGTAAGCTTTTTATTAAGTAAACTAGATAGCTAATTGTAACTAAAATCACAGATTTCAGCTATGACATATATTTAATTATAGGTCAAGACATCTAGATGTCTTCAGATCCATTTGTCTTCAGATCCATTTCAGCTCTCATGTTCTATAAGACAAACAGCATAGTGGTGAAGAGCCTAGGTTGTAAAGTCAGACTGACATTTGTTTGAATACCCATTCAGCCACTTATTTGTTGTAAAATCTTGGTCAAGATACCTTCTCTCTTGAAAATCCAGATGGTAGTAATATTTAATTTACACTGGTATGAGAATCAAATAGGATGATGAATGCAAAATGCTTAGGATTTTAACAAAGCTTCATAGCAAGCACTCAAAAAATTTTAACTAATATTAGTCTATAACATACATAATTATTGTGATTTCTTTTTTTCTTTAAAGATTTATTTATTTGAGAGACAGGGAGAGAGAGAGTGCCAACAGAGGGAGGGGCAGAGGGAGAGAGAATCCTGAGCAGAATTCCCACTGAGCATGGAACCTAATTTGGGGCTCAATTCCAGGACCCTGAGATCACGACCTGAGCCAAAACCAAGAATCGGATGCTTAACTGAATGAGCCACCCAGGTGCCCTGTGATTCCTGCACTACTAATTTAGAATTTGTGATAACTAAAACATTGCTCATTTCCAAACCAGAAAATGATTGATTCTACCTCCTATATACTCTAAATAACAGGCTGAGATATACCTAACACCACCTCTCTCCTAATTCTTCTTTCTCTTGAGTAGGCCTTTCCTCCACCTACAACATAAACACCTCCAACATTCCTTTAGATTTACTCCTCCAAACTCAACCTTACAAAACCAAATTCATTAATTTCTCCCAAATCATGTTGCTTTTACTTTCAAAGATAATAGCATGGCCATTTACCTATAGAGATGCCAAAGATGAAATCTGAAAATCTTCCTGGATGCCCTCTCTCTTCACTGATCAGTCACTAAATCCCATCAATTCAAGCCTCTGAATTATGTTTTGAATCCATCCCCTTGTTCTAAAGTCACCACTACCTCATTATAACAGATCATTATCTTATTCATATCTATGATAAAGAGTTTTCAAATTAGCATACCTGCCACCAGCCTCAACTTCATCCTATATGCTATCAACTGTCTTAGTAAAATGAAAACTAAGCATGTTTGCTTGCTTAAAAACCTTCCACAGATCCGAAATACATCTCATATAAAAAACTAACAACTTTGCCCAGTATATAAGACCTCTCACAATTTGGCTCCAACCTACATGTATAGCTTCTTCTCTTACCACTCCTTGCATGACATACCTAGTGTTTTAACCAGACTATACAATACTTCATCATTCTCCAAATACACTTTACTCACTCATGTTTCTGTGTGTTCATGCAGATCCCTGTAATGGGACATAGGGTAAACTACTCCTTTGTTCATGTTGATTCCTCTGTTCCCAACTAATTTCTATTCACTCTTCAAGTCCCAGCTCAAATATCAGCTCTTTGAGATAGCTTCTTGCATCCCTCACAGCTAGAGTAATCTACTCCTCTTATAAGATTTTATACATAATTTAATCATAGCAGTTATCACACTGCATGATAGCTAGCTACTGCCTGTCTATAATCCTAAAGTGACTGAATTTTTAAGTTTTAGGGTTATATCTTACTAATCTCTACATTTCTGGCATATATAATAAACATTTAATACTAATGTTAACTGAATGAATAAGTAGTAGCAGAATAAGAACTCAAGTCATTAGACTCCACGTTGTAAGCTATTCTACTCAACATTTTACTAGAAACAGTAAGAAATTTAATACTCAAATCTGTCTTCACTGTTAGATTGTGAACTCTATGAATGAAAGAAAACTGTCTGATGCTCTGTATCCAATGTCTAACGTGAAGCTTTATACATAGTTAAGATTAATATTAGTTAAATGAATACATGAATTAATAAGCAAAAGAAAATCTCACTATACTTACAAAATGGGATGATAATTTAATTTGTCTAATGACAACAGGTTAACCAGAAAACCCTTTCATTCAGTTCTGGTCTAATTTCTTTTTTTTTTTTTTTTTTTTCCTGGTCTAATTTCTTAACTATTTAAATATCACATATAGAAATCTTATTTACACAGTAAAACTGAAGGCAAGATTCTACAGTGTGATGGATCTTATTTTAAAAAGAGGTTATAATGTATCTACCAATCAATATCTATTGCTTCAAATTGGCTCATTTCACTCACTCATTTCCCACCTGAACCCTGTGGGTAATTTAACTTAAATCCTATGCCAGGACTTCAATAAATGTCTGATGAACAAATAAACTTTGTGTGTGTCTGTGTGTGTGTGTACAAGAAGACTTTATAAGATCTCAAATTCTTTTCGAAAGTATTAAGAATATAAATAATATATAAAGATACATGCACAGACACAGAATCACAAACACCTACTCCCAAATGAAAATAAAGCCAAATATTTTTTTAAAGATTTTTCTTTATTTATTTGAGAGATTGAGAGAGAGAGAGAGCACAAGCAGGGTTAGGGGCAGAGGGAAAAGCAGACTCCCCACTGAGCAGGGAGCCTGATGAGGGGCTTGATCCTGGGACTCTGGGATCATGACCTGAGCTGAAGGCAGACACTCAACCAACTAAGCCACCCAGGTGCCCCAAATAAAGTCAAATATTTTACTATTATTCATTTACTTCTAGTAATAGTAAGAATATGTATTTCTCTCTAGTATGCCAAGAAAAAGAGTTAAAAATATTAGGGTAGACCCTTCTCTCCTCTTCTTCCAAAATACTCTGTTAAATTAGGAAGTTACACAACATGTTTTAATGCAGTCATCATTTTAGTGATTATATTACAAAGGACCCTCTACTTATAAAATCACCAACAATTGAGAATTTCACACAGATATGGTTATGGATAGTTTAGTTTGTTGGAATTTATGGAAAAGAAACAGACAAGAAAAGAGGCAGAAAATATCTGTGATCATAAACAAATTAGAAAATAAAATAAACCCCAAAATATCAACTCAATGTACATCTTCAAAATGGCTTTTATCAGGGAGCCTGGCTGGCTCAGTTGGTAGAGCATGTGACTCTAGATCTCCGGGTTGTGAGTTCAAGCCCCATGTTGGTTATGGAGCCTACTTAAAATAAAAAATTTCTTAAAAATGAAAATATTTTTTAAAGTGGCTTTTCTCTTCCTTTCTGGTGCTTATCTTTTTCTCTTCCAAATTTTTGCTACCAATCAATTATCTCTTCAAATGGCTTGCAATGAAAGGAACAGATAAAATATACCCTCTTAGGAAAATCAATTAAATTGTTCATGGCAAAACCACAGATCCATAAAGTCATCAAGTTTATTGATTAGTTGATACAAGAGTAGAATATATCTACTAAACCAACTGTCTTTTCAAAATTAACTCTTATTTTAAAAATAAATAAATAAAACTCTTATAAATTAAAAGTTATTTTCAACAAGTATACATAAAATAGAAATAAAAATAGAAAGAAAATAGAAAGAAAAAGGATTATTTAACCCAATTAATTATATCTCCTTGATTCATGTGCAAACTTGGTTAATTTCTACCAAATGTCTGGTCTATACACTAACACCTCCTGAGAAAGGGAATTCATTACCTCCCAAGCAAACATTCGATTTTTCTATTTCTTTACTACTAGAAAGTTTTCCTTTAGTGAGCTAAAATGATTCAATCTATACCATCTACTCATTGGTTCTTCTATCTCTTTACTACTAGAAAGTTTTCCTTTAGTGAGCTAAAATGATTCAATCTATACCATCTACTCATTGGTTCTTCTATCCTAAATAAATAAATAGATCTAATCTCATTTCCACATGAAGAAAGCTCATCAAATGAAGGAGGGTTATCACATATGTCCCGGTTCTCTTTCTTCCAAGTAAAAACTATCCAGGTTTTCAATCCATCTTCATAACATGATTTTAAATTCCTTCAACAATGAAAAAAGGAATGTTTTAGAATCCACTATCTCAATCATGAGTTTCAACATGAGAAATAATACACAGCTAACAAAAGAGCAATACAGAATTACTATCCTCTTAATTTTTGAAACCTAAGGATAGAATACTTTGTTCTTGTATGAGTGGACTGCCATAAATGTCCAGGGAAGCTTGTAACCAATGTTTTATTGTTGATGAAGAAAAAAAAAAAGTAAAGAAGATAGTGAAAGAGTCTCTAAAATACAAGAGGCTACCTCTTTGCCCTCAACTTTATTTTCTTAACACTAAGGCTACACTATTTTATATGTCAATTCCCTTTTCCTGCTAGAAAGTTCACACTTTATAGCAATGTTATTTCATGTGTTTAAAAAAAAGACACCATTTTATTGCAGCTGAAAAATCAGGTCATTGTTCCCAATTTGTTCATGTACTTAGTAAAGTTAAAATATTAAACTAGAAAACAGTTTAAGGAGCTCAGAGTTGGTATGAGTTCAGAGAATATCTAAATAGTGAAACAGTTAATAAAATAAATCAAAGGGGTCAAAAGTCAGTGATGCAAGTATTAGCTAAGCCAAAAAACGACTGAGTATACTTGACTAAACCATTTAACCCTTCTGAGCCTCAGAGTACCCTCATTGGTGAAATGAAGATAAAGAATTAGGATCAGAAGAT
The DNA here is from genome assembly GCF_004348235.1 of Phoca vitulina. Classification (NCBI taxonomy): domain Eukaryota; kingdom Metazoa; phylum Chordata; class Mammalia; order Carnivora; family Phocidae; genus Phoca; species Phoca vitulina. Next base: position 14,722,205 of record NW_022589732.1, on the reverse strand, counting down.
CTCATATGCTTTGATCTCAGCACCTCTTTATACTTTAAAAAAAGTACTGAGTACTTCAAACAGTTCTCATATACATCCCTGTTTACCACATTAAAACTAAAACAAAATTTTTAAATATTATTTTTTTAAATAATAGAAACATTAAATGTCAACATAAGTAACATTTTATGAAAAATAAAGCTAAACTAAAAAAATTTAGTGAGAAGAGTAACATTGTTTTATAATTATTGTAAATCTCTTTAATGTCTGGCTTAATAGAAGACAGCTAGCTTTTCATATGCTTACCCATTTAATCAATATCGCATATCATGTAACCTCTGGACAACTACTTTATTCGAGAGAAAATGAGAATGAAAGGGACAAACGATGCCTGAGTATAATTTTGAAAATAGTTCTGCCTTCATGGACTCCCTGAAAAAAGTTTAATGAACCCTCCCAAGAAGCTCTGTACCACACTAATCATCTGTAATTCTCAAGATCCGCATGAACCGAGACTGATGACAAGATTTTTTTTTTTAAATGAAAATATACCTAATTTCACTCTGATAGAATGCATCACTATTATGATCCTAAGATATTACAGCGAGATGACCCTTTTTAAGCCAACTATAAAAAGCCATCTTAGAAAGGAAGTATAAGATAAAAACAACAGAATATAGAATACTATTTGTTACTATGGAAATTCCCACAAGGAGGAAAACCTATCTACATAATTTCCCTTGTATTACAATAGTCCTAATACTTGGCATAACAAAGTTACTCTTTTTTAAAATTTTTTTATTTATTTATTTACTGTACCCAATGTGGGGCTCAAACTGATGACCCCAAGATCAAGTCATATGCTCTACCAACTAAGCCAGCCAGGTGCCCCCAAAATTACTCCTTATGTAATAAATATATACAGATCATCTGCTATATATAAAGCACTGTCCTAAGTGGAATAAGGGAAACTAAAGCAGGAAGAACTTTATACTCTTACAGGAGAGATCTGAAGGATTCCAAAAATCAAGACAAAGTAAAAGAAAAAAAAGACATGTTGTAAGATAAAGCAGTATGGTGGTTCATAATCTTAAAAGTATTATGAGATGATGTTAACATAATTATGATTAAACTATTCACAAAGTTTAGGAATATAAGAAAATCCATCTATATTTACTAGCCTATAGTTGTATGTTTTATTCACTGAATTCAAAGTAACACATGTACTTTTCCAGAGAAAAAAATCAAATTTAAGAAATAGAAGCAACTTCAATCTCTAATTTCACACATTCCAATAAAATCATTGTGGGGATAACAACAATGACTTTGGCAAATAGTTACAATAGCACCTACATACTTTCATGCTTCAATCTCATAGCCAGACACAAAAACAGAAGTGATAATAAGACCAGAAAAACTAAGTAAACTAAAATCCTAGGATTAGTGGCTGAATCCTTCGTACTTCACTGAGAAGTATATTTCATTAGCTTGCCATTTTTAACTATAATGGATAGTCATTCAACTGTAGCATCTAAATGAACAGTATACGACATAGTACTTTCTTCCTAATATACAAATTAATTTAGAAGAGTCATCCTTTTCTTTTGTAAAAATAATGAATTCAAGCCTAATTTTTCTTTTATTTGGAAAATTTCAAGATTACATAAAATAATAAAATGTTTCCCTTAATTTGTAAATAATTATGTAACTCATATAGTAATATTATTTACTTGAAAATGTAAAGAAAACTAAAACATAAATTTTGGTAATATACAAGTCCTTTTAAATAATTTTATTTTTCATGCCTATGGAATTATGACAGTTAATAGGATTTACCTATGTCAACCTTAAGAATATCTACTACTTAATTTTAGACTAAATAGAAGTTTCTCTGGCATGTAACTCTAGCAATAGCTTCTACCTTTAAGATAAAATTCAGTACTGAATATAAGTTTATGTTTGAATACTTTCCACTGAGCTCCTCTATCCCCAAAATATGCCCTAAAAATATCAGATCTTCCATACACTTTTTAAAAAGTTCTGTATTCATTTATCCTCTGTATTTGCACAAACAAAACAGGCAAAATAGCACCATCTGGTGGGTATCACCTTAGTTTTAAAATAATTGTCTACATTTACCCTATTAATAGTTCTTTGAAAAAACTGCCTAATAGGGAATCCTTTTAAAGTACTATGAATTAATGGTGAAAAGTAGCTTAATTAGCAACCAAAAGTATACTTTAAAATTGAACCAAGGTTGCAGGATTGTTTCTTATTTATTAAGAAGTTAACTGCTTATGTGATGCCATTAAGGATAAAATCTCCTCAGAACTTAACCCTGTGGTCTCGGCTTAAAAAAGAAGTGTTCATATTCAATACAAAAATAATTTCTATTTTTCATACAATACATCTATACTATTCAATGAAAAGAATGAGATGTGAACATAATAATCTTCACAAAAGATAGTATGGTCTATTACTTACACTTACTTTAAATTTTTTTTTTTAGGTGTGTGTCTAAATTATCAGCTGAAATTAGTAAGACTGATCTCAAGGTTTATTAAAAATAAAAGCTTTCTGTGTACTAACAATGTATTGGATAATGGTCAAAACATAAATTAACTCCCAATTTTAGTGAGCCAAATAAACACGTAACAACTACGGAAAGTAAAAACAAACAGAAGACAAAATCAGAAGAAAGGTTTTTATTTTGATAATTTTCATATCAGGCTTTCTTCCAAGGTGAAATGGAGAAGGAAAGCAGGATCAAAATACTAAGCCAAACAAAAAGGCAACATACTTCTTAGATGCACTTTTATCTACAATGATAAAAATTACAAAATATTTCTTTCTAGTAACTACTGGATAACCACACATTACCTTACACTACGCTCGGCACTGTGTATACAATGGAGAGCAAATACAAACACATAAAAGATACAAACCCATTCTCTCTTTTTTTTAAAGACACATTTACTCAGCGTCATGATCAGACTATTACATTTAGCAATCAACAGCACGGGTGCAAAAAAAAAAAAAAATCTACATTAAAACCCTTTGTTGGAATGCTTTACACTTTCCACAGAACAGAAACTAAAATAACCTGTTATACAATTAGTCACAAATGCAGTCCTCGAGTTTTTTGCCCATACACATGAGTATTGTCTAAAACATGTCTTCTTTGTAGCAGCGAGGCCCTGCCACCACTGTGCTTGGCTGAGTTCATAAATCTGTTGTAACCTGTAGCTTCCCCGTCTCTTCTCTGTCTCTCCTCTCCTGCTAAGCCTTGTCTCCTGGCAGTAATTAAAACCTTCTGCCACTGCCGTAGCTCCTGCTGCTGCTGGAACCGCCACAGCCACCTTGGTTTCGTGGTTTGGCAAAGTATTGGCCTCCACCACCATAGGGGCCAGAGCTTCTGCCTCCAAAATTTCCTCCTTTCATGGGTCCAAAATTTGAGGATTGGTTGTTGTAATTGCCAAAATCATTATAGCTTCCGCCACCCCCAAAGTTGCTTCCATCATTACCAAATCCGTTACAGCCATCCCCACTGCCACCATATCCACCACCACCTCGACTGCCACCAAAGCCACCTCGACCATGGAAGTTCCCTCCACGACCAAAGCTGTCATTCCCACCAAAACCACCTCCACGACCACCACCAAAGTTTCCAGAACCACTTCGACCTCTTTGGCTGGATGAAGCACTAGCCATCTCTTGCTTAGATAGGGCTTTCCTTACTTCACAGTTGTGGCCATTCACAGTATGGTATTTCTGAATGACAATCTTGTCTACAGAGTCATGGTCATCAAATGTTACAAAAGCAAAACCTCTCTTTTTGCCACTGCCTCGGTCAGTCATGATCTCGATCACTTCAATTTTCCCATACTGTTCAAAATAATCTCTTAGATGATGTTCTTCAGTGTCTTCTTTAATGCCACCAACAAAAATCTTTTTCACAGTTAAGTGGGCACCAGGTCTTTGAGAATCTTCTCTTAAGACAGCCCTCTTTGGTTCCACAACTCTTCCATCCACCTTGTGTGGCCTTGTGTTCATGGCTGCATCCACCTCCTCCACAGTGGCATATGTGACAAACCCAAAGCCTCTGGAGCGCTTGGTGTTTGGATCTCTCATTACCACACAGTCCGTACGTGTTCCCCATTGCTCAAAATGGCTCCTCAGACTCTCATCGGTTGTTTCAAAGCTCAAACCTCTGATGAAGAGCTTCCGCAACTGTTCAGGCTCTTTGGGAGACTCTGACTTACACATAACGGTGGTGGGAGGGGAGACTTTAACAATGCTTACTCGGCGGCATCCACGGGAAGAAAGGCCAAACCCATTCTCTTATGGAGCTTACAATGTAGGTGCTGTTTTTCCCACTCTCTGAGCACCTTCCAGATGCACCAATTCTTCCCCATTTTAATTATACTGTTGTTTTCTAATGTAAAGGAACTGAACATCTCAATTTATACAACTTTTACACTAAACATATGCTGACCATTATTAACTTCTGCTTCAACACAGAAGATTTAAAGTTTATCTCTGTTCCTTGCACTAAAGTGACAATAAACTCTTAAGAACAGTATTTTTGGTGAAAAATATCCATAATATATTGAAGTCCTTAAAGTAACAGAAATACTAATGGCTGAACAAGAACACCAGAGAAGGAGGAAGGGAAGGAAGAAATAAGAAGCAAGTAAGTTTATTTGCAGAATCGCCAAAGAACTCAGAGAATACTGGAGACAAGAGCTATGTATCCATATTAAAAAGCAGAGAGATTAAAATAAAAGTCTGCACATAGAAGAATAAAATAACCCCCCCCACACACACACACACACACTACTACTACCCCTCTTCCTTCCCCTTTTCCCAACTCTCCCTCTCCTCCTCCCTACTCCTCCCCTTTCTCTCCCTTACCTGACAATAAATAAATAAGGTGGTAAGAGGACATCAGCATGGGAATAAAGTAATGTTCTAGAATGTTCTAATAATTAACTCTATTTTTAAAAGGATTAAGTTATGGATCAAAATCTTTTCCATATTTTCCCAGAACATTCAATACAAAGAAATCAGAATCATTTTAAATTATCTAACAGTCCTTCTATAAAAAAATCTCAACATTTTGGATTAATGATTTAAAAATTGATTAATGCTTTAAAACTAACTTCATTTTCCTAAAATTCCTGAAGCATCCCTTTCTTAAAATTTAGCTTCCAATTCAAGTAATACTCATTCCATAAGCTACAGACATTCAGTTAGCTTCAACAGCATTAAATAAGCCGATCTATGTACTACGGACAAGCAGAACTGGATATGAAATAGTCACAGGCCTCAAGGAGTTCAGTCTAATACAGATAACACAGACAAATTGTAGTAAAACAGAAGCGAATTTATTAGAGGTAAAGAGGGAGCTTTCTGGAAGAAGCAGCTAAGTTTTGAAGTTACCATAAAATGTTCACCTTTAACCCAGAAGGCTGACCTATAGCTTGCATAATTTCGATAAGGATCAAGTAAGTGCTGGTTGCTACATTCTTAAAGGGTCTCGTGACTGCCTGTATATTTCACCAATAGTTAATACCGAAATGAACGATAAGCACCAGAGAAATCTTGCAGAAGTAGTCTTACAAGTAGAAACTCGAAAAAGATATTTATGATCTAATGCTCCCTGCATGTCCCCTCCCCCCTCGAGCACTGAGCATATAACCACCAGCTTCATAGAGGGCAAGTGCAGCCCTTTCCGCCCCCACGCTACTTAAATAAACTTACTAAGCTGCACTGTAAAATGTCTCAAGAATTCTTTCTTGGCTGTTGCGCTCCCAGATCCCACAACATTTTTGGTGGCCCTGTACGGGGAGTACGGAACAAATTCAAGAGCCTCGATGCGACTTGGTAAGTCATCTTTACCCCAGTCTTTGTTTCGTCCCTGTTCTTTTTCCTTCTTCAGAGATGTCCTGAATAGTATGACCCTTCAGCACATGTCTTCAGAACATGTCTTATTCAAGTGTTCAGGAGAGAGCCTCTTGCCCATGGTGGCTACACTATGGGCAGGGATGGTCCACTGCCACCCAGCTTGATACTAATACCTTGGTCATAATGGCATTGGGCTCAGAAATCAGACTCTCCTAATTTTCCCTGTTCTTTTAATGCATATATTCTTGTCAGGCATAGGACAGCAACATTTGTCGTTAGGATGGCCACCAATCCCAAGACTCCCGTGTAAGGTTTCCTCCTAAATAACCAGGTGTGATCCTCAATGAGCATAAAATCCAAGTTATGTCTGACCGTGTACTTCCTGAAAGAGATAAGAGCTATTACGCAGTTGGGGAACTCACTTGATGGGGGACCTTCCCTTGGGACTGGATCATGGATTGAGCTCACGACAAGTTGCTTGGTTTAGATAGGGGTTCCATACTTTATTTCTAATACTATATCCAGAGGCTTTCAAATGGTATTATTATTGGTTGCCAAATATATTGGCTCACCCAAAATGGAAAGAGGCAGCCCCAATCTCTGCAGCGATTCAGTCCATTTACCAGCATCTGTTGTAGTCTAGAATGCAATGGGGAAGCAAAGGGATGTCAACATCCCTTCTTAGGTAGTACAAAGGTACCAAACCAGTCAAGAAAGAAAAATGCCTCCCACCACTGTGAACCCCAGGAACCTTTGGCAATATTCCTGATGGGATGCCATTCAAAGCCAAGGGGGATTTTGGTAATGGACTCCTAGGTAGTTAATGTACTCTCCTCATTTTGTATGAATTGACTATGGGATCAACTTCCTCAATCCCAAAGGATTTCCTTTGGTTGTCTCCTAACATACTGAAATCAATTTGGACAACGGGATTTAAAGAAGTGCCTCATCTTCTTCTATAATAATGCCTGGCCTCAATAGTCTCTGGAGGCTGATTTTATTTTTTTTTATTTATTTTTTTATTATTATGTTATGTTAATCACCATATGTTACATCATTAGTTTTTGATGTAGTGTAGAGGATGATTTTAAAAAAAAGGTCCATTAATGGGTTCTTAAGCTTCAATACTATTTAGCAATTAGACTTTTTTTTGTAAGCGTCAAGGAAAATGGACCAAAATCTCATAAGGTCAGGCCTTTATGGCCCTGTACCAAAACACTGATCTGTCCTATAGTCCTCTAGGGGGCCTAAGGACACCCCTCTCCTTACCCTCTACCCCTCAACCCACCATCAGCTCAGTGCCTCAAGCCCTTCTACTGTTAATCTACACCCTCACCTGTGTTCTCTCCTGTTCGCTATGTGCACCCTCCCTTTGTCTCTCTGGTAAACAGGCTGCTGCCAACATCCTGTACATGAGTCTCTCTGCTTTTCCTGAGTCACTTGTCTTCTCTTTCTTTGCTTCTTCTTTTGTGTGCCAGATCTGAAACATATCTTGACAGGACTGGATGAATGTTGTCTGACTCTTGTTGTATGTGGGGTTTTCGCCATCATTTGTTTCCCAGATTAATGGCTATGATAATTGGAGCCAATTGTCTGGTTAGTGTGCTTCAGGATGGGGACTCTAAGGAATATTCCCAAGCAGCTGCTGAAACCCATTCTATTTCGTGGACTCCCCAACAACTGTGTAACTTAACCATCGCCTTGATAGACTCTATGTGGCTGGGATAACAAAACTGCTCCTTAAAAGTCAGAGCGTACCCAACTCCATGGGATTAGCTATGAACTTGTACAGAAAATTGATAGCCCCACTTTCCTTTTTTTAAAAAGATTTATTTATTTATTTTTAAAGAGAGAAGGAGAGAAAGAGAGCGAGTGTGCGAGCAGGGGGAGGGGCAGAGAGAGAGAGAGAGAGCCCTCAAGCAAACTCCCCACTGAGTGTGGAACCCAACACAGCTCCATCCCAGGACCCTGAGATCATGACCTGAGCCAACATCAACAGACAGATGCTTAACAGACTAAGACACCCAGGTGCTTAGTGGTGCCCTACTTTCCTTTTAATTAGATTGGAGAATCCACATGAGGATGCCCTAATCTCCTCAAGACAAGTCATCTTCTACTTGCCAGCAATTCCTCATAATTAGGATAGTGCTAAGGCTAGACATGAGGTAAAGAAAGCTTCTTAATGGTTTTATTCCTTGTCCTGGGAGCCACCTCTCTTGATGTAAAAATTACAAACAGAAGCGTTAGCCAAGCATACAGAAGCCACCTTTAACGAAACCCAACATGAAGTCACCCACAAATTTGAAAAGTGGCACTCCAAAACCTAATGGCCCTTGATATCCTGACTGCAAATCAGGAAGGAAGTTATTATGCTAATATTAAGACTAAATGTTGTATATGTATCCCAGATGACTCTGCTAATGTAATCCAAATTTTTAGCTCATACACATGCAAATTAAGGCAATGTCTAACTCTTAGTTCTCCGAATGATTAGTTTTTAATTGGGAGGTAGACTATGGTGTACCTTAAAGAGTCTTCCTATCACACTTCTTATTTTTATTATATTAATCCTAAAGTGTTGTCACTTTCGTTTTGTTCTATTATCAAGATACATGCAAGCAGTTTCTGACTCCTTCATCCAGCCAACAGATGATCCTTACTACTCAAAACAAATTCACCCCAATGTCCACGCTGAATTCTATAGCAATGGCCTTCCATGGTGGTTACTTGTAGAGACAGATAGTAACCAATTTCAGTCCATAGGTAGGAACATTTCTATGACCCCTGTCAGCTTGAAGAAGTTACAGAAGATGAGCCTTTTGCCCTTCAACAACCTTAAAGATTTAAGGACCAAAAATTGGTCAGGGGGGAAACGATGAAGGATAGAAGCAGGAAAATGTTCACCTTTAGCCCAGAAGGCTGACCTACAGCCTGCATAATTTCAATAAGGATCAAATATGTGCTGGCTGCTACATTTAAGATTTTATTTTTAAGTAATCTCTACACCCAACGTGGAGATCAAACTCACAACCCAGAGATCAAGAGTCCCACACTCCACCAGCTGAGCCAGCTAGATACCCATTCTTAAAAGGCTGCTACATTCTTTTTCTTTTTTTTTTTTAAGGTTTTTATTTATTTATTTGATAGAGAGACAGCGAGAGCAGGAACACAAGCAGGAGTGGCAGAGGGAGAAGCAGGCTTCCCGCTGAGCAGGGAGCCTGATGCGGGGCTTGATCCCAGGACACTGGGATCATGACCTGAGCTGGAGGCAGACGCTTAACGACTGAGCCACCCAGGCGTCCCAGGGCTGCTACATTCTTAAAGGGTCTCATGAATGCCTGTATATTTCACCAATAGTTAATATCGAACTGAATGCTAAGCACCAGAGAGATCTTGCAAAAGTAATTTTATAAGTAGAAATTCGAAGAAAACATCTATGATCTAATACTCCTTGCACGTTCCCTCCCCCTTGAGCACTAAGCATATAATTACCAGCTTCATACAGCAAAAGTGCAAACCGCCAGCTTCATACAGCAAAAGTGGACCCCTTCTGCCCATGGGTCCTGTTCCTGTGCTACTTAAATAAACTTACTAAGTTGCACCATACAACATGTCAAGAATTCTTTCTCGGGTGTTGCACTCCACAATCCAGCAACACTTCTAAGGGGAATAGAAAGGGTCTATCAGTGGATTACTTTGTAGTGCTGATCAGGATTCTTTGCTAATAATTTCCTTCTTTCCATTCCCTGTCTGCTTTAAAAAACCCTTCCTTTCCTGCAGCTCAATGGGGCTCCTTTCTATTGCCAGATATGAGATAGGGAAACTAAGGCACCCCATGAAAAACTGCATCCCCCCATCCCCGCTCATTTTCCTGCTTCTATTTTTGCTAGGACCTACACCCTTGCTTTACACACATCTTATAGAAGAGATAATGTATGTCCTCCTTGTAGAGATAAAGGATTTAATAATTTCTTTGGAGTCTTCCAACACACTACATAACATCTAAGGAGTGACCAGGCGGGGTCATCATGAACTTTCCAAGACCACTGACTCATCAAGACCCTGACTCCAGGGCATAAGTGATTTATGGAGGACACCTAAACACTTCTCTGTTCCTGGATTACTGAGAAGATAAGAGGCACCAGACTACCATCCTCAATAAAAACTCCAGGTCCCAAGCAAAGACAAGACTCACTCTTCTTTCTTTTCTGAGTCTTCCTGATACTCTGTCTGTATCTACCCTCTATGTCTTCAATAAATTCTGCTCTCACTTCCTCTCGGCTTGTGTTTAATTTCTATCCTCCATGAACCCATGGACCCTCTTGGCTGGTCCTTGGATCCAGCCAGTCTTCATGAGATGGGATGCTGCCAGATTCATAAATCATCAAATAAAGGCAAGTTGATCTTTAAACTTACTCAGATAAATTTTTTTTTTTAACAGAGATTAAAGTTTTCCAGATAAAGATCTGAATCTTGAAAAGGATTTGGAGTGGTGAGAGACCTACAAGGAGGAGGTTTTTAGAGGGACAAATACATGTACAAATACGTAGACAAGAGGGACGTGTTCAATGAACTGCAAAAAGATGCCAGAACTAGAGATTAAAAAGCAAAGAAAGTTCTTTAGGTTTCATTATGCAGAGAAGTCATTAAAAGGTTTTAAACCTGGAAGAAACAAGATCAGATTTTCAATTTACAAAAATTATAATAGGCCAAATATAAATAATGTACATATTTGTGTGTCCCCACACTTGAGAACTAGTTAGATGATTCACATGAATTATGTTATATTAACAATACAAAGGGTGACAAAAGAGCCAAAGAGCTACAACTGATTTGAGTACTCTTGATTCAACACATACACTGTGACCTTGAACAAGTACGTTAAATTTCTAGTACCCTATTCTTCATATGAGGAAACATTACTATTACTTCAAGAGAGGTCATGACAATAAAGGATAGAATACTTAATAACGGGGTAACTAGGTAACCTGTATTCAAACTAAAAATCCACAGTGTGAAAATAAAGAACAAATCTGCTGCTTTTCTGAAAGGGCATCAATTCAAAATGCAACGTTTCCATAATGCATATATTGGGAAAATGACTACGATTTGGTAAAATGCAAAGAACAATGGACTAAACAGAAAACCCAGTAATGGTCTTTTCCTTGCCAATTATGATTTCTATGCCTCAGCTTATTCAGTACTAAAATTAAAGGAATGATACTAAATGTTTTCTAAAGCTGAGAACATTTAAGAACCTGAGGGACATTTTCATTACTGCTATAAGAGAAGAATGGCATAACCTAAAACATTAATACCTTATGAATAATTTTGTGGATGGGAAATGGAATCATTCATTTTAATCAATCATTCGTGATAAAACACAACTTTACCACCAAAAAAAAATTGTACATAAAAAGGCCATAAGCAGAGAGACATAGAATCATAAAACCCAAAGTCTTTAAAAAAATTTTTTCTAAATGAAAGTCCAACAGATTGACAGAAAGCTGCATGCTAAGTCATCCTGGAATTACACCTGTATAATGGCTTTATTTATTCTGCCATACAAATGCGGACATCAGGGGATGATGACTAATAACGATGGTAATGCTGCCAACAATACCAGTATCAAAGTCAAGGGCAAGATCCCCAGAATCCAACAGAAACTTACAGTCTTACTGATAAACTTTGTTTTACAGTATCAATAAATCACTCCAGACAGAACAAAGACAGGTAATAGACCTACACTTTCACATAGGGGTTTCCCAGTGTAACCTGAAATTAGCAATAAAAAGAAGTGCTTCATCTCATACAATATTCGTTTTTCCAAGTTACTAACAATGGGTTTACAAGGTTAATTTATTACAGTTTTAAAAAAAATACTTGATTTATGCAGGCCCAAGTAAAATGATTATGGAAACATATATGTAACTTTAGAGTAACTTTTACAGACCACAAATCTAAGAACAACAAAAGATTCCCTCCATTATACAAATTAATGGAAGACAATGAAACATTGATACACATTAAGTTCTCAATCAAGTCAATCAACAAATATAATGGCCAACTGAGTCCTGGAAACACAAATGACAGTTTCTACCCCTAAAAAATGTTTAATCACCTTCAAATATCTGATGAGATGTCCTATAGAAAACATAATAAATTTATAATATGCTTACAGGCTTCCAGTTATGGAATAAATAAGTCATGGGAATAAAAGGTACAGCATAGGGCACCTGGGTAGCTCAGTTGGTTAAGCAACTGCCTTAGGCTCAGGTCATGATGCTAGAGACCCAGGATTGAGTCCCTCATCTGGCTCCCTGCTCAGCAGGGAGTCTGCTTCTCCCTCTGACCCTCCCCCCTCTCATGCTCTCTCTCTCTCATAAAAAAAATAAATAAATAAACTAAAATTAAAAAAATTTTTTAATTAAAAAAAGGTACAGCATAGGGAATTTATTCAATGGTACTGTAATAAGGTTATATGGTGACAGATGGTAGCTACACTTATGATGAGTATAGGAAAACATATAGTTATCCAATCACTATGCTGTACACCTGAAACTAATATAATATTGTATGTCAACTATACTCAAATAAAAACATTAAATAATAAATTTATACTATGCTAACTCCTGAGGGCATAATTAGAATCAACAAGGGAAATAAGAAACATGCAAATGATAACAATGACAGTTAAAAGTAATATGAAAGTCTTGAAGAGAGGCTGAAAATTACCAATGTCTCAGGAATATTGTAAAATTAGATACTACTATAATCTTTAAGGAACTGCAAATTATTACTATTATTTTCCAAGTTTCACATTAACAAGAAAAGCTTTGCAGAGAAATGAAAAGCATAAATATATATAAACATTATGAAAGTTAAGGCAGAGCTTTCTACTTAAAAAGTTCTTCACATGCAAGATAAATGGAACTTTGGTAGTTTGGCTATTACAAACTGATTAGAAGATCCCTAAATTAGAATATTTTAATTATACAATTACCTACTAATATTAAACATTCTTACATATAGTAAGTACTAGGATGACAGGCCATCTTGCTTTTTCCAGAGATGATTCAATTCTACTTTTATTCTTTCTTCAAGATGGACTGAACTCAGTTGTTCCTTTCATCAATGGCTAATCTATACATACTCTGTGCGCAGGAGTTAATATTCTTATATTATGGAGAAGATCTAATCCTACCTTTGTTAAGTGACTCAGTAAAATAATTCTAAACAAGTTACTGAGTAACAATTTATAGTAGCCTAAAATAAAATCTCCAAAAGTACTAAGACTTTAAACTCCCCCCCCAAAAAACTATACCATAATGATGTTTTCAGGAGGCAGTAGAAATGTGATTAGCTTCCCCATCGTGATCCCCTAAAAATATACAGCATCTCTTTTCAAATATAAAGCATGAACCAAAGCAGCAGTTTATACTGTATACCATTCTTCTGAATGTATTTTTCTACCTTCCCTGGTTTAGAGACAGTAAATAATTTTGTTTCCTTTTAAAGTTGTCCTGCTGGGTTGCTAAGGATGAAACTGAGGAAGAGGCTGAAAATTATATCCAGAAAGAAAGGGCTTCCTGATGATGTTCCTGAAGCACTGAATTAACCAACCTTTACCTCCAGATTTATTGTGTTAAATAATAAAATTTTCCGTTTATAGATTAAGTCATTTTGTTTTGGGTATCTGTTACTTATATAACCAAAGGCACAAATAGTATAAACATCTCCCAACTTTGGAGAGAATTAGCCAACTTTGGAGAGAATTAGTTCTGGAAAAGTTTATGCTCTCATCTACCACATATTTTAAAAGAGAAAAAAATTCTAATTAAAATAACCTAAAATAGACATTTAAAAAAATTCTCTCAGAATCCAGACTAAGGGGGCAGTCACACAAATTATTCCAAACTTAATCACCAACACCAGCTGCCTACTAGAATTAGAGGTACTTATATACAAAGTCAATCCAAACGTTAGAGAAAAAACAGAAACTTGTTTGCTCTCTACTAAGGAAACTTAGGTTGATGATATTTAAGGAATAATGAGAGAAGCACTTAACTAAGGATTCTGATTTTCATAAGGAGCCTGCTGTTAAATTTGATTATATTCATGAAGACAAAACTTGGAAAACAAAACTGTTTCATTAATCATCAACCTTGTAGTAAAACCCAAACAACCAAAATTACTGTAAATAAACCCACTTAATGGTAAAATACATGAATAAACATATGAATTGAAAACATCATAGATACTCTGCAGACTAAAATAGTCTTTAAGTATTCACAAATATTTACTAAATTTCTACTAGGGGTCAGGCACTGAGGATACAAAGATGAACCTTGTGCTCAAAGTACTGAGTCTGAAGGAAGGTAAGCAAAAAATAAATAAAAGTAGAAGTAGTTATTCACATGCCAGGCATCATGGAATTCTCTATATGTATATTACTTAATCCCCACAATAATTCTATAAGGTTAAGTGTCATCATTCTCATAATTTAGGTGAAGAAATATTTTAAAGGAATAAGTAACTAACCCAAAGTCTCACAACTAGTCATTATCAAAACCAGGATTTTAATTCTGGTCTGCCTGATGGTTTGCACCAAACTAATCCCAGAGTACAGAAGAGTGTACAATAGAGAAAGCTACCAGAAAGAATTAATATCTGAGTTAAGCCTTAAAAGATGAGTAGGGGTGGGGCGCCTGGGTGGCTCAGTCAGTTAAGTAACCAACTCTTGGTTACTACTGGTTTCGGCTCAGGTCACAATCTCAGGGTCCTGGGATAAAGCCGAGAGTTGGGCTCTGCACTCAGCGGGGAGCCTGCTTGTGGATTCTCTTTCCCTCTGCCCCTCCCCTTGCTCGTGCCTGTTCTCTCTCTCTCTAATAAATAAATCTTTAAAAAAAATAAAAATGTTTTACACTATAGCCACTACTGATCCATATGACCAAGTGATTCCCAGAGTATAGTATGTGCACCACTGGTGATACTTGAGACAATTTCTTCTTTAAAGATTTTATTTATTTATTTGACAGAGAGAGACACAGCGAGAGAGGGAACACAGGCAGGGGGAGCGGGAGAGGGAGAAGCAGGCTTCCCGCTGAGCAGGGAGCCCGATGCGGGGCTCGATCCCAGGACCCTGGGATCATGACCTGAGCCGAAGGCAGACGCTTAACGACTGAGCCACCCAGGCGCCCCGAGACTATTTTTTTTTTAATTTCCTATTTTGAAATAATTTCTAGCTTATCAAAAAAATGCAAAAATTGTACTAACTCCTGTATACTCATCACCTAAATTTACTTAACATTATAATACGGTTTGACTTATCTCTCACTAAATATTACTATTATTACTCATAGTTATTGCTGAACCATTTGAGTACACTGCAGACATCAACACTCTTTACCCCCAAGTATCTGTGTGTTATGTTCTAAAAATAAGACTACTGTCTTTCATAACCACAGTACATTTGTTAATTCAGGATATTTAACACTGCTACAGTACTATAATCTACAACCCGTACACAATTTTGCCAAGTGTTCCAACAATGTACTTTAAAATACCCCTCCTTCCCTCCCAGGATACAATGCAGGATCACGTATTACATTTACTTGTTACGTTTCTTTGATTTCTCTCAACCTAGAAAAGTTTCTCAGTCTTTATCTTTCACAACAGTGACTCTTTTCAAGAATAAAGGCCAGCTGTTTTGTTGAATTTGGGTCTGATGTCTCCCTCACAATCAGATTCATGCATTTTTGTAGGCACTACACATGTGATATTCTGTCTTTCTCTGTGCATCGCATCAGGAAGCACATGATGTCAACTAGTACTCAAGACAATACTGAGGGGCAAACATTTTTTCTTTTAATAGTTCTATAATCAAATGTATAAAACTCATAATTTCACGAGTATTAACAAGATGAGGCTAATTTTTTAAGTTAACATTAAGAAAACTTTAAGTAATACAGTTAACATTGGAAAGCACTACTACTATACATGTGACACGTTAAGTTAAACCAAATTCAAAATGACCTGGACTTAAAAGTAGCCAATAATAATATAAAGAAGTTCACTCCAGATTTCTTCCAAAGACTAATGGGAGATGGGTTAGTTATCTTTAAAGACTGAAAAGGTAACTGTTTAGAAGATAAAAACTAGGGGTATCTGGGTGGCTCGGTCAGTCACTTGAGCATCTGACTCTTGGTTTCAGCTCAGGTCATGATCTCAGGGACTCCGTCCCTCCTCGGCTCTGCGCTGAAGCTCAGCACAGAGTGGGCTTGAGATTCTGTCCCCCTCACTCTCCCTCACCCTCTACTCCTCCTACCCCCTTGTTCTCTCTCAGAAAGAAACAAAACACACAAACTCTAATAACCCCCAGGAAAATATTTACATATTGATCCAAAGTTTTTACTGACAAAAAAATATTATTACTATTTCAAGGACATAATATATGCTTTAAAGATAACAAAGGATGGATTTGTTATATTAATAAAACTAGTTCAATTCTATTCTTTTATTTTCTTTTATTTTTTTTTAAAGATTTTATTTATTTGACAGAGAGAGACACAGCGAAAGAGGGAACACAAGCAGGGGGAGTGGGAGTGGGAGAGGGAGAAGCAGGCTTCCCGCTGAGCAGGGAGCCCGATGCAAGACTCTATCCCAGGACCCTGGGATCATGACCTGAGCCAAAGGCAGATGTTTAACGACTGCGCCACCCAGGTGCCCCAATTCTATTCTTTTAAATAATATCTGAGGTGGGCGCCTGGGTGGCTCAGTTGGTTAAGCGACTGCCTTCGGCTCAGGTCATGATCCTGGAGTTCCGGGATCGAGTCCCGCATCGGGCTCCCTGCTCAGCAGGGAGTCTGCTTCTCCCTCTCCCGCTCCCCCCTCTTGTGCTCTCTCTCTCTCACTCTCTCTCTCAAATAAATAAATAAAATCTTTGAAAAAATTAAAAAATTAAAAAAAAAAAAATATCTGAGGGGCGCCTGGGTGGCTCAGATGGTTAAGCATCTGCCTTCGGCTCAGGTCATGATCCCAGGGTTCTGGGATCGAGCCCCAAATCGGGCTCCCTGCTCGGCGGGAAGCCTGCTTCTCCCTCTCCCACTGCTCCTGCTTGTGTTCTTGCTCTACCTCTCTCTCTTTGTCAAAATAAATTAAAAAAAAAAAAAGATTTTAAATAATATCTGATCTAAATTCAGTCAAGGTCAACAAATATAAAAATGAATAAAATGAATTTCTTTGTGCCACCATAATGCATGCCTGTGTTTGCGTAAACATTACACTTTAACAGAATAATAAATATGTTTAGTATTAATGAAAGGTTCAAAGATAATTATCCTACAGAATTGTTTAAAAACTTATTCATGCAAGATCTTAACAACGACATTCAGTCCTACTTAGTAAGTAAAATAGTTAAATTTTTTTTTACATTTGTATTTTTTATTATGCTCATATAGTTAAATTTTTATAAATTCAAAGAGCACATATACTTTAGTGCTTTCCTATCTTCATTACTTATATTTTAGTCCCTAGTTATGGTTGATGTCAGTTTGCCCATTTTTCTAAATTCCATTTTGGAAGCCAATCATATTCCCTCTGCCCGCATTCTAGAATGGAAAGTATCTTTGAAAAAGTAATTATACAATTTAATATTTAAATATATAATAGTTTGGGAAACAAAGGAGAAAAAGCAGTGGCAGAAGAAATAGACACACTCTTGCAAAGGGAAATCAGTAATAGGATTTGTTAACAAAGAATTTTCTTTGCAAGAGCATAAATTTACAGAAATTATATATGTGAAAGGTATTTCCTACATTTCTTGTTGAATTTCGGGATCCTACTAAGTTATCTCTCTTTGCTCTTTCTACCAAGCAGAAATTTTGTCTCTTTTCAACAAGACCAAAAAAAAAAAAAATCCTTCAATGAACATTTTCTCACCCAATTCAACACTGAGAAACTAAAAATCCATAAATTCAAAATTCAAACTCCAAAACAATTTTTTTTTCCAAATCTTCCATTAGACTTTTTTCTAATCTCCTGTCTAACCTAACACAGAGCTACAGACCTAGAACTTGCAAGTATTTCTGGCTTTCCCAAACAAAAAAGCATAAAAGTTGTAGGAATGTTTGAGGAAGGTGGTTTCATTTCGTACGTACTATTAAAATTCAATATATACGAGGTGAGACATTTTTATAAAAGTAATATTTTAACAAGAAAAACACTTGGAATTATTAGGATATAAAGTAAAATTTTACAAGAAAAATTTAAAATCTATTCTAAATGTTTCAATCATTTTGCTAAATAATCGAACAAGTCAAGTTGCAATCATAATGAAGTTCCACAGAGGGAGCTAGCATCACTAAGAATCAAGTTACAGTACACTGAACTTCAAGAAATGACCTAGTCATTTAGAAATATCAGATTTCCATTCATCAACATGAACTCAGATTATCTAAGATTTTACCTTAGACATTAACAACCCCCCAAAATACAGTATTACCTACAAATTATGGCATATTTATACTAAACCATATTAAAACTTATTAAATATAATATCCATCACAAGTACCTTTAAATACTTTGTGAAGTAGGTATGTTCATTTTAAATATTATTTCTCCCAAAAGAGTAAATATTATTTCTCCTAAGTCACTGAATTTAGCAAGGTACAAAGCAATAAAATAGACCTGAAATCAAATCACAGTCTATCCTTTTCTACTATAAGACAAGTTATGGAATTGTTCCAAGCCTGTTTCCTGGGAATGATTATAATATTTACATTCTAGGATTGCTGTGAGGATTAAATTAAAGCACAAAAGTAACTGAAATAAGGCCCTCTTTTCCTTGTTTTTTAATACATAAGTGTTATTTAATCATTCATACTTTCCCAAAATAAATCAGTAAGTATAGTTAGTAAAGAAAATGTTTTCAAGGACAAAGGATCGATGAACTACACTTAGACTAAAATGCTCTGGATAAAGTTTCAGGGAACACCTCACCCTTCCACCCAAAACATCAGAGATAGAGAACAAAATAATAATAATAATAATAATAATAATAATAATAAATTTTAAACAACAAAGAGAGAACAAAGAAGTCCATTAGCACTTTCTGCCTAAAGAATTTCAGGCTAGAAACTCAGAAACTATACAATGGGATTATTGAATAGACTAAAAGAAAAGTAGCTAATTAAAGAAATCATTTGCTTAACGAATAATAATAAAATAGCAAAGCACTAAACTAATCCCACCATGATATTTGAGAGGCAGCTACTCCAAGAGCAGAAGCCAGTTCGAGTTTTCATAAACATCACACTCACAAAAACTTACATCACACAAGTAACTATATAACCTTTTCATAGTTCAAAAACTTTTTTACATATATAATTTCACCTAATTCTCATTTAACGTATTAAGACAAACATGGAATTATCACCATTTCACAAATAAAGACATTAAATTCAGAAAACTAAATGATTAATCCAAGTGTGGTAAATTTTATACTGTGTCAACCAGAACTGTATTTCCCAGCATTTCCTTCTCTGTATGGTTTCAGATTAGGATTAACCACAAAAAAAAAAAAAAAATTTGTGTACAATCTGGGGGGTACAAGTGAAGCAGCAACTATTTTATTCTAGTTATTGGTTATAGGTAGTGAAAGAGAAGTCATTGAGTCTTGATAAAGCTACTGAGTTCTTTATAATCAGTTACTGAGTCTTGCAATTTTTTAATAAATAAATTTTTTAATAAATAAATAAAATACACATAAAGTACAAAGAAGAAAATAAAACTCATCCATAATGCAGTCACCCAAAAGTCTACTATTCTGTAATTTCATTCTAGGACATGTATAAGCAAGCTTTTTCACCTACTTAATCATGATATTAAATCTTTTCCTAAAAACATTTTAATAACTGCATAATATTCCACAGAGTTACTTTAATTGCACAGGAAAAATAATATCATTTAAGACTAACCCAGTTGTACAGTAGCTCCCATTTTAAAATGGCTGGCAAAATTTGTGTTTTCTGTAAAATGTGTATATATTAAATGTTAAGACACAAGTCACGTGGCCACTGATAAGGTTCTAGACCCCTTTCCACCACTTTTTTAATTGAAATAAGTAAAGCAAAGAGTAACCTAGAGAATGTAATTTTTTATTGCTTTTTAAGCAGTGATAACTGAAAAAGTCTAATAATCTAAATGCATTTTTCTTGTCATAACACTATATACAATTTTCTTTTCCAAAGCAATTTAATGTAAAATTTGAGCTATTAACCTACCATAAGACTACATACCCTGAAGAGATTTTCTAATAATTATTGCAAGTTTACATTAAATATCTACCTTTCCCTCCCTGTCTCTGGTGTGACCAATGATACCCATTTCGAACACAGCTAGCAAAGACCAGTGACAATACTCATTTTCCTCAGAGTGAACGTTAACACACGGCCAAAAAGAGTAACTCCAATATAATCTTAGTGATAGATGTTAATTTATAAAATAATTACTATATAGCATATTCAAAGAGGAATAGAAATCTGCAAGAAGAATGATAAGAACAGGTATGTAACAATCAAATCCAGAAGATGTTCCAAGTAGCCTGAAAAAAAAGAAAGAAAATCCTGGAAAAGGACATGTTATTCACACTGAACCAATATGTTTTATACTTGATACTGTTAATGAGACAAGGCTGCACTATCTAAGGTCTTTTTTTTTTTTAAGATTGTACTTATTTGAGAGAGAGAGCGAGCAAGAGAGCGAGCATGAGCACACACATAAGCAGGTGGGAGTGGCAGAGGGAGAAAGAGAAACAGACTCCCCACTGAACAGGGAGCTCGAAGGATGACGCAGGACTTCATCCCAGGACCCTGGGATCATGACGAGAGCAGAAGGCAGTCATTTAACAGACTGAGCCACCCAGGCACCCCAATCCCTTGAGTTTTTAATTAGAATTCAATAATACTTTTTTTTGGAATTAATTAATACTTTAACAGGAACTTATATCAGTCACTACCCTCATTGATTATACTTGGCAGTAAAGAAAGAAACTGAATAAAATTTCTTGACAATATACTTGATAAACCACTATGGAGATTATAATCAAATGAGGATAGAACAAAATATGAAAACTGAAAAGCTAGCATAACAATGGGATATATCAACTGTAAGAACTCGAAGAAATCATCTCCCTACACATGGGTCCTACCATTTTAAGATTAACACTTATTACAATGTCTTCAATATGAAAGAAGAAATAAAATAATTTGGAAAAGGTTTTTAAAAAGTTTAAATAGTATTTTTAAAAATCATTATATAACCTTGAGAAAAAAATATTTTGTTATGTGGACTTTTTATGTGAGTATAGTTGACACACAATGTTACATTAGTTTCAGCTGTACAACATAGTGATACAACACCTTTATATGTTTTTCTTTTTTTTTTTTAAAGATTTTTTATTCATTTATTTGACAGAGAGAGACACAACGAGAGAGAGGGAACACAAGCAGGGGGAGTGGGAGAGGGAGAAGCAGGCTTCCCACGGAGCAGGAAGCCCGATGTGGGGCTCGATCCCAGGACCCTGGGATCACGACCTGAGCTGAAGGCAGGACGCTTAACGACTGAGCCACCCAGGCACCCCTATATGTTTTTCTATTCTCATCACAAGTGTAGCTACCATCTCTCACCACACAATGGTATTGCGATATCATTGACTATATTCCCTATGCTGTGCCTAAAAATAATAGTCTTGAAGGACTCTAGCAAAAAAAAAGTTATTCTCCATACAGATGTATACAAATTGAAGACTGTATTAAACTAAACCATAAGGGACCTGAGTTCAATGTTAAAATATCTTTAACATTAGGGAGTGTCAAACATTAGGGAAATCCCCAAGCAAGCATGTGAAATTCACCAATATATTTATTAATTGGATAGAACCTTAAGTATTATCAAGAATAAGTGTGATCCAACGTGAAGGTGTATAGCCAGCCACACGTTCCTCGAATTCTTAATTCTACAGTATTATCTGACCTTAGGTGTTTGCAAAATAATTCAGGTCATCAGAACTTTCTTACTGTACAATAGGAAAAAGAAAGTAGACTAACTAGAAAATAGAAGCATATAAATTCGTTTTTAGCTGTCCTCTTTGGACATTGTCATGATACTGAAAAGATTAAGATGAATTTTTAAAATTCCCAAACCTGTCATTTTTAAATAAACCTCAAAGTTCCTATGAAGTAATAATCTTTTAAATACTATAACAGAGCAGAAATACAGCCATGGAGGGATCCCGGAATCATATGTTCAAGTTATTTTTATCTGAAAAAACCCTAAGAACATTAAAATTTTTAAAAGGAACAAAATTTTGTTCATATTTCAAACTTCATATTTAAAGTGTTTTGCCTAATGCCAATCAATACTAGGCATTTACCTTTTCATAAAGAAACAAAATTATATTTCGCCATCTTAAGCATGAGGGTGAGGAAGTCAACTGAGTAAAAGCCAAAATTAACAACAATTTAATATTTTATCTGGGGTGAGATCATGAAATTACATATTTCCCAATATGCCCTTAGTCTAGATGATGGAATACAATACTACATGTTTTAACGTGCATGCAGGAAAAACTATTTCCCATGTTAACTGTTTGTAAGGTAAATTATCCTAATCTTACTAGAATCAAGGTCATAGTGTTAATTACATCTTTATATTTTATATAATTTTAAAAATCAGATTGTTTACATACATCTCCATAGAGTAAACTATGTACCACCTAGGGTTTAATGTACTTACAATTCTTTGTGTTTGTCTTCAGCCAAGATTTGGTCATTTGGCTTAAGAGAATACCTGTAACACAGAAAACAAAAAAATACTGGTCATATAAACATAGAAATACGTTTGCCTCATGGACATCTCACTATGGTTATCAATCAACATACAGTCAGTTAACCCCTATCAAACAAGCACTACCACAGTGTTACAAGTCTCTGTCTTCACTGATAAAACATTAATGCCTAAGTTTTTTGTTGTTCTATTAATCACTTCCACAGACACCTTCCAAAGAACTGAAGTAGGATCAACCTGACCTTCGAAAACACAAGGTATCTTTAGTAGTCTTCTGTAGTGAATAATCTGCGGTGTTACATTCATCCAGCAGTTCAAAATTCAAGAAACTACCACAATAAGTATGTAAGAGTTCACAAAACAATACGCAGTTATTTATTTATTAAATACATAGTAAAAACCTGTGTACCACACTATGTCCTAGGTAGAATGACATAGAAGTTTTGGAGTTCCTTGACTAAACCATTTATTAGCTTAATGAGCACAGGCAATTATTTCATTTAAGTCTCACCTTCCCTGTCTATAAAACAGAGGTTGCTATAAATATTAGAACAGGTATCTTCCAATTTACCATACATTTGTCATGCTAAAGGTAAACAGATTTCTGAGGAGTACACAGAAAAAAAATAAACAACAAATGGCAATTCCCGAGTCTTCAATTTCCACTTGTATTCAACGCTTTCCTAAAAACTAAGCTGCCTGACAATGGGTCAGAGGTCCAAGTGGAAACATGCAGATTCTCCTCTCTTGCCTCTCCTCTCACAAGTACCTTTACCCACTCTAAAAAAAGAATGGCATCTTGAATACAACTGTACTGCAATGGCTGGGGTATATAAAAAGCTCTTAAGTGCTAAACAAGAAATGAATGGTTCATAATATTTTTGTCTGCAAAGCCTCTTTAAGTGAAGTACCATAAACTGACTACAGGGATTACTGTTTGATACATTATTTCTGTAGAGAATGAAGCTACAAATTATAAATGGGAAACCGTGTGTCAGAGGATGCTCTATTTTCAGATACATTATGGAATGGGGCACAAGTTGATTACACTTTTCTTTAAAAAGTTTATCTTTTCCAACCCAGGTTCATGATCAAAGAATGCATTCGTTGTCAGGAAGAGTCCTATGAAGCAAAGCTACGAGAGTTTCCAATAAAAAACATGAGAGTGTCAACTTATTCCCTCCAAGCAACAAATTTAAAACAAGGTTCCTTGTCTCTCTCTCTCTTTTTTTTTAAGATTATTTTTTATTTGACAGAGAGAGACACAGTGAGAGAGGGTCACAAGCAGGGGGAGTGGGACAGGGAGAAGCAGGCTTCCCGCTCAGCAGGGAGCCCGATGCGGGGCTCAATCCCAGGACCCTGGGATCATGACCTGAACCAAAGGCAGACACTTAACGACTGAGCCACCCAGGCGCCCCCGTTCCTTGTCTCTCATTTATCTACTGAGGATTAAATATCAGAACGTGGTTGTCACAGAAACACAAGTCAAATCATTTATGTGAACTGAAAAATGAAGACAGACTTTTTTTTATCATGAAAGTAAATCTGATTTGTTTGACAATGCAGAACAATTTTACCAATGATTCCAAGGCAGACAATGGTCTTCAACTGAATGAATGATTTTGACTAACATATGTTTGAGGCACTCAAAACATTTTCTCAAGAAAAATCCTTTTGACATAGGTACATTGAAATCAACAATATTTAACTTTCCCTAGCATCTCCTAAAATGTTTAGGTAAACATATGCCTATAAGTAAAACACTAACAGATACAATTACTAGCTATTTAGGAAACCTTACTAAAGGCTTTTTTGGTGTATTTCCTAGAAATGCATGTCTCTAATGGCTCTAATGACTGGAAAGTCAGGTGGTTTCTAATTCTTTGCTTCTAACAACACTGAAAAAGGACCTAATAAAATAATCAGCTGATAAGCAAATAAAAATACTTTTTGATGATAGATAATTTGATAATAGAGAAGCTCAAACAATTGAGTGATACAGCTGAACTAAAACTGCTCAATTACCATCCAATTAATTATGTGAACACACCTCTCAGCACTTCCACCTGTCAGGGAGCAAGAAGAATTCCTCATCCCTTTCTTAGGGAACAAGAACTCCTGTCCCCTTCAAGGTCCTTCTAGCTGGATTAAGAATCAAATTGACAGATTAACAGGAGAAAATCAAGTTTAATAGGCGTACACATGGGGAATCCACATAGACATGGAAATCCCAAAGACAGTCAAACAAAATGAGGTATATGTATCACTCTGAAATAAGGAGAAGGGGGCAGGGGCCTGGGATTTCAAGGAAAGGAATGCACTTTACAAGGCGATAAGAGATGTTTGGGGTGGGGCACCTGGCTGGCTCAGTTGGTTAAGCATCTGACTCTTGATTTCGTTTCATGACCTCAGCATGGTGAGATGGAGGGCTCCCCGCTGAGCATGGAGCCTGCTTAGGTTTCTCTCTCTCTCCTTCTCCCTCTGCCCCTCCCTGATCTCCCTTTCTCTCTCTCTCTCTCTCTCTCTGTCTCTCTCTCTCCCTCCATCTCTATTAAAAAAAAAAAAAAGTGTGGTAATTAGATGTTTGCCCTATCATATAAATGTGTCGCTCAGATATAATTTATCGCTGTTAACAACCTTATTCTGGGAAAGATCCCCAATTTAGATGCTTCTGTGCGGTTAAGTGAGGGACAATAGTTTCTCATGAGCCCACAGAGTCTCAAGTGCCTTCAACTCAAAATAATCCACATGTTGAAGTGGCACATTCTGAGGGGGTGCCTATCCTGAACCTCTTCACATTTCTAAAAGAAAAAAAGGGAAATAAAAATGATGCTGAGCAACACTGAGTATTATTATCCAAGAAAAGTTGAACTAAATGAAAAAAACTAGATTAGTTTCACCCACCTCATTAAAAGATGCATTTCCAATAAAATGTTTTCTTGTTTAATAATTATTTAACAAAATTTTAATACATTTATGTTGTTTTACTAAGTATATGTTATTTACTAAGTATATGTTAATTATAATTTAATGACTAGGAGATATTTTAAAATTCAGTTTATATTCATAATATATGCATAGCATATTATATAAAAAGATAATTCATGCACAAATACATTACATAAGGATAAAATCTGGTGGTAAAAAGTGTAACAGAAATGCAGATTTAAACAGAGAAAGAAATATGAAATTTTTCAGTAGTAAGAGCTTGTTTGTGTCTTTTTATAAATGGATGACGGTAAAAAAATTTTTTTTAAATAAATGAATGATGGTAGGTATCAAACCCCTACAGTGTTTAGAGTCCACTAAAAGAATGTTTATCAGTTTTATTTAACATTACAATAAAAAAAAATCATAAATATTAACCTAATGAGTGAGGAAGTTTAAGTTTGAAACCAGTGGATTTGACGATATCTGTCTTAGCAAAGTGTTTTGGACATACACAATAGCAACTCAATCAATGTTACTTTCCCTCTCCAGTTGGCTAGTGATAGAGAATAACAAACATTTCTTGCACTTAAGGACCTCGAGATTTGGTAAGTGAATCAGAATAAAAATAACTGCTTGTGGTATGATAAGGTTACAATAAAGTGAAGCACAATGTACAGTGTTCAAACAAAACATTGAGTGACAAGTCTCCTTCCTAAGAGAATCAAAAAAGGGACAGCTTTTACCTGTTCCCCAACTTTCTCTTCCTTCCCCAATTCATCTCTTTTCTCTGTTCCTTTCCCATTAAAACAAAACAAAATAACACAAACAAAATACCCTTCCTTTTAAAAGTCTCAGGATGGGAATGGTGAAGGAAGCCAGAAAAAATAAAAAGGTCCACATAAGCAAGAAGCAAGCAAGGAAGGATAGCCTGATTTTTATCAGATCACCAAAAGGGAAATTTTACTCTCCTAATTCACAGAGTACCTCTCCAGATCCTCAAGAATAAATGTGCAAGATCCATTTTGAACTATTCTCCAAGCAAATTAGTTCCCTAATCCCAAACTCCAAAGCGGTTACTCTTCCCATAGCATCTCTTTCTCTCATCTGATTTCCCCCTACCCCAAACCAGGCAACTTTTCATATCTCAATAACTTTCATTTTTCTTCATCTTTGCTGGGTTTTTTTTTTAAATCAATTTAATCTTCCTTATCTCTTCCTTGACTCTTGCACACTGCATTTTAGGAAACTGGGCCATACATAAATATCCAAAGTTAGCCAAAATGCAAGGTTTGGGGAAAACAGTACCCAATACTATCCTCACTTCTGACACCAACTGCAAATTCAGGAGGTTCCCAAAACCACCCTTTGATTCAGTAATTCATTAGAAGGACTTACAGAACTCACTGAAAACTATTATACGCCTGGTTACAGATTACAAGGAAAGGATACAGGTCAAAGTCCAAGGGAAGAGCCCTACGGAGCAGTGTCTGGGAGGGTTCCAAATGCAAAGCCTGTTCTGGCATCAGTATTGACAATACAGCACATGGTAGATATGTGACAATGTAGTATGCAGGATTGCCAACAAGGGAAGTTCGCCCAAGCTTCAGCATCCAGATTTTTTATTGGGGCTTCATTACGAAGGCATGATTGATCAACTAACTGCCCAAGTGGTTTAACTTCAGTCTCCGGGTCAACCGATATCAGATAACCCAAAGCCTAACCCTAATCATGTAACTGGCCACTCTGTGGGTGTAGCCAGCCCTTATCCTAAACAAAACGACACTTCCATCAGGTATGATGTAGATTACCTCCCAGAAATCAAGGGCAAAGTCCAGACATCTCTTTGGACAAGGCTGAAATCTTTACTACACATATGCTTATGTTTATTTATTTACATATGTCCATAAATACACTGACGTGTATGTATGTGTATTTCTTTATTCATAAACTTCTATCTAGATCTACTTTTTTCATAGAACCTTCCCTTATTAATACTCACTTTACCCAATTTCAGTTGGTTAATAACTATATGAAATGCCACTAGATTAACCTATAGTTATTATTTCTCTGCCTAAAAGAATAGTATTCTAACTTTTAAAATGGAGCATTGATTTAGTTTGCAAATTAAAAAAAAGGCACTAGTAGAGAGAGGTGATTTGTTCCTCCATGCAATTTAAATACATTTCCAAAGCTCATAAACTATAACCGAACTCTTTACTTATATAGATGGTTATTCATAAGGGAATAAAAACTTCATTTATTTTTTTTTAAAGATTTTGTTTATTTATTTGACAGAGAGAGAAAGACAGCAAGAGAGGGAACACAAGCAGGGGGAGTGGGAGAGGGAGAAGCAGGCCTCCTGCTGAGCAGGGAGCCTGATGCGGGGCTCGATCCCAGGACCCTGGGATCATGACCCGAGCCAAAGGCAGACGCTTAACAACTGAGCCACCCAGGCGCCCCTAAAAACTTTATTTTAAGGTGTTTACAAAACACCTTAAAAATGTACACAAAGAAATAGTACACACCCATAATTGTAAAAATTATGTTTTAACTAAGAAACACCTCAGATTTATTTTGAAAGTAAGTATAAATTATAAATGTAAAGGTAAATATATCATCAGGACCATAACCCCTACTAAAAAAGTAAAGCTATTTCTCACTGAAATGTACAGTTGAATGTTTATTTACATGTGGAATTATAATTACATGTAGTTCTCATTTTCATTTAGTATGTCCTGTTCTGCCAATCTAACTGCTGTTGACAGAAGATATAGTGTTTTTAATCTATCACATTTAACTTACTCTCTAAACGTTCAGTTTTATATTTTTTTAAGTAGGCTCCAAGCTCAATGTGGGGCTTGAACTCACAACCCTGAGATCAAGAGTCACATGCTCTACCTACTGAGCCAGCCAGGTGCCCCTCAATGTTTTAAATTAGTAAACGTCAAGGGGAAAATTCAACGTAGTAGGAATTCGAAAGTAGAGAGCTATACCTCAACTTTCTACCCAAATGATAGTAAGTACAGCCTATTCTTTAGTTGGGTTTTGTTTCCTAAAGACATGATTAGATAGATGTTCTGCTTTTATATGCATTTCTTAAATTCAAACATAAACATGGCCCCTAAAAAGCCAGAGACTGCAAAATGGTATAGTGGCAGTTCTCAATCTTTTTTCTGCCTAAATTTACCAGAGGATAAAGACAAGCACTTACTCCAATCAGCAAAAGATAAGGAAGCTGGGGAGAATACAGGGAAGGCCTTCTTTATCTGCCTCTAGCCTCCACAGACAACATCTGAGTGAAAGAACAGACTAAAAGTCTAATAAGGCCTGTGTTACTGTCCTGATTCTGCCATTAATTAGCTTTTTGAAGTGGGCAAGCCATTTAATTTCTCTAGGAAGGACGAAACTACCTATGCCACAGGGTTGCTATGTGGATCAAATAAGATAATACACGAAGTGTTCAAGTGCCAGCACATGAACATGGAACAAATACTCACCTCTCCCCCCTTCCTTGTAATGCTTCCACCTCTGTAAAATGACTAATTCAATTAGCTCAAATAGGAAGGGAAGGAAGTTTAAGTGTTCACATGTTTTGAAACAAATGCATAACTACAAATTTCCATCAAGAAAACAGAGTGTTGTGTACAAGTATGTCAATGAGAGCAGTATTTATGGAAAAGTAAAATTGTAAGCAAATACTACAGAAATTAGATTTATAATCAGTAAATTATAGCACGATGGGGAAATGGTTCAAGATTAAGTTTAAAAAAAAAAAGAAAAATGGCAATATACTCCCAAAATATTATATACGTTACAGATTATTTTTATTCTTTGTGCTTTTTTGAAATGTAAATAATAAGCAAATTACTTTTAAAATTAGAAAAAATACATTAAAAACAAATACATATAGCACTTAAGAATGTGGTCATAATATTCATCTGGATGTAATTTTCACTTTAATTTTTCAACCAATGAATATTTAAGCCTCCAAAGATTAGTTCAAAACTTTTCTCGTATAAAGTTTTTTTAAATAAATTTGATTTAAATATTTTTATTGTATAAATATGGACAGCAACAGGTGACAAGTGGATAGGAAGAAAGAGAGAAGGAAGGAAAAGAGGAAGAGGAAAAGGAGAGAAATAAGGGAAGAGGGGAAGAAGTAGGAGAGGAGGAGGAGGATTAATTTCCTTCATCCCTGTCTGAGCTGCTAAAGGAAGACACACTTGAAGCAAAAAAGAATAAAATCCAGTAATGGCATTCCCACCATCGGTAACAGGAAAATGGCACTGTTACTTAGGTTTATAATTAAATATCAGAACACATAAATAAAATGTATTAGTACATGATAGATAACCATTAAGATATGCTAGAACAGCAGCAGTGTGCAACTAACAGTAATAAAGGTTGGGCCTTGAGACTGAAATAATCATTATTTACTCAAATGTGCTTTCCTTGAAGATTAGCATAACATAAAATTTCAGACCTAGGAAGGTCCTTGAAGATACTGTGAAGTCCAGAAACAGCCCAGTCATAAATGAAATGGCAAACCCAGCGTCACACAAAGAGTTAATGCCAAGCTAAGACTTGCTACATAGCAGGATGACAATAAAATATTCCATAAATACTTGCAACTAAGATTGCCCTCTGAGAACTAAACAAGTAAAATTTCAAGAAATCTATAAATATTACCATATGGTCCATAGAATCCTAATAGTAGCATGCAAAGTTTTATAGAATTAGCAGATTCAATCAGATAGACAGTATGGGTGTGGCAAGATTTTAAACAACATGTTTAATTAGTCCTAGCAATTAAAAAGTAAACATATCAAAATATATTCAAAAGGAAAAAAAGGGGAGGCCAAAAGTGTTAATCACCACAGCACTGTTTCAGACTACGGCTGAAATTTAAGAGGCTTACAAAGAAACAGATTAAAGGGTAAACCACAGGGTTAGAATGAAAATAATAGCAAAAAGTTACAAGGTTTATGAAAATAATATTTTAAATTCTCATTAGTAAACTAAATGAGAATTATAACTCAATTACAGAAGGCTGAAGAAACAGAATTAAACCAGATTTACACTTAAAACAAACAGAACTATGCTCTTTGTATTAAATTTTTTTCTTATGTTTTTATTTTTAAAAATAATTGATAGGGGCGCCTGGGTAGCTCAGTCGTTAGGCGTCGCCTTCGGCTCAGGTCATAATCCCAGGGTCCTGGGATCGAGCCCCGCATCCGACTCCCTGCTCAGCGGGAAGCCTGCTTCTCCTTCTCCCACTCCCCCTGCTTGTGTTTCCTCTCTCACTGTGTCTCTCTCTGTCAAATAAATAAATAAAATCCGGGCGCCTGGGTGGCTCAGTTGGTTAAGCAACTGCCTTCAGCTCAGGTCATGATCCTGGAATCCTAGGATAGAGTCCCACATCGGGCTCCCTGCTCAGTGGGGAGTCTGCTTCTCCCTCTGACCCTCTCCCCTCTCATGTTCTCTCTCACTCTCTCTCTCTCAAATAAATAAATAAAATCTTTAAAAAATAATAATAATAAATAAAATCTTTTTTTTTTTAATGTTTTATTTATTTATTCATGAGAGTCAGAGAGAGAGAGAGAGAGAGAGGCAGAGGCAGAGGAAGAAGCAGGCTCCCCACCCAGCAGGGAGCCCAATGCGGGACTCCATCCCAGGACCCTGGGATCATGACCTGAGCCGAAGGCAGACGCCCAACTATTTGAGCCACCCAGGCGCCCCAAATAAAATCTTCAAAAAAAAAAAAAAAGAACAAAGTGTAGGGACTTGCCCTACCAAACATCAAGATTTATTATAAAGCTGTAGTAACAAAATAAAGACAGAGCTGCATTAGTTCAAGGACAAACAGACGAGCGGAAAAAGAATTGGGATAAATAAAATAGATAAATAAAAATTGGCATTGCAGATCAGTGGGTAAAGAACGGACTATCCACAATACAGTGATATAACAGTTGATTTCCCTTAAGAGGAAAAAATATATATAACTGGATCCCTAATTTACATCATAAACAAAAAATCAATTCAAGTCAATTGAAGACCTAAATATACAAATCAATGTTAAAACTTCTACAAGAAAATATTTCAAAATAGCTTTATAAAGAAATAACTACAAAAGTGTCAGAGCATTTCATAATTAGTTTTAAAGCAAAAGAATTACAGCTTTTAACCTTACATATGGAGTATCACTTGACACTCCAAATATTGTTTTACTTCAAACCTAATATACATTCATTTATTGAAATAATTCATCTTGATTTATACAAATAATCCAGTTGTACATTTCTGGTATTGAATAATCAGCACTGAAATTTACAACCAACCATTACGACCTTGAGTATTTTTGGAGTGAATATTAAGTAATGTCTTTCATTCATGCTTACATTAATTAAGACCTACCTAAGGTTTGTACAGACTGCATTATTAAAGATTTAGATTGATAAGAAAAACATATTTCCTCAACCACTCTAACCTCCCTTCTTAAAACTATTTTCATTTCTAGTGATGATTTTTACTTCCCAATTACCATGTCATTAATTCTCTTCATACCTCTTACTTCCGTGGCATTTATCTAGTGTCAGGAAAAATCCAAACCTGTCATATATTCCTTTGCTTCCCTTTGAATATACTTCTTCCTTTACTCTCCATAATTAGGTCAACACTCATCTGGAAGTATTTCTATGTTCCACATTTTATCCTCCCCTCACACCCAATGTGTCCCTTCAATATGCTAGAAAATATTATTTTCAATAGCCTACTTCCTGCCTCGTTTCCTACTTATTTTCAGTTATTATATTTTGGCAAATTGGACACATCAAAACTGACTAACTTAATTCTGCTTTTCTTTCAGTTAGATAAAGATCCTATATTTTTTTTATTCCAGGGGAGAAAACTGGCTTTATAAACTTTAAATAAACAACAGGATATTCTAGAAGAAGTTTAATTTTTAAGTACAAATAATTATCGAATTGTTATTTCAGAATGATGGCAACGCTTATTCTATTCCAGAAACAAATCAATTGTAGGCAACATGCCAACTCTCAACACAAGAAGTGCATTGTTTTTGAAACTTAGTCAAGAAGAGAATTGTTGAGTGTTTCAATCTCTCACACAGGACTTATAATCTACTCTAATGCACTAAATAAAACTAAATATTAGGGCACCTAGGTGGCTCAGTCGCTTAAGAGTCTGCCTTGGCTCAGTCATGATCCCAGGGTCCTGGGATCGAGTCCTGCATTGGGCTCTATGCTCAGTGGGGAGTCTGCTTCTCCCTCTAACCCTTGCCCCTATTTGTGCTCTCTCTCTCTCTCAGCTCTCTCTCATGCTCTCGCTCTTAAAAAAAAAAAAATATTAACAATTTTTAGAGCTAATTTTACACACATTTTTCTCACCTATACACTACTGAAGGAAAACACAATTTCACTGAGTTTATTTATAAACTTTTACATATCTACCATAATTTACACCAAAAAAAATCTGGACATATAATTGAATTTTTCACTTCCAAATTAATACTTCCATAGTAAGATAGCAGAAAATAATGAATACAGATTTTACAATTAAAACAAACCTGTATTTCAAATCTCTGTACAATGACTTATGTGTTTTTTGGACATGAACAAATTTCTTAAGATCTAAATTATTCTTTTAGCAATACCTACCTCATAAAGTTGTCAAGAGGACTAAACTGATACCATATACACCTACTACATGCTGAATAAATGTTATTTTTATCAGATAATAATTCTTAAAATTTATTATATTCTTATTTTTCTCTATACTCTTTTTCTCTATACTCTTAAATGTTTTTCAGATGGATCGTCCATGGCCCTTCTCTAGATTCAACTCTTTGTGGTGCTCAGTCCAACGTGCAAAGATCATTAGCATATGATGGTTCTGATTCTTTAAAAAACTGCTCTGAAAGCTGGACAAACACATTATATGAAAAATATATCTAAAGGCAAAAAAAAGAAAGTATCAATTTCCTCATTAACTTTAAATAACGAACACTTAAAATCCCACTTTATTGCTTTTTAAAGATTTGAGAGAGAGAGAGAAAAAGTGGGGGGCATACACAGGGGTTGGGGCAGAAGGAGGAAGAGGAAGAATCTTAGGCAGACTCCCGGCTGAGCATGGAGCCTGAGGTGGGGCTCAATCTCATGACACTGAGATCATAACCGAGTTGGCCGCTTAACCAACTGAGCTACCCAGGCACCCCTAAAATCCCACTTTAAAAAGGACTTTCCATAAAAATTTTTTTTCAGGCAGATGCTATTTCCCAAGTACCTAACATGTACCCAGCACTATGCTATCATGTACCAAAAATACAGTGTATTTCCTTTACACCAAGAGTTTACTGTCTATATAACAGATTTACTAAGATATTTTCCCTAATTGTGTCTCTCCCCAACAATGCTTCTAAACCCTGCATGCAAGGCTTATACTATGGATATTTAATTATAAACCTAGTATGGGGGCTCCTGGGTGGTGCAGTCAGTT
Source organism: Phoca vitulina (assembly GCF_004348235.1). Classification (NCBI taxonomy): domain Eukaryota; kingdom Metazoa; phylum Chordata; class Mammalia; order Carnivora; family Phocidae; genus Phoca; species Phoca vitulina. The sequence continues at coordinate 14,688,029 of NW_022589732.1, read as the reverse complement.
AAGCGGCCGAATCTTGATTTCGGCTCAGGTTGGGATCTCAGGGTGGTGGCATCCAGGCCTGTATCAGGCTGGGTGCTGAGCACAGAGCTCTCCCTCTGCCCCTCCCCCCCGCTCACGCTCACGCTCGCTCTCTCAAAAACAAATTAAAACAAAAAACAAACCTGAGCTTCCATTCAATAAGAAATTAGGAAGCAGGAAGCAGAAGAGAATAAGTAAATGAGAGCTAAGAAATCAAAGGAAACTGTAAATTAAAGGAAAAAAAGCTGTCTTTTATTCTATACGCTGCTTGTTTGAGAAATTATAAGATCACATAAATTATATACATTATTAAATACTTAGGGAATAAAGCCAGCAATCAACAACAACAAAAAAAACGATTTGAACCTAAGAAAAGTAAATAATCATTTATTTAAATAATCATTTATTTATTTATTTATTTAAAAGATTTTATTTATTTATTCATGAGACACAGAGAGACAGAGAGAGAAAGAGAGAGAGAGAGAGGCAGGCTCCCCACTGAGCAGGGAGCCCGATGCGGGACTCGATCCCAGGACCCGGGGATCATGACCTGAGCTGAAGGCAGACGCTTAACCGACTGAGCCACCCAGGCACCCTAAATAATCATTTATTTATCCAGTGATTGCTCTACGAGGTAGAAACCAGGCCTACTCACTTAAAATTCACAAAACCTGGCATGTAGTTATTAATTCATATAATATGTTTTAATTATCAATTAAAACAAATTATAATTTAATAATCTAGTTAAGAAGTAAAGGTAGTTAATGTGACATGGTGGAAAAGGAAATGAATAAGGGTCAAGAGATATGGATTCCATCTTAGGCTTATACTGCTAACTATAATCATGGGCAAAACAGGGAACTTCTCTGAGCCTGTTCCTTGGTTGTAAAATGAGTAAAGAGATTAAGTTATCTCCAAATTCCAATCCATCTCAAAAATTCTATGAATCTGTAGTTATATATTTCCTGCTACCATACGTATAATAATTGTGAAATATTACACACACACAAACACACATACACCCCTTGGACTTCCACTTAAACATGGCAGAAAGACTATCTATTCTGACTTCCAAAACTCTGTTAAAATAATAATAAAGGTACAAAAAAAAAAAAAGGTAAAGATCTACAGGATCTAAAAGAATAGTAATATAAGCATTAATGGCCATGAGGTTTCTACCAATCTTTAGAAAAAGGAGAGCAAGGGGGCCTGGCTGCCTCAGTCAGTACAGCATGAGACTCTTGATCCTAGGGTTGTGAGTTCAAGCCCTACACTGGGTATAGAGATTACTTAAAAAATAAAATCTTTAAAAAAAAAGAAAACAAAAGAAAAAAAATGAAAGCGAATGAGGAACTTAGCTGAGCTGAAAAAATTAAAATCTCAATTGCAACTGATAGAAGCAATATATATATATATATATATATATATATATATATATGAAAGGCAAGCCTTGTCTATCTACCAGGAGAAGCCCTAAGTCTCAGAGGAAATGGGTAAGACATGGAGCTAAAACTAGAGAAACAGACTACCATCTCACCAAAACAACTTACAATTCCTAAAATAAATTAGAGATTTATTCTCTGAAGAAATCAAACAGAAGCATCTCTTAACTAAGAGACAACAGGCAAAACAGGAAAGATAGGGAGGGACAGATCAAACCATCTGCTTTATTATGGTACCTTTAGCCCTTTTACCCTGTCCAACTCTAGGAGTAAAGCAGCCAGGCTTGGAAGACTTTTCTGTGAAGAAATTGAACAGACTCAGAGAATAGCCTTCCAGATATTAATTTAGGGGTCACCCCCTAAAAACGCTTTTAGTATAAATCAAGTATAATCAAGCCACAACAAAGTCTGAGTCAACAAGCCCAACCTATGTATACCAACCTTTCAATGAGGTTTTGAATGTGGGGCGTGGTCCGTGTGTGTGTGTGTGTGTGTGTGTGTGTGTGTGTGTATTTGAAAAAAAAATTTTTTTTTTTTTGCTTTATTTATTAGTGTTCTTTGGCTATGTAACAAATTCACCCAAAACTTGGCAGATTAGGGGCACCTGGGTAGCTCAGTCGGTTAAGTATCCAACTCTTGATCTTGACTCAGGTCATGATCTCAGGGTTACAGAATTAAGCCCCATTCTGGGCTCTGCATAGAGTCTGCCTGAGATTCTCTCCGTCAGCCCTGCCCTACCTGCCCCCCAACACCCGCTCAAGCACGCTCTCTCTCAAATAAATGAATAAATAAAAATAAAATCTTTTTTTAAAAAAAGTTTAAAAAGGGGGTTCCTGAGTGACTCCTGGAGGCTCGGTAGGTTAAGCATCTTGCCTTTGGCTCAGGTCATGATCTCAGGGTCCTGGGATCGAGTCCCCTGTCAGGCTCCCTGCTCAGCAGGAAGCCTGCTTCTCTCTCTCCCTCTGCCTGTTGTCCCTGCTTATGCTCGCTCTCGCTCTCTCAAATAAATAAATAAAACTTTTAAAAAATGCTTTTAAAAAAAAAAAAACGTGGCAGATTAAAACACTACTCATCATCCCACACAGTTCTGAAGGGTCAGGAATCCAGGAGTGACTTAGCTAACTGATTCTGGCTCCAGGTCTCTCATGAGGGTACACTCAAGCTGTCAGCTAGAGCTGCAAGTCATCTCAGGGCTCAAAAGAGGATGGAGAATCCACTTCTAAGCTCGTGTACATAGCCGCTGGCAGGTCTCCATTCCCCACTGGCTGTAGAGCAGAGACCTCTCATCTCCAGCCACGTTGCTCTCTCTGTAGGGTGCTCAATTGTCAAGACATGGCAGCTAACTTCCCCCAGAATGAGTAATTCAAAAGAAAGAAAGAGAAAAGTGTGTGCACAAACAAGTCAGAGAACACCCAAGATGGAAACCACAGTCTTTTACAACCTAATCTGTCAAGTAGCATATCATCACACTTCTGCTGTATGCCATTCCTTATGTAGTTCAGCCCTGGTACAATGTGGGAGGAGACCACTCAAGGGAATATCAGGAGGAGGGGATCAATGGGAGCCATCCTGGAGGCTGCCTATCACAGGGTGTCCTCTGCCCTCCTCTCTCCCGCCAAGGATCCCTGCTTCTTGTTTTTCATATCCATGTGTAGTGCCCTCCCCCATTATACCAGGTTTGGTCTGTATGACCAATAGCATATGGCAAAAGTGACAGCATGTCACTTCTAAGATTAGGTTATAAAAGAGATAGTTTCCATCTAGGGAAAATGATTCTCTCTCTCAAATCATGTGTTGGTCCATGAGATGAGGAACTGAGGCCCTCAGTTCAAAAGCTCTTAAGAAACTGAGGCCAGCCAATAATGAGTCAGCTGGGAAGCAAATCCTCCAGCCACAGTTGAGCCCTGAAATGACTGCCTCCCTGGCCAAGAGACTGCAACGTGATCAAAGACCCTAAGGAAGAACCACCCAGCTACACCACACTCTCCAATTCCTGACCCTCACAAACTATGAGAGACACTAAATGTTTGTTACTTTAAGCAGCCAACTTTGGGGGTAACATGTTACACAGCAATAAATAACTTTATTAAAGCTATTTTTTTTTAAGATTTATTTATTTGAGAGAGAGTACAAGCAGAGGGAAGGGCAGAAGGACAAGCAGACTCAGCGCTGAGTGGGGAGCCTGCCGATTCCAGGACCCTGAGATCATCACCTGAGCTAAAGTCAGACACTTAGCCAACTGAGCCACCCAGGTACCCCAAATGCTTAAGAAATTATAAAAAACAATTCAGGATTGTTATAAAAATCTTAAACTGTACAGAATGTTGAAATAAAAGTACCTACCCTAGCCAATCTACCCTCCCACAACTGTTACTGTTTACAACATATCCTTTCGTATTTTTTCTTATTCCTATACAAATAAATGCAATGAACTTTTTAACGGTTAACCCTTAAATACGAATAGATGGCCAAAGATCACCTAATATTGGAGGAAAGTCTCCACTGTGAAGGAGAAAGACTACAATAAACAATCAGAAAAGAGCAATCCACAAAAAACTGAGATAAAGCAGGAAACAGAAGATAAACCTTCAAAAAACAAAACCATCTCTAATTAATATGCTTAGACAGGAAAAAAAAACTATATCCATAACACAAGAATAAAATGCTACATAATAATAATTTACTAACAGCAAGAAAAGAGACAAAACAAAAAACAACAACACTAAAAGCTTCCACAGAGAAAAAGACTGGTGATCTACAAAGGAAGGAGACACATTTGATGTACTACATGCCTTCAAAAACCGCAAAGAAAACCCTATCTAACCAATCAATGAGGTGTGAAGGAAAAAAAAAATTTTTTTAAGCTTTTATTTATTTATTTGACAGAGAGAGATAGTGAGAGCAGGAACACAAGCAGGGGAAGTAGGAGAGGGAGAAGCAGGCTTCCCGCTGAGCAGGGAGCCCGATTTGGGGATGCGGGGCTCGATCCCAGGATCCCAGGACCCTGGGATCATGACCTGAGCTGAAGGCAGATGCTTAACGACTGAGCCACCCAGGCGCCCAAGGAAAAAAATTTTTAAAGATCATCACACATATGCAAGGATTAAAAAAAATGTACTATATGTTTACTGATGCACTCTTTCTCTTAGGAAGCTACTGAGGCTATGCTACACACACACACACACACACACACACACGAAACCAATTAAGACAATATGAGGTATAGGAAGAAGACTCAGCGAAGTTCAAGGAAAACTCCTGTTTAAAAAACAAAAAAAAAGTCTTACCACAGCAACCAGTTCAGTTTGGGGCACAAAAATGGAAAACTCTAAAAGGGAGGTCCATCAGAGAAAAAGAGGTTGACAGACTTACTGATTTGAGAAATGAGGAGTCAGAGGGGGAGGGAAGAGGTTAATAGGCACGTGACAGATTTAATAGACCAAGTAAGTGTACAGAAAATGGTGCAAATGAATACAAGATACAATAAGTTACTGGAAGAAAAACAAAAAGCTTTGTAAGTAATCACAGTCCACAATTTTGTTCACAATGATTATTGATTTAACATAATTTCATAATATGGCTAAGATGACGAGGAAATGGTGGTAGGTGAAAGAAAGCTAAAGCTTTCACAAACTATCACAATAGGGAGTCAATACACAATATCTAAGACTGACAAACCCAAGGGGCTTCTAGCTGGCTAAAACGGTAGGTAGAACATATGACCCTTGATCTCAGGGTCGTGAGCTGGAGACCCACCTTGGGGGTAGAGTTTTAAAAAAATAAATAAAATTTTTTAAATTTTTAATAAATAAATAAAAACTGCCAGACCCAAGAAATACCTAGTAATATAGACCTCAAACAGTCCCTAAGCTTGGGACTGCTAGACAGATGGTTCTCATGAAAAATTAACCTTCAATTCACCTAGTGTCACAGTAAACATTCAGAAATGTATACCACTTTTTACCAATTACTAGAACCTGGCCAGCAAGGAGGTAAGTTATCAGAGACTCTTCAACAATTAAACATCAAGAGACTATAAAAATCCTGGTAATAAGAATGGCAAAAGCAAAGTTCTCAGAAGGCCCGAGGAAATCCTCTCCACTATCGTCAGGAACATGAACATGATTAGGTTATCTCTTCCTGCAGGAACCTGAAGATCAAGTGTGCCCCTCCAGCAGAATGCTGTGTTCTGGAAAGCATCCTAATAGAATCATGATCTTGTATCCTTTCCCTACATTAAAGGAACATTTATCATTTGCTTCTCCAATCAACCATCCTTATCAAAATCGCACATAGCAATATTACTGTATTATTTAGAAACAACCAGATACCAAGAAAAAAACAACTAGCAGAATTAAAAATGGTTTCTTTTGGAAAAACAGCACTTACGGAGGATAGGGAAAAAGCAAGGGGAGAGGTGGAAGATGCAGCAAAGGACTAACATTATCCCTTAAAAACCTTCAGTACTAGTTTACTTTTTAACTAGCACTAGTTGTACACTGATAAGTATTTTTTCTTATTGAAAACGCCAGAAAGTTTTCTTAAAAATCAGAATCAGAAAACTTATCCAAAAAATTTTGATGGTTAACTCATTTTCATAGTGTAAAATACTAATAAATATATATTTCATTTGCTTCGTACCTATCCCTAGAAAATTTGTATTTACACAATTCGAATGTAAAAAATACTTAACTAAACATGGTCTGAAATGTAAATTAAACATAGTCTACTGAAATAATAAGCAACACTTTCAACGTATATTTTGGAAAAAAATGATCAGGGATGTAAGAATAGGGAAGTCTCTACATTTATGATTAGGGTCCAAAAACTTACTTTTTATCTCCAAGTACTAATTCAAAAATCAAGGTTAAAAATAAAAACCCTCCTGGGGCGCCTGGGTGGCTCAGTCGTTAAGCGTCTGCCTTCGGCTCTGGTCATGTTCCCAAGGTCCTGGGATCAAGTCCCGCATCAGGCTTCCCGCTCAGTGGGGAGCCTGCTTCTCCCTCTCCCACTCCCCCTGCTTGTGTTCCCTCTCTCGCTGTCTCTCTCTGTCAAATAAATAAATAAAATATTTTAAAAAAGAGATTTATCTAAAAATAATAATAAAAATAAAAACCCTCCCAAAATAAAAATATTAAGCTTCAGCTGGCCATTCAGGATCAGCTGCTAATGAAACAAAGAAGCTACCTGAGCTCCCTGTATTAGCACACAGCTGCCAGATCATAATCTGCTCACATTTGCATGAACTTTTAAAAACAAATATCCAGGGGCGCCTGGCTGGCTAAGTTGGTGGAGCATGCAATTCTTGATCTCAGGGTTGTGAGTTTGAGCCCCATCCTGGGTGTAGAGAGAAGTTAAAAACAAAATGAAAAATCTAAAATAAATAAATAAAAATAAAAACAGGGGCGCCTCGGTGGCTCAGTCGTTAAGCGTCTGCCTTCGGCTCGGGTCATGATCTCAGGGTCCTGGGATCGAGCCTCGCATCTGGCTCCCTGCTCTGCGGGAAGCCTGCTTCTCCCTTTCCCACTCCCCCTGCTTGTGTTCCCTCTCTCGCTGTCTCTGTCAAATAAATAAATAAAATCTTTAAAAAATAAAAATAAAAAAAATAAAAACAAATATCCAAAATATAGTGTAGAGTAAGAAAAAAGCAAATTACCTAAGACTATACATAGTATTAACTCAGAAACACAAACACATACCTCTAGGTTGTATATGCCTAAGAGATGTTTGGAGGCATGTTCATCAAAATAGTAACACTGGTTACACACACCTTATAAAATTTCAAATTTCTTACTTTCTCTTTGTATTTTTATATGCCATTTTTTAAAATAGTGACTATTAATAAGTTGATTTCCTGAACAAAACATCTCACACTAAGCAAATGAAGGAGCTCTAGCTTCAGGCTCATGAATTCACATTCAATTGATTTTATTTTTATATTATTGTTTTGTTTATAAAGCTCTGAGGTATAACTGACATATAATACACCATATATATTTTAATAAGTTTTGATACATATCTATATTCATGAAATGATCACAAAATCAAGATAATGAACATATCCCTTATAATCTCTCCTTCCCATTTCCACCACACCCTGTCCCATGCATATGAAACAAATGATCTGCTTTCTCTATCACTACAGATTAAATTGCATTTTCTATAATCTCATATAAATGGAATCATACAGTACTCTTTTTTGTCTGGCTTCTTTCAATGAACACAACACAACTATTCTGAGTTTCATCCAGTCAATACTCCATTCTTTTTTCATTTCTGACTAGTATTCCACTGTATGGGTGAACAATCAGCTTAATGAGTCACCTGCTGATATTTAGGTAACGTCCAGATTTTGGCTATTAAAAACAAAGTTACCATGAACATTAGTGAATAGGTTTCTATATGGACATATGCTGTCACTTCAGTTGGATAAATACTTAAGAACAGAACGGCTGGATCAAATAGTTGATGTACATTTAACTTTTTAAGACTATCGAAATCATTGCAGCTTTTTACATTCTCCTGAGTAGAAGGTTCCAGTTTCTCTACATCCTGGTCAACACCTGGTATGCTCAATTATAAAATTTTAGCCGTTCTAACAAATCTGTGGTAGTATTTCACCACAGCTTTATTTTGCATTTCCCTAATACAAAAAGAGGTTGAGTATCTTTTCATGTGCTTGTCATCCATATATGACATATCTCTTGCACATTTTTTAATTTGGTTGTTTCTTTTCTGATTGAGTTTTGAGAGTTCTTTATATATTCTGATCAGTGGTCCTTTGTGAGACATATGCTTTGCAAAGATTTTCTCCCAGCCTGTGGTTTGTCCTTTCATTCCCATAACAGTGCCTTTCCAGTAGCAGAAATTTTTCATTTACATGAAGTCCAAATCATCAATTTTTTCTTTTATAGAACATGCTCCTGGTGTTATATATAAGAAATCATGGCTTAAACCATAGTCAGAAAGATTTTCTCCTGTGTGAAAGGGGAACCCTCCTACACTGTTGGTGGGAATGCAAGCTGGTGCAGCCACTCTGGAAAACAGTATGGAGGTTCCTCAAAAAGTTGAAAATAGAGCTACCATATGATCCAGCAATTGCACTCCTGGGTATTTACCCCAAAGATACAAAAGTAGGGACCCGAAAGGGTACGTGCACCCCGATGTTTATAGCAGCAATGTCCACAATAGCCAAACTGTGGAAAGAGCCAAGATGTCCATCAACAGATGAATGGATAAAGAAGATGTGGTATATATATACAATGGAATATTATGCAGCCAACAAAAGGAATGAGATCTTGCCATTTGCAACGACGTGGATGGAACTGGAGGGTATTATGCTGAGTGAAATAAGTCAAACAGAGAAAGACATGTATCATATGACCTCACTGATATGAGGAATTCTTAATCTCAGGAAACAAACTGAGGGTAGCTGGAGTGGGGGGTGGGGTGGGAGGGATGGGGTGACTGGGTGATGGACACTGGGGAGGGTATGCGTTCTGGTAAGCGCTGTGAATTGTGCAAGACTGTTGAATCTCAGATCTGTACCTCTGAAACAAATAATGCAATATATGTTAAGAAAGAAAAAAAGAAGAATGTAGCAGGAGGGGAAGAATGAAGGGGGGGAAATCGGAGGGGGAGAAGAACCATGAGAAATGATGGACTCTGAAAAACAAACTGAGGGTTCTAGAGGGGAGGGGGGTGGGAGGATGGGTTAGCCTGGTGATGGGTATTGAGGAGGGCACGTTCTGCATGGAGCACTGGGTGTTATGCACAAACAATGAATCATGGAACACTATATCTAAAACTAATGATGTAATGTATGGGGATTAACATAACAATAAAAAAATAAAAAAATAAAAAAAAGATTTTCTCCTGTGTTATCATCCAGAAGTTTTATAGTTTTAGGTTTGACATTTAGTTTTATCAGTTAATTTTATATATGGTGCAAAATATGGATCCAAGTTGGGGTTTTTTGCATGTGGATATTCAATTGTTCCAGCACCAGGTCTTCAAGAGACAATCCTTTCTCTACTGAACTGCCTTGTACCTTTGTCAAAAATCAGTTGTCCATTTGCATGTGGGTCTTTTTCCAGATTTTTTATTCTATGCCAATAATATGTTTATGGTGGTATCACCATTTTGGCTACTGTAAATTTGATTATAAAATTTTACTGTAAAATTGATAACTGAAAATTATTAGCTTTACAATCGTTCTTGAACTCAGTAGTAGCTTTTTGTAGATTTCATTAAATATTCTACATGTCTTTTATTTCTTCTTTCCTGATTGCCCCAATTAGAATCTTTAGGACCACTGCATACATTTTGAAATGGTAAGAGTCAACATCCTTGAATTGTTCCTAATCTTAGGGGAAATCATTCAGTCTTTCACCATTAAGTGTTATGTTACTTATTAGTAGGCTTTTCCCTAACCTAACTACTTCAAAACTTCCTACAATGCTACAATAATCAAAACAATGTGGTACTGGCTAAAGGACAGACCTACAGATCAATGGAATAGAATTGGGGATCCAGAAATTAACCCACAAGTCTATGTGCAACTGATTTTCATCAAGAGTACCAAGAGTAGGGGCACCTGGGTGGCTCAGTTGTTACGCGTCTGCCTTCGGCTCAGGTCATGATCTCAGGGTCCTGGGATCGAGCCCCGCATCGGGCTCCCTGCTCAGTGGGAAGCCTGCTTCTCTCTCTCCCACTCCCCTTGCTTGTGTTCTCTCTCGCTGTCTCTCTCTCTCTGTCAAATAAATAAAGTCTTTAAAAAAAAAGAGTACCAAGAGCATTCAATGGGAAAAGAAATAGTCTCTTCAAGAAATGATGCTGGAGAGCGCCTGGGTGGCTCAGTCGTTAAGTGTCTGCCTTCGGCTCAGGTCATGATCCCAGGGCCCTGGGATCGAGCCCCGCATCAGGCTCCCTGCTCCGCGGGAAGCCTGCTTCTCCCTCTCCCACTCCCCCTGCTTGTGTTCTCTCTCTCGCTGTGTCTCTCTCTGTCAAATAAATAAATAAAATCTTTAAAAAATTTAAAAAAAAAAAAAAAAGAAATGATGCTGGGACAACCAGATTTCCATGCAAAAGAATCAACAGAACCTTTAACATGCATCTTATACAAAAATTAAAACAGATCGGGGCGCCGGGGTGGCTCAGTCGTTAAGTGTCTGCCTTCGGCTCAGGTCATGGACCCAGGGTCCTAGGATTGAGCCCCACATCGGGATCCCTGCTCGGCGGGAGGCCTGCTTCTCCCTCTCTCACTACCCCCCTGCTTGTGTTCCCTCTCTCGCTATGTCTCTCTCAAATAAATAAATAAAATCTTAAAAAAAAAAAATTAAAACAGATCAAACACCTAAATTTAAGTGCTAAAACTATAAAACTCTTAGAATAAAACATACTCATGAATCTTTGTGACCTTGGATTTAAAATAAATTCTCGGATACGACAGCAAAACCACAAGCAACAAAAGAAAAAATAGATAAACTTTTGTGCATCAAAGGAAACTATCAAAAAAGATTTTATTTTTTAAATAATCTCTACACCCAACGTGGGGCTCAAACCTACAACCCTGAGCTCAAGAGTCGCAGGCTCCACCGACCAAGCCAGCCAGGCAGCCCCCCAAAATACAATCTTTAAAAATAAGTGAATAAATAAAAGAAAAGAACAGAACAAGTTTTGGCAAGAAAATGGAATTCACATATAACACTGGTAGGAATGCAAAAGGGTGCAACCAGTGTAGACAAGTTAGGTAGTTCCTCAAAAAGTTCAACAAATAACTACCATACTCGTCAATTCCACTCCAATGTATGTATCTTAGAGAAATAAAAACATATGTCCACACAAAACTCGTACACAAATGTTCACAGAAGCTTGATTCACAAGAGCCAGAAAAGGAAACAACCTAAATGTCCATCAATCAATGAAAGGATAAAGTATGTGTGTGGGTATATATATATATATATATATTCCATATATATATATACCCACACACACACACAATGGAATATCATTCTGCCATAAAAGGAATAAAGTACTGACACATGCTACAGCTTGGATGAACCTTGAAAAACATTATAACATCATGCTAAGTGAAATAAGACAGACACAAAAGGTCACATACTATATGTTTCCATTTATATGAAATAAAATGTCCAGAATAAGCAAATCCACAGAAACAGAAAGGAGAATGGTGGCTCCCAGGAGACCAGGGCACAGGGCAGAGATAGGGAAGGGCAGGCAGGGACAGTGAAATGACTGCTTATCGGGTACAGTTTTCTTTCTGGGGTGACGAAAATGTCCTGGAATTAGACAGAGGTGATGGCTGTACAACACTGTACAACACTGCAAATGTACTGGCACTCACTGAATTACACACTTTAAAATTGTTAAAATTATAAATTTTAAGTGAACTTTACCTCATTTTTTTTTTTTTTAAAGTGGCTGCCCTTGGGCACAGAACTTGCTTTCTCATCATTAATCCTTTTTTTACTACTCAATTTTTTCCTTGTACCAAATGGTGTCAGACAACCAGAAAAATAAACACAAACTGAATTCTCAGCTAAGTTAAAAACATCCAAAGTTACTATTAAGGGAGAAGTAATATAGATTCCTGGCCTCTGAATTATGTCCTGCATATTCTTCTTATCCTCTCTAATCCTATTTTTTCTCCCATTTATGTTATAGTACCACAACAGATGTAGTTCACTGACAGCAATTTAAAAATTTGGGAATTAAATCATTAGGTAAATCATATATACTTCTTCCTTGCACAGAATAAAAACTAAATTTCAAGTGAAACAAGCGATAGGATTGAACAAATGTCCCAGGGAAAATTGTGGTCAATTACTCAACAAATAATGATAGTGCAACTTGCTATTAATGAGTTTAAATTTCCTGAGTTTTCCTCCAACTGAAGGTGCTGAAGTACAAAGTTTTCACTAGTTTTTCTTTAGATATAAGGTTCACATAGTGGGGCGTGTGGATGGCTCAGTCGGTTAAGCAACTGCCTTCAGCTCAGGTCATGATCCCAGGGTCCTGGGATCGAGCCCCACATCGGGCTCCCTGCTCAGCGGGGAGCCTGCTTCTCCCTCTCCCTCTGCCTGCCACTCTCCCCCTGCCTGTGCTCTGTCAAATAAATAAAATCTTAAAAAAAATAATAAGTTTCACATAGTACATATGAAGAATTTAATACTTACTTATCAAGGAAATCCTTATCCACTACAGCAGTGATGTCAAGAAGAGGATTTCCCATTCCAAAGAGAATATTTTCACTAAAAAAAAAAAAAAAACAACACAAAAATGCAAGCATAAATTAGAAATACTTCTGAAAGTAAGTTGATGTTAAAATGCATACAAATATAAAAATAAATATCTTCATTTTACCTTGAAAATAAACATAACATACTAGTTTATTAAACCTTTGATTTGCCTTTTACATTTCAGGTAGCATTTTAGAGTAGCACAAGCCATTTAGAAAGGATGATGACTGGGGCGCCTGAGTGGCTCAGTCGTTAAGTGTCTGCCTTCCGCTCAGGTCATGATCCCCAGGTTCTGGGATCGAGCCCCGTATCAAGCCCCGCATCAGGCTCCCTGCTCAGCGGGAAGCCTGCTTCTCCCACTCCCACTCCCCCTGCTTGTGTTCCCTCTCTCTCTGTCAAATAAATAAATAAAAATCTTTAAAAAATAAAAAATAAATAAATAAATAAAAAGGATGATGACTTTTAAATTGGATGAAATAGAGGAAACCAGATCCTGTGATCTTTTTCCATAATATTCAACAGCTAATCACTGAAGCTAATTAATTTAAATGTTTTATTTAAGGGGTCTATCATAACAAAGTTCTATACTCAACAAATATGACAGATAATTAACTCTTTTCTAGCTAGTAAGATACCGAACTAACAAAAGTTATTGGGGAGGTTGCAGAAAGTCCTATAGGAGTCCAGCCAAGAGCCCTATCCTTGAACAAACTGGGAATGACTGTGGTGAGACCTGCCCAATGCGTATCAAAAATGGTATAATTTTTAATTACATTTAACAAACTTTGAAGAAGTCTGTTTTCACAATGATCACAGTATTGATCAAAACCAAGGGAAAGCTAGAACTCCACCGCAAGTGATGCCTTAAACGGAAGCCCAACTGACAGCAAGCAATGGACCAGTGGCCATCGTTCAGTCAGCCTTGATAGGAGGAATCCTTCTAGGTTTTTCAATGAAATTTGCTTCTGTGTAATTTCCCACTGATCTCCAGTTTGCTGAAGATCTCTTCCAGTTGCCTCCATACCAGTTACTATCCTCACCATTTGGAGATCAGTAATATCAACAGGACTGGTACCCCAGAGTTTAAGAGAATGGGATATAACCTATAATTATAGTCTATCGTGATTTAGAAGACTGAATTACAGTATCATATTAAAACAACAGATTTGGGGCGCCTGGGTGGCTCAGTTGGTTAAGCAACTGCCTTCGGCTCAGGTCATGATCCCAGGGTTCTGGGATGGCCCAGCATCAGGCTCTCTGCTCAGCAGAGAGTCTGCTTCTCCCTCTCCCTGTCCCTCCCCCGCTGCTCGGGCTCTCTCCCTCTCTCTCTCAAATAAATAAATAAAAATCTTTAAAAAAATAAAAAATAAACAAAATAAAACCACAGACTGGGCAACTATGGCTGAATATACAAAGTTATTTGTCCCTTTTTTCTTTTTAAAGAAAGCTGAATGGGGGAGAGTTAAAATAAAATACATTTATCTATTCAGACTTAAGTTGTATTTGTAATCAGAATAAAAATTTAACAGAAAAAGAAAATAAGTGCTTAGGAGATAAAGGATCAACAGGCAGATACAGTAAAACTTGATGATCATTTTATTAGAAAACTTCTCTGATTTATGTATTGTTACTCAAACAATAAAAACTCTAACTTGATTTTTAAAAAAAAGTATGGGGTGTTACTGGGATGCCTGGCTGTTTCTTTTTATTCAGTTTTTTTTATTTTTTAGTGTTTGGTTCAATATATACAGTCATCGAACTACCACCAGAATCAAGATAGGGCAGATTTCTAACACCACAAGTATCTTGCTACCTTCATGTCAATCTCTCCACCCCAACTTGTCCCCTCTTGGTTTTAAGGACTATAAGTGTGACATTTCTTTTTCAGAAGTCAATCCTTTGAACACCTCCATTGTACTCCATTTGAAAATTTAGTATACTATTAATAAGTCATATACCCTCTCTGGGCCTAAGGTTGCCTTTTTTTTTTTTTTTTAAGATTTTATTTCTTTATTTGAGAGAGAGAGAGAGCACAAGCAGGGGAAGCAGCAGCCTCCCTGCTGAGTAAGGAGCCTGATGCAGTACTCAGTCCCAGGACTCTGGGATCATGACCTGAGCCAAAGGCAGATGCTTAACCATCTGAGCCACCCAGGCGTCCCAGGCTTAAGGTTTCTATAGTCAAATTAGAATGAGGGAAAAGATGAGCACACTGAATCACAGAACCCTGTTTAAACTTATATTCCTAAACTTATTTGTCTAGCAAAACCTTTTTTTTCCTGAATGCAAATGGACAAGAATACATTTACGCAAAGAACAAGAGGGGCGCCTGGGTGGCTCAGTTGTTAAGCATCTGCCTTCGGCTCAGGTCATGATCCCAGGGTCCTGGGATCGAGCCCCGCATCGGGCTCCTTGCTCTGCGGGGAGCCTGCTTCTCCCTCTCCCACTCCCCCTGCTTGTGTTCCTTCTCTCGCTGTGTCTCTCGCTGTCAAATAAATAAATAAAATCTTTAAAAAAAAAAAAAAAAAAAGAACAAGAAAATGCTGGGACTGAATCACTCAAATTTAAGACTGGAAGTAATTTCTTATATATTATTAAGAATAATGATGGGGGCACACCTCGGTGGCTCAGTTGGTTAAGCATCTGCGTTTGGCTCAGGTCATGATCCTAGGGTCCTGGGATGCAGCCCTGCGTTAGGCTCCCTGCTCAGCGTAGAGTCTGTTTCTCCCTCTGCCCCTCCCCGCCTGCCATGCTCCCTCTCTCTCTCACTCTCTCAAACAAATAAAATCTTTAAAAAAAAAATAATTATTGGGAAAAAATTTAACTGATAGCTTGTTCTTTTATTATTTGTTAATAAACTAAATAATAACCTTTGCCTTGTTATTGCCAAACAATATTACAATTCAGTTAAGGTCATTTGAAGCCATTCTCATAATAAACTAGAATTGTGTGCTTGTCATCTATTCCTTGTCATCCTCCTACTTTCACCCCAAATTTCCTCGTTCAAGAGATCTAGATGAAATTGATCCACCCCAGTTCATGGGACTGTGAGAGTCTGATTAGCTTAACCTTGAGGCACACGAAAGCCAAAACCAATCAGCACAATATATTTCTCTACCCTTATTGATCAGAGATAGGCATGTAACCTAAGCCAGTCAAATCAAAATGGACCCCAAGATTTTTTTTTAGGAGTGCTCACATACAAACAAACTATCTTCCTTCTGAGTAGATATAAATGCAGAAGGTACTGCCACCTTTAGTACCTCGAGGTCCCTAGGTGGGCTGCTTTGGGATAAATCTGACATCACAGAGGGCAGAACAGAAAAACAAAGAAACTGGGTCATCGATGAAGTTGTTGGACCAATTAAGCTTCACCTGAAACCTATACCCTCTTTGGACTTTTCAATTACATGTAGGTTAGCTATTTTGTTGATTCCAATCTCAGATTCATTTTCTAATACTAACAGATATAAATTCCATTTCATTTTGTGAATCCGCTTTATTTTGTAATTCATTTTTATTATAAAGCCGTAGTATAGACAAGATTGTTAATATTTGCATTACAAATCCATGTTCCATTAAGTTCCTCTTAGGATAAAGTCTTAACTTATTCTCAGGCAGATCTCTTGGATTTCTTTTCCTTCCCTCCATGGGGAGGGTTATATGGATTTTACTTCTACTGTTATTGAAACAGGGGGCTTGAAAAAGTATGTTCAGCCAACATTTGCCATTTTCTTTGTATATGTCCAATAAATGGTAATAGTAGTTCCATATATTTAAATAAACTCCACTAATTCACATATAGATGCTGCTTTGTGTCTTAACTTATAAAGTTGTAATTCTTGAACTGTACACGTAGACTACTTCCCCAAATATAACTCAATAAATGTAACAGAAGATGCCAATCAAAATTTTAACATAAATCTTAAAAACATAATAAATTAAGATGGTGTAGAAGTTTCTAGGTTGGTGAACACAACTATTGGGAGGGTCGCACTGCCCATGGAAGTTCATTTCCCCACTCCTATACCATTTTGTGATATTGTGGTTTAGAATAAGAAATGCATACTTGGCCTTCATCCTGGTCCCTGGCAAAGAGCTCCTTAAAACTTTAGCATTTCTGGAAGACTGGGATAAAGGTGTTTTGTTATGTTAATGAGGCTACTTTTGGAAAACAACACCGTAACCTAAGGATGGGGGGGCGGGGAGAATCTCAGGTGACTAGAGGATTAGAATTTTCAGTCCCACCCCCACCTCCAGGGAGGGGATAGGGGCTGGAGACTTAGTTCAATCATCAACCATTTAATCAACTGTGCCTTTGTAATGAAGCCTCCATATAAACCCAAAAGGATGAGTTTTAGAGAGCTTCCAAGTGAATATCTGTGGAGATTTGGTGAAAGTGGCTCATCCACAGAGCATGGAACCACCTGTCCTTTCCCACATATTGACTTATGCATCTCTTCCTTCTGGGTGTTCCTCAGTCAAATCCTTTTATAATGTTAAAATAAATTTCTAGGCCCAAGATGGAGCCATCTTCTGCCCAGAGTGCCTCATCAGCAAACTAAACTTGTGTTCGTGTAAATGGTCCAATTGACCAGAAATGTAGTATATCCGGTTAGCTACTCCCCTTACACCAGCCAACTCTATACTTATTTCCTTGTTCCTTGATCTTTCTAAATAAGGTCAGATATGCAACCCTAGTCAATCACACCATTCCCAAGTTGCCCCTTTTAATACTCTATAAAACACACTCTTGCCCAAAATCCCTTGGGAGGAGTACTCCACGGCTTGTAAGGCACTGTACTCCCTGAATCCATGCAGTTTTCCTTTGAATAAAGGACATCAAGCTGTTACCAAATTGTTTTAGTTTTGTTATCTGACAACAATAAACCGTAATCTACTAACTAAAATGCTTCTCTGAGTTCTGTGAACCACCCTGGCAAATTATTGAAACCAAGGAGGGGGTCATGGGAATCTCTGATCTGTAACTGGTTGGTCAGAAGTACAGATAATAGGGGCACCTGGGTGGCTGAGTTGGTTAAGCATCCAACTCTTGGTTTCAGCTCAGGTCATGACGTCAGGGTCGTGAGGTCAAGCCCCCCACTGGACTCCTTACTCAGCATGGAGTCTGCTTGAGATCTGTCCTCCCTCCCTCCCCTCCCCCTCTGCTCCTCCTCCTAACTCGCATGCCAGCTCACTCTCTAAAATAAATAAATAAAATCTTAAAAAAAAATAAGAAGTACAGATAATAAACTGGACTTGTGACTGGAATCTGAAGTGTGGGAGGGGACAGTCTTGTGGGACTGAGCCCTTAACTTGTGGCATCTAACACTATCTCCATGTAGATAGTGTCAGAATAGAGTTAACTGCTTGGTGGTGTTGGAAAACCCACACATTGTACCTGCCCTATGCATCTCTTCCATTTGGCTTCATACTTTATGATAAACAGGTAACAATAAACAAGTATACATTAAAAACATAATAAAAAGGAAGACATTCAAAAGAAATAAAATAGTATCTTAGGCTAGGTTCTCCCAAAAGCAGAGCCTGAGACAAGGGCTTATAAACAAGGCCCTTATTTGAAAAGTGATTCCCGAAAGCAGAAGTGAGAGATAAGGGAGTGACACAAGAAAAAGTAAAAGTCTATGAAGATGTTACTGAGTTGGCCATGATGAGAAATGATATTGCTCCATCCCATCAATACAGGTGACTGTGGCTCAAACTTTTCAGGAAAACTTTTAAAATGTGATTCAGAGATCTCCGTCTAAAGGACAAAAGAGAGAGAGAATTTATACAATTTATACAGTGACTACTCTCTCCCATTACAAGAAGTACAAAGCATGGGCCCTAACAAGAAATGCTATTAGGCCGTAATTGTCCAAAGCCTGTGTGGAACCTGTTGCAGCAACAATGGCTAGTCTAAGAGCTGGGGACATAATGGGAAAGTAGCACATAAGACGTATCTATGTTAAAATTATACAATTATTTCTTGGGGCACCTCACTGGCTCGGTCGGTAGAACACACAAGTCTTGATCTTGGGGTTGTGAGTTGAGTCCCATGTTGGGGATAGAGATTACTTAAAAAACTATACAATTATTTCCAAAAGCAAATACTTTAAACTGCTCTCCATCATTGTATTATTAATATGACTTCATTCTAATATGACAAATTAAAAGTCTGCTAAAAACATTAATTCTTCAAAATGACCAGTTCCTTAAATACAAACAGATACAAACTAGTGTCCAGGCCAGTGCACACAAAGACAAGCATTACACTTCTTAAATGGCAAAGAACCTACGTAAGTAAGCATTTATTGTGATCTTGTTCTACTAGATGTAAGCATACTGGGATTACTATTTTGTTCCAAATGTTATCAATGTCTTTTTCCTGGAATGGATGCTAAGATGAAAGATACTGAATGTTTTTTTGGTCAGTCATTTTCAAATTCCTCATAATTTAGAACCCCAGCAACATAAACCTGTCCTATAATTATTATTTGGTTCGACAGCTAACAAATTTTATGCACTAACACAGATATCAGAGTAAGAGTTCCTGAGAATAATTTGTTTAGGCTTTTGATAAATTAATGTTATCAGCCCTCTGGCTAGCAAAAATGTTTAGTTGCACTATCGTGCAAGAATAAATACTAATAAAGAGTGTCTTTTTTTTTTTTTTTAAGATTTTATTTATTTATTTGACAGAGAGAGACACAGCGAGAGAGGGAATACAAGCAGAGGGAGTGGGAGAGGGAGAAGCGCTGAGCAGGGAGCCCGATGCGGGGATGCAAGCTGTATTGCAGGACCCCGGGATCATGACCTGAGCCAAAGGCAGACGCTTAACAACTGAGCCACACAAGCACCCAACAAAGAGTGTCCTTAACTGTTCTACCAATCATCGTCTCTTTAAATCCAGAAACCTCAGCTTTATATGTGATTTCTCTTTCCACCACCAAGCACCATCTTACCAGTAACTGCATTTTCTCAGTTTTATTGAACAGTTCTTATACCAGGAACCTCCACAACATCCCACTGGCATTGCTTTTAATTAGGCCTAAATTCATATACTACTAATTATTTGGCCACAATAAATTCTATACAGTATCACCCAAATTACATTATTTAAACAATCTATTGTATTTTTCTACTTAAAGTCAGCCTAGCTTCCAATTATATATAGGATAAAATCTAAAAGACTTAGCCTTTTTAACATACACGACATTGAATCTAGCTGGAACCTACCGTATTTCATCAAATCTAATATGCCCTGAACTGTAATATATATTCCAATTTTTCATGGTGATTGGCAAAACACAATTAGTTATAAAATACATGCTAATTTCAGGGATATTAAAATGGGAAGAAATGTGCATATTAAAATCACTGAAATATGGTGCCAAACTTTATCTCTCACCATTCTAATACATACATCATCTATTTGCTAATTATAATACTTCACTGTTCCTGAAAAAACTGACTGCAGTCCTTCCCCTACTTCTTTTGCCTGGCAAATTCCCATTCATCTTTTTAAAATTTCTCATATGACACCTCTTTCAGATATTATTCTCTGCCCAACTCATACTGAAAGGTTCCCATGTAAAGGTGCACAAGTTGTCCCCTGCACAACTCCAGAGGGTGATGTTCACAGTATGAATGATAGCTTCTGGAGTTCTGTGTTAAGTACTGCTGTCTGTCCTCCCAAAGTTTTATTCATTCTCTCCCCCTAGGTTCTGTAAGTTCTTTGATAAACTTTTTTAACAGTGAAATGACAGAACACTAATTCAAGATAGGTTGTGATAAGTTAAAAAGGAACACTGTGCTCCCTAGAGCAAACACTAAACAGTAATACAAAAAGGGGCACCTGAGTGGCTCAGTTGGTTAAGCATCTGCCTTCGGCTCAGGTCATGATCCCAGGGTCCTGGGATCAAAACCCGCATCAGGTTCCCCACTCAGCAGGGGAGTCTGCTTCTCCCTCTCCCTCCCTCCCCACTCATGCTCTGTCACTCTCTCTCATTCTCTCAATTAAATAAATAAAATCTTTAAAAAAAAAAAAAATACAACAAAATCTAATAGAGGATATAAAATGAAAAACTACAACATACTCAACCTAGAAAAGGTGGCAGGAAAGACAAAACAACATAAAGGATAATGGAAAACAAAAGGATGGTATACTAAAACCCAACTGTATTAGTAATTATATTAAATGTAAATGGATAAACACTCCCAATTAAAAGATAAAGACTGTCACACTGGATTAAAAACTAAATGGGGCACCTAGGGGCTCAGTTGGTTGGGCATCCAACTCTTGATTTTGGCACAATGGTGATCTCAGGGTCATGTGATGGAGCCCCGCATCAGGCTCTGTGCTCAGTGCAGGATCTGCTTGGGATTCTCTCTCTCCCTTTCCTCTGCCCCTCCCTCCCCCCTTGCTTGCATACGCTCTCTCTAAATAAATAGCTAAAAATTTTAGAAAAACAAATTAAACATAATTTGCTAGAGATACACTTTGCATATAAAGGCATAGAGAGTTTGAAAATAAATGATTGAATAGAAAGATATTCTATGCAAACACTAATTATAAGAAAATTGCAGTGGCTATATTAGTATCATACAGGTAGACTTTATTAAAGTATAGCTGACATGCAATGTTACATTAGTTTTAGCTGTACAAAACAGTGATTTAACAACTCTATACATTATGTTATGTGCACAAGTGTAGCTACCAACTGTCACCATACAATGCTACTACAATACCATCAACTATATTCCCTATGCTGTACAGACTTTAAAACTAGGTAGACTTTAAAACAAGGAGTGGCACCATATAAAAGGGATTTCATATAAATAAGTCATTTCATCAAGAAAAGAAAATAAATGGCTTCAAAAAACTTGGGGAAAAAAAATTGAGAGAAACAAATTAAACAAATGCACAGTCTTAACACCCCTCCTTTGGTAATTGGCAAAAGACAAAAATAAGGAAGGACTCACACTATTGGACATTTATCCTAGAAAAATGTAAACTTAAGTTTGCACAAAAACCTGTACACAAACGTTCACAACAGCTTTATCTGTAATAATAAATAAAAAAAGAAAAACTGGAAATGACCAAATGTCCTTCAACAAGTTAGTAGGTAAACAAACTGTAGTACACCAATATAATAGATGAACATGGAATAATAAAAAGAAATGAACTATGATATAATTTGGATGTATCTCAAAGACACATGCCAAGTGAAAATAAAAGCCATGTCTATGTGTTACATACTGTATGATTCCATTTATATAACAATCTCAAAGTGACAAAATTATATTGCTAAAGAACAGATTAGTAGTTGCCAGGCCTTGAGGGGAGGGGGTGAACATAAAGGGATAACACAAAACAGTTTCTTTGTGGTGACAGAACAGTCTAGGACCCTGAGTTAATGGTTACACTAATCTGGACACGATAAAATTTTAGGGAACTATATACACCACCACCACCTGGCCAGTAAAAAACAGTGTGTGCAAAAACTGGTAACATTCTAGTAACATCTGTAGTCAACTTAAGAGTTCTGTATTAATAAGGAAAGTTGGGTGAAGAAGAGTGCACAGGAACTCTCTGTACTATTCCTGCAACTTATGTGAGTCTTAATGTATTTCAAAAGAAAGGAAGAGTATATTAAAAATGTTTTAAAAGACAATTGGGGTGACATTATGACAAATAAGAGCCTCCAAAGACCATCTCTTCCATTAAAGCAACAAGACATCCAAAAAAAAAAAAAGTCAAAATCAACTTTTTCAGAACTCTAAATGTTAACCAAGGGCTTACAACAATCTGGGAAGCATTTAAAAAAAAGGCCAAATACCATTAAAAACAGCAAGCTTTGTGCCATTTTAACTTGCCCTATCCCCATCCCCCTCTTCCCAGCTCCATGGTAGCTTTAAAAAGCGAAATCACACACACACATTGAAAACCAGGAGCCTAGCAGCTACTGGAGGGGTCAGAAGAGGACTGGAGCTCTTTCAAAGCCCTATTTTCAGAGAACTGCTATTATTTGAGCTTACAGGCAGTCCCCTGAAAAACCCCATTCCTGAGGCTTCTTCTTATTTGACCTCAGAGCTTGCCCAGCTCTAACAGCCTTTTCCCCAGGGGAATTTGTCAAAAACAATCAGCTGCAATCGTTTAACATCCCAGCTTCTGAAGCAGTTGGCCCAAACAAGAAGCTAACCGAAAAACTTAAAAGGAAAAGTGGGGGCATGAGATATCCATAAAGGGTTCTGAAAAGTTCTGAATATTCCTGAGAATCTAGAAGGCCATGTACATGTGCCCAGAGCTGTGGCATGCTCAAGAAAAACCTGAAAGGTCCTAAGCAATCATCTCTGAGCCATAAGCCTCTGCACAAGCAGGAAATAAAGGTTATGGCAGAGTTGTAAGCCTGCCTGAGTATGAAACATATGCTTCTACAAGCACACAGAGCACTCAGCAAAGATTGGGAGACAGTAACAAGCATTGGCAAGAATGTGGAGAAATTGGAGCACCTGGGTGACTCAGTCGATTAAGCAGCCTGCTCTCGATTTCGACTCAGGTCATGATCTCAGGGTCCTGGGACTGAGCCCCCATGTTGGCTGAGCTCAGCGGGGAGTCCCCTTGAGGATTCTTTCTCTTTCTCTCTCTCTGCCCCTCCCCCCTACTCACATACCCGCAGGCTCTCTTTCTCTCTCTCTAAAATAAATCTTTTTTTAAAAATTTTTTAAACCTTCTATCCTTTTACCCAAAAAACATTCCAGGCCCAGATAGCTTCATTACTGAATTCTATAAAAAAGGTAAAGAAAAAATACCAATCATACAAAACTACATTATGACAGTGTGGTACTAGCCTAACAATATACAAACAGATCAATGGATCAAAATAGTGAGTCCTGGAAAAAACCTACACCAATCTAATCAACTGACTGAGGACTCTTTCAAGAAACTCTTACACCACAGCAAGAAGATAGTTTAAGATGGATCATAGATGTAAATGTGAAAGCTAAAACCGTAAAACTGGTCGCTAGAGGCTCTGGGGACTCCAGCGCATCCACGCGGCGCGGCGCTCGCGGTTTCGCCTTTGCGCCCGCGCTCACCCCGTTCTCCCACTTCTGTGGGGCCATAGTCGTTCCGTGTGGAGAGTCAGTCCCCGAACTCACGGGCTACACTTTCCTAATGCCAGCAGTATCTGTTGGAAATGTCGGACAGCTTGCAATGGATTTGATTATTTCTACACTAAATATGTGTAAGAATGGTTACTTCTATACCGATTGTCTTGTGCCGATGGTTGGAAACAATCCATATGCAACTGCAGAAGAAAATTGAACAGAACTCAGTATAAATGCTGAAATATATCCATTGCCTTCAAAGAAGCTAGTGGCTCTTCAGTTAAGATCCATTTTTATTAAGTATAAATCAAAGCCATTCTGTGAAAAACTGCTTTCCTGGGTGAAAAGTAGTAACTGTGCCAAAGTTACTGTTCTTTCAAGCATTCATATCACCCTAATGATCTACAGCTTCGCAGATGTTCTAAAGAAATCCCAATGGTGGGGGCGCCTGGGTGGCTCAGTCGTTAAGCGTCTGCCTTCGGCTCAGGTCATGATCCCAGAGTCCTTGGATCGAGCCCCACATCGGGCTCCCTGCTCAGCGGAAAGCCTGCTTCTCCCTCTCCCACTCCCTCTGCTTGTGTTCCCTCTCTCGCTGTGTCTGTCAAAAGAATATTTAAAAAAAGAAATCCCAATGGTGGTTCTGCTGAAATTTGTTTCAGAAGGAGACAATATCCCAGATGCATTAGGTCTTGTTGAGTATCTTAACGAATGGCTTCAGATAATCAAACCAT
The DNA here is from genome assembly GCF_004348235.1 of Phoca vitulina. Taxonomy (NCBI): domain Eukaryota; kingdom Metazoa; phylum Chordata; class Mammalia; order Carnivora; family Phocidae; genus Phoca; species Phoca vitulina. The sequence continues at coordinate 14,663,468 of NW_022589732.1, read as the reverse complement.
GTTTACAGTGTGATGACCCCACAGCATCTGCCTTGCAGTGGAAAATGCCAAGTTCGTGGAGATTACTCTGTGGCAGTGGTCTTCCCCCTGTGCTTTTTTTAAATCTTTTTTCAGTTTTATACCTTATGTCACAAGACATTTATTACCAACACAACTGTTAAACAACTATATAAAAAGTTATATTATCTGAGGATGTATTAGAAAATAAATCTTTACTTTTCACAAAAATCTCAAAGAAAATGGATTAACAAAAGTTGTTTTGCCATGCTTTTCACTATATACAACAAATGTAAATTTTGTACAATAAAATATTTTCTAAGTAATTTTGTCTGAAAAAAAAATAAAAATAAAACTCTCAAACTTCTAGAAGAAAATGTAACAGAATAGTTACACAATTTTGTGGCAGGGATAAGGAAAGATTTCTAAGAACACAACAGGTAATAATCATAAAATAAATCAAATCTATTAATTTGACTTCATCAAAATTTAAAACTTCTGCTCCCAAAAGATACTAAAATGAAAAGACATGGCTCAAAGTGTGGAGAAAACATCTGCAAACATATCTAAGTGTGTGTGTGAGAGTGTGTGTGTGTGTGTGTGTGTAAAATTTGAAAAATTACTTGTGTCCAGAATATAAAGAGAACTACAAATCAGCAACAACATGGAAAAAAAAAAAAAAAACTATAGGTTAAAAGACTTAAACTGACAGTTCAAAAGAAAAGATAAGCAAATGGTATATAATCACAACATCATTAGTCATCAAGGCACTGAAAACTAAAACCATGAAATACAACTACAAACCCACCAGAATGGCTAAATAAAAAAATGCCAAACATTGTTAAGAATATGGAATAACTGGAGGCGCCTGAGTGGCTCAGTTGGTTAAGTGTCTGCCTTCAGCTCAGGTCCTGGATCCTGGGATGGAGCCCTGTGTTTGGCTCCCTGCTCAGCAGAGAATCTGCTTCTTTCTCTCCCTCTGCCCCTCCTCCCAGCTTGTGCTTTCTCTCTCTCTCTCTCAAATAAATAAATGAAATCTTAAAAAAAAAAAAAAAGAATATGGAATAACTGGAAGTTTCATAACACCACTAGTAGGAATGTGGAATGTGTTCAGTTTTCCATTTTGAAAAAGCTTGGTGGTTTCTAAAGGTAAATAGACATCTATCCTAGGACACAGCAATTCCATACCTAGGTATTTACACAAATCCATACAACGGCTTAAAAAAATGTTCATAGCAACTTTATTTATAGTAACCAAAAACTAGAAATAACTCAAAGTCCACCAACAGGCTGTTACTATCTCCATATAATGGAATATTACTCAGCAATGAAAAGGAACAAACTACTGACATACACATCAAAATGGATGAATCTCAAAATAATTATTGAACAAAAGTAATCAGATAAAAGTAAATAGACACAAATAATACTTACTGTATAATTTCATGTATATGAAGTTCTACAACATGCAAACCAATATCTACCGATAGAAATCAGAAAATGGTTGCCTGGATAGGAGAGGGAGTAGGATTGATAGAAAAGAGGAAGGGGAAATGAACATGTTTTATATATTGACCTGAGTTGTATTTATACAAATAAATAAATATATATGTATTCATATTCAAAATTTAGTGAACTTCGGATCTGTGATTTTACTATATGGAAATTATATCACTGACATTTTTTTCACTAGCCAAGTGAATAGAATGAAGAAATATTTATGTCCCTTAGGCTCTGTAAGGCCAATTCTTGCATTTGTATTCTGAATACACCTTCTTGCACACTCAAGAAAATGATCTCTGATAAGGTAACTTATTTAATAAAACTCTTTTTTTTTTTTTTACAAAAAATTAGAAGTTTATAGTCTTCCCTACTAATGAGACACTAACTTATGTAGTAAATCTTTTTTTTTTTTTTTTAAGATTTTATTTATTTGTCAGAAAGAGAGAGACAGAGAGAGAGCACAAGCAGGGGGGAGCAGCAGGCAGGAAGAGGAGCAGGCTCCCCACTGAGCAAGGAACCCAATGCGGAACTCGATCCCAGGACCCTGGGATCATGACCTGAGCCGAAGGCAGACACTTAATCGACTGAGCCACCCAGGCATCTCAAGTAATAAATCTCTTTTTGACCAAAAAAAAAAAAAAAAATCTCTTCCCTCTGTCCAGCTTCATCTGTTTTTTTGCTTCCTAAAGGATCATTCTTTCCGGCATACAAATAATGTTGACAATTTCAGCCCTCCCCACCCCAAAAATCTCCATATATATCTTCAACTATTATTAATTCCCTGCTGCCCATTACAGTAAAACACTTATAAAAGATAGTCTATGCTCTGTTAAACAGTAAGTTCCCTTAAACTAGATACAATTGTTCATTTTATTTAATTCTTTTAGTTATCTCTACACCCAACATGGGGCTTGAACTCATGACCCCGAGATCCAGAGTCACACGTTCTTCCGACTAAGCCAGCCAGGCACTCCAAAATTGTTCATTTTAAATTCAATTTTCAGAAGTACATATGTGACATGACTAACACGTATAATTTGTAGCTTAAACATTTTTATGTTACTGTCATTTTTTTTTTATGTTATTGTCTTTAAATCCTCACAATAGCCCCACTGGGTAGGTATTGCAATTATCTCTAACAGAAATAAGAGGTTCAGGATGGTTTTATTTTTTTTTAAAGATTTTATTTATTTATTTGATATACACAGAGAGAGAGAGCGCGCACGCACACAAGCAGGGGGAGTGGTAGGCAGAGGGAAAAGCAGACTCCCCACAGAGCAGGGGGAGCCCAATGCAGGACTCTGGATCCCAGGACCCTGGGATCATGACCTGAGCCGAAGGCAGTCAGTCGCTTAACCAACTGAGCCACCCAGGCACCCCAGAAAGGTTTTATAACCTGCCAGAAGTCAGACAACAAATAAATGATTCCCAACTTCAAATTATGTGCTTTCATGTTTTATATACTACATCTGGACATCCAGAACTCTCAGTACAATAAAAATGTCTGACCGATGAAAAATACCCAAACCTAGACAAAATATAGGCTAATATTCCATTATCTTATGGTTCTATTTCAAATCTACTACAACAAAATTATTACAGTGCACAAGTAGATGACCAGATAATTTATTACCCAAATGGGACACATTTGAGAATAAAGGAAGAGCTATTAATAATTATGCCAAGATAACTAGCATGATCCAGGACTGTCCTGGGCAAACTGGGACATACGGTCATCCTATTTATAAGCCAGCTTTGATATTTGAAAATAAAAATCCATACTTATGTTTTATTATAGTATTTTTTAAATAACAATTTAAAACTGGCATGAGTAGGCATGAAGAGGTAAAGAAACAAGATCGTTAACCAATGTGACAGGAAAGGGTTAACATTCAAACAGTCTAGGCAATCATTTTGGTTCCCTTCTATCTTTTGACAGTTCTTATTGTAGCAATACTGTGGCTGAAAAGATTTGTAGTTAGAAAACCTTGTATGCTTTTTCAAACAAAGATGACCTATTTACAAATATGAGCATTAACAACTGACAACACTGCACAGTTCTTTTTTTTTTTTTAAGATTTTATTTATTTATTTGTCACAGAGAGAAACAGAGCGCATGCACAAGCAGGGGGAGCCGCAGGCTGAGGGAGAAGCAGACTCCCCGCTGAGCAAGGAGCCTAATGCGGAACTTGATCCCAGGACCCTGGGATCATGACCTGAGCCGAAGGCAGATGCTTAACCAACTGAGCTACCCAGGCATCCCAACACTGCACAGTTCTGTATGAGAAGGATTTCTGTTTTCATTCTTCAGAATATTTCATAAATGAAACAATTTCATTTTATTTTAAAAAGCTCATTTGCCTAAGAAGTCCCATAGCATAAAAAAGTTTGCATAGTAATCTGAAATTTACAATTCTTATAAAAGACACAGGTCCTGCAATGAGTCTGAAAATTCTATTTAAAGGCTCCAAAGAAACTAACTCAACAAAGCAAGGCAGTTTCAATCTTAGCCACATTTTAGTCTCCATATGAATGTTCACCATCTGAGTGGCTTGGCAGATCTTACTGGATGCATCTCAAAAGTCTTGAGTGTTACAAGAAAAATACCCTAGGACCCAACCCACAGCCCACATAATTTTCCAATGTAGGCCTAACCCACAAAAGTAGTTCCAGAATCATCATGTAGGGCACAGTCATGTCAAGTCCCAGAATAGACCAAATCAGACCTGTCTGGACAGGCCAAAGAATAGGGTTCCTTAGCTCTATAGCAAACACTCTCCCTGTCTCCCTACCTCATTTTCCTAGTCTTCCTGGCACAAAATCAAGTTCTAAAGCAATGTCCAAAAACAGTATAGGCACTGATGTTAGGAAAACAAGGCAATATTCACAACAGTATTTTGAAACAGTGTTGCTCAGTGAAAAGTACATAAAGTAGGAGTCAGAAGACCTAAGTTCTATCTTAAGCTCTACCACTGCCTAACTAGGACATACCCTTCACTTTGAGCCTCAAGGTCCAGTATAGAGAAAGGAAAAGGGTAAAATGCCCTCTAAGATTCTTTCTCTTTTTTTTTTAAGATTTTTTATTTATTTAATTGAGAGAGAGAAAGAGAGCAGGAACAGGCAGAGGGGCAGAGGGAGAAGGAGAAGCAGACTCCCCGCTGAGCAGGGAGCCCAATGCCAGACTTGATCCAGGGACCCCCCAGATCATGACCTAAGCCAAAGGCGGACGCTTAACCAACTGAGCACCCTCTAAGATTCTCATCTAGTCCTAACACTGCACATCTTTCGATGTCTCCTGAATTTAACTCAAGCATCAACTTTCCTATTGGGCCAATTAAAAATGACAAGAGCATCAATTTATCAAATATGTTCTATCATTTCCCAAATAAAGACCAGTTGGAATCTGATATATATATAATAAAAGACAAAAGTTATTCTTCAAGGATTATTGGTTTTAGAGGCTGTAAATTTAGACTTCATTAATAATGATGCAGCAGAACAGAATACAAATAAGTCAAAAAGATAGTATCTCCAGCCAATTTCATTAAAAGATCTTAAGTTTTTTAAAAAATGCTTTTGATGGGCGCCTGGGTGGCTCAGATGGTTAGGCGTCTGCCTTCGGCTCAGGTCATGATCTCAGGGTCCTGGGATCGAGTCCCGCATCGGGCTCCCTGCTCCTTGGGAGCCTGCTTCTCCCTCTGCTTCTCTCTCTCTGTCTCTAATGAATAAATAAATAAAATCTTTAAAAAAAAAAAAAAATGCTTTTGATTTAAATCATTATTTATGAATTCCTAATAGCTGAATGCTAAATTGTAAAGGGCATTGAACCAGGTGTCTATAGGGATCTGGATTCTAGTTCAAATCTGCAACTGTTGGGTTGAGCTTAAACCAATCGCAGTATCTCTTAGCTTCAGTTTCTTGAAATGTAAAATGAGGGAGGGAATCAGATGGGTAAGTTTGCTTCCTATTTAAAAATTTAAAATTTAAACTTTTTTCAGACAACACTTTCTCTAAGAGATTCAAATTGCTTTAATGAGAGAACATTGCATTTATAAAATGCCTTAAAATTTAAAAGCACTTTCATACCTACCTAACAACACTGTGGGATACATATTAGTATCATCATCACTGAATATTTCATTAAACAAATGTCCAGAGAAGAAAAGGAAAGGAAAATCAGTGAACTCAAGAAAAATGATTCAGTTAGAACCCAGGTATGCTGACCACTAGTCCTCACTGGTTTCCAATCTTACGTTCTGTCATTGCAAAGACTTACATATTACTGTATTTAGCAAGAATTATTTTAAGTATGGTGTAAAAAACATTGGACATAAAGTCAGATTTGGATAATTTTGTGATCTGCATCACTCTCCTCACCAGTAAAAGCTGGTCAATAATACCCATCTTTGGGCTACTGTTAGACTAGGCACAAAACAGGAACAAGCCTAATACCATGTTTGTGAAAACTAAAACTGACAAAATTCACTGAATGCAGTCTTCAGTGGAAAGTGGCTGGTATCTGTAGGATTACCAACTCATTCAAAACTGCGACCACATATAGAGAGTTGCTTCAACTTCAGTAGTCTCCCTGCCTACTCATGAACCTAAGTTCTAAGTTATCAAATTCCTTAGAGGACTAAAGAAAAGCAAAAGAGAGTTGCTATAATTGTTTCTCACAATACTTGACAATTTTTGTCCATAGAAGCAGCTTTTTCAGGAAACTTAAGTATATTGTTTCTATAAAAGCATCATGCAGTGCACTACGTCATGGACGTCTGTATTCAATTCCTAACTGCCACTAAATGATTTCGCACAAGGCACTCAACTTTTCTTGGTCTGTTTCCTCAGGTGCAAATGGGGTATCTGGTTTAGATAACATATACAAAATTTGGGGGGGTCGGAGTGACTGGGTGGCTCAGTCAGTTAAGCATCTGCCTTTGGCTCAGGTCATGATCCTAGGGTCCTGGGATTGAGCCCCACGTCAGGCTCCCTGCTCAGGGAGAGCCTGCTTCTCCCTCTCCCTCTACCTGCCGCTCCCACTGCTTGTGCACGCTCTCTCTCTGTCAACTAATAAATAAATATTATTAAATTATATTTATATTATATATATATTTATATTATATATATAGTATTAAATTATATTTATAAATAAATAAAATCTTTTAAAAAAATAAAAAAATTTGGGGGGTCATCATTGTGATTCAAGACTATGTAAAATACAAACGAACATCTAAAGAAACAACCATAAAATTTAACTATTAGCAATTATCAATCCTTCCATAAGTCAAATAAGGCTGATGTCAACCTTTAATTCAGTCTTGAACACAACAGCCAATTCAACCCCTACATTAAACACCCATCCGGTTGTCACTTGCCAAGCAACAGAAGCTTTAGATTTGTGTTTCTCCACTGAAGAGCAGTCAGGACCATTGTCTAATGGTCAGTTAAGACTGAGTCCACATAAGAACTGATTCTTAACATAGAAAGTATTTGACCCACACTCCTAATTAGCAGCAGGCTGCAAGGATGGGAATGGAAGTGGGAGTGAGGTGAGGGGAGATTAACTTGCTTTGACAGCATGATGTTAATTCATCCAAAAACACTCTTAGCATTAAAAGCTAGACTCCCACATCCCAATATAACTTACTGTGAAACCTTTCCAAGTAGGTCTCCAAGTTTTAGCACCTGGATTTCTCCTTCTGCATAATGAGGTAAATATTCTTTGTCTATGTTAGTATAAAATTATATAATTTAAGAAAGAAACTATATCCGAGTTCAGCACAGTTGCATCTTACCTTATCTTACCTGAGGATTAGGTTTCCAAGTCATCTCTTGAATATTATATAGTCAAAATTGCCACTGAGATATCATCAGGGCTTAGACTGTTGGCAGCTCACAAGCCAAAAATTAATTTAGTTTATTCTCTTCAATTTGTGCTAGAGCCTCCCTTTCCCTGGGACAATGAACGCCAAGGTCTACTTTAAAAGAGGCAGTTCAGAACACTGGGTAAATAAAGCAATTTATGTCTTTTTATAAATAGTCGCATTAGCATAGTTAAACATTCAGTCAATGCTACCTGCACAAAGTGGAGCGGCCCCTTAAGCTGTCACCATTAAGAAAACAAAAACAAACAAAAAAACCGAAGCTTCACAACTTTGGAAGAGCAATTGGGGTTAAGTCTCCAGTTCATGGCTCTCATTATATACCTACTATCTCACAAAAGTCATTTCACTTGTAACTCTCAGATCCAAGTGGGTCAACAGATGGTACCTTGGGGAGCCAGAATACGAATTCCAGTCATAAGCAAACATTTTAGGGACACACAATTTCGCAACTTAGGGGCTATGTATCTGCATCAGAGCAGGGCCAAATATGCTGGTCTGCTCACGGCCATCAACGAAGTTGTCAGAAAGCATGGCATGCAGGCATAGCCACACACGGTCCACGTCACACTTCCTCAGGCGCTGGGTCACCCCTCGGGGGGAAAAGGCAGCTGCATTTTTTTTCATGAGAAATCCACCACTACACACACAAGCAAGCTTCAAGCCCTGGGATCTGGGCGAGGGTCACCTCAGCGGTGCTGCTAGTTACAGGGCTCCGCCATGTGCAAGAGACCCAAAAACTTCTGAGAGCAGCAATGACCAAATGAAAAGTGCAGAGAGAACCTCCATCGTGAGGGGGACCCGTGCCACGGGGAGGTTGCAGACCACTCAAGAGAAGGGGCGACAGTTCTCAGCAGTCGGGAGGCTAACGCCCAGCAGGCGAGCACTTCAGGCTGCCGCCCTCTCTCATTACCTGATGGACGTCATGGCTTCACTTTCCTGCCCCACGCACCAGCGCTCGCCTCAGATGCTCTGCGTCCGCACCGGCAGCAGCAGCGGCAAGAGCAGCAGCAGGTACCACGGCAACTGCTCCTCTGCTCAGGCACTCGGCGACCGGGAGCGCGTCCTCACACACCCCGCACGCCGGCGGCCCCGGCCGAGCCGGCCCCACGCGCTGATTGGTCGCGCCGGGAGGGGGCGGGCGCTCCGCCCACGGCCGGCGGCCGGAGATGAGCCCGGGGCGCCTCCGGCCGAGGCGAGCCGCCCGCGTGTCTCGTGTCCGCTCCCTGGCGCGCTGGCTAGCGCAGTGGCTAGCGGGCGCGGTGGCCATCTTGAGTCTTGGTAACGAGGTTCCCCCTATTCCCGGCTTATGGGGCAGGAGGTTGGGTGCCCGCCTCAAAAATGGCCGCCCCAACTGGCAACGGGTCTGTCAGTCACATGGCCGCGGTCTACCTCTGCAAGCTCAGGTCGCTTTAACAGGACTTGGGACAGGGACGCTGTCAGGGCAGTCTGTGGGGATGGGGTTTAACAGCCTGGAAAACCCATCTGCAGAAGAAAAGCAGCAACCTTCTGGGAAAACCTCAGCCCGGGGAAAATCGAATGCGTGGCAACAGCAGCAGGATGTGTTAAATTCGAACTCGCAGCCTTTAAGAATCAGTTGCTGAGTCCGGTGGTCTCCAAACGTTCTTGGACTTCAGAAACACTTAGAACGGTTTAATATGGAAGTGTCCAGGGCCCACTGTAAACTTTGTGCATCAGAATCTAGAAAGGTGGGGCCCGGATACTGGTGTTTTTAGCCAGTACCAGGTGTGATCCACGTACACATACAAAGTTTTAAAGCCTCTGGGTCAAATTGGCCCACTCATACTATACTGCTTACCACACTTTTCTGAAAAGTATGCAAAGGTCTGAAGCAAGAATCTAATGCCATAGAGGGGGGGAAAAAATGGAAGGACCCTAACTCCTGGTCTTAACGTTATAATTTAGTGGGGCTAAAGGGTTAAGAAACTGATTCTGAACCACTAATAAGACAGGTAAATTTCAACTGCGGTAATGATCGGAGGGAGGAAAATCATTGTAAGCTTTATGACCTAAATAGCTTTTCTTTATTCCCTCTTTATTCTCGGTAAAGTAGTATTTATATTAACACACTACAGCCTCCAGTGGCATTCACTTACTGACCATATAGGGTGTGATCAATTCCACAGGTCTGAAATCAGTTATATTAGAAACACGATCCAACATATGATACTGAAATGTGCCCAATGTGATCGAAATAACTGAATTTATTTTATTTTATTAAATTTTAAAACAAAGCAATGTAAAATATTTTCCATCAAACACAGTTTTTTTCATTGGACTAGATCTCACTTTTTAACTGTTGAAAATTTAGCACCCAAATTGAGACACTGCAATTATAAAATACATACCAAATTTTTCAAGACTTAGTACAAAAAAATATATATCAAGTATTTCAGTAATAATTTTTATATTGATTACATGTTGTAATAATACTTGCTACATTGGGTTACATAAAACGTATTAAGATTAAACTGTTTCTTCTTACTATTTTAATGTGGCTACTAGAAAACTTAAAACATATGGGTCTTGCATTACATTTCTACTGGACATTGCTGTTCCACTGTCCAAGTTAGACTTCCTTCTTTTCTTACCTATCATTGCCCCTCTGACAGAATAATTATGTTCACAAAATGAAATTAGTAGGGAAACCAGTTTATACAAATCTGTGGTTCCTTGCTAACCATCTAAAACATCAAGTATTTCAAGACTTCCAGTTTCATTCAAAAATGCTTTCTTTAGCATTGTTCTCTTTAATTTGTTAAATGACTATCCAAAACGAACCCATGGACTATAAATCTGGTGCGTTTAGTCCAGGACAAAAGAATGTTAAAAACCTAATTATGCTTGGCTGAGTGAGAGTTTGACCAAATGTCCACAAGCAGACAAATCAGTTGTTCCTCTGGATTAAAAAAGATCTGAATCAAAGAAGCTGCAGAATAGCAATCTGAAGTGGAGGAGACATGAACAATTCAACACTTTCCCTCCTCCTCTTATGGAAAATGTTGACAGCCCACATGAACTAAAGTCAAATCAGGAATAATCCTTAGAAAGGATTTCAAAACCTCAATGTAATTTTTAATATGCGATGTAGTATGGTGCTACTTTATTATGCATACATTATCATTTGAGGGAATCTTGTTAAAATAAGGGTTGGTCTCTGTGACCAAGATTTTGCCAATTCTTTATGCACCCAGATCTAATTAATTGCTTCTGGTCCCATAGGCCATGTTAAGTAGCAAGGTTGTAAAGGTAGCAAGACAGTATTTGGAACCTCTGCTTGGCTCCCTACTAGCTGCATGACCTTGGGCTGGTTCTTAACCTATCTGTCCCTCAGTTTACCCATTACATGCTTTTCAGGGCATTGTGAAAATTAAAAATTCTAGTAAAGTGTCCTTGGCACATGAGGTAAGTACTACTTTGTTATAATCACACGTGTTAAAATTACATCTCTGGGAAGCATGATATGAAATGAACATGAGGGGCGCCTGGGTGGCTCAGTCGATTAATCTTCTGCCTTCAGCTCAGGTCATGATCCCAGGGGTCTGGGATAGAGCCCCATGTTGGGCCAGGGAGCCTGCTTCTCCCTCTCCTCCCTGCTCCTGCTCTCTCTCAAATAAATAAAATCTAAAAAAAAGAAAAAGAAATGAACATGAATTTGGCCCTATGAAAAATAAAATGCACTTTTCCTCATGCCTAAAATACTTCAGTGATTCCCACTTTTGATTTTTAACAATAAAGTTTTTTTTAAATTAATTTTGGTACCAAAACAGCTAGACTTGAAATTTTATTTTTTAACAAATATAGTGAATTCTGTGTCATTAAGGAAAGATAAGAGTCTGCAATATTCAAATCTTTAATCAAAATAAAGCCATATCACATCCTCTTCATCTAATAATCTAAACTTTAAATGTCTTTCTCATAATCAGTCAATGCAACTTTCAAAAAGTTTACTCTTTTAAAATGTATTTAGGTACCAGAGTTCATTTCAGCAGGTATAAACATAAAAATGTTATTTGAGCAAATAGGGCTCATGTGTGATTGTCCTTTCAGAGTCAATCAGGTAGCGACAAGTGTAAAGACGTGTTTTTCCATGCAAAAGCAGATCTTTATTCTTTCTCTCCTAGGCCTTTTATTCTTTTTCTAATCTTCCCTACCCTCTCTTCTACCCAGTTTTTCCCATCTCTCCCTCCTTCCTTCCCTCCCTCTAACATGCAAATACACACACACACACACACACACACACACACAGCTAATGAGTATTATTACTTACCCAGCCTGTTAAACACTTTTTTAAGATTTTATTTTTTTTTAAAGATTTTATTTATTTGACAGAGAGAGATACAGCGCAAGAGGGAACACAAGTAGGGGGAGTGGGAGAGGGAGAAGCAGGCTTCCCGCGGAGCAGGAAGCCTGATACGGGGCTCGATCCTAGGACCCCCAGATCATGACCTGAGCCGAAGGCAGACGCTTAACAACTGAGCCACTTATTTGACAACGACTGAGCCACTTATTTGATGGAGAGAGATAGCAAGAGCAGGAACACAAGCAGGGGGAGTGGAGAGGGAGAAGCAGACTCCCTGCTGAGCAGGGAGCCCGATGCAGGGCTCCATCCCAGGACCCCAGGATCATGATCTGAGCCGAAGGCAGACGCTTAACCGACTGAGCCACCCAGGCACCCTACTTAAACTTTTTTGATCAATTTTTTAAGTAACTTATTTCAAATGTAATCTTTTCACTTCAGAGAAAAAGCAGCCAACTGAAATTTCTAACTTTCATTAACCTCCTTATAGCTTAAATCGGTGCATCAAGATAAGTGGGTCAGAACAGTTTGCTCTTGGGTAGATAAGTAAATATTTTATTTTATTTAACAGTTTGGTTAGTCAGCCACTATAAAAGCAAATAGATAACTAACCCCAAACAGCTAAGTGCCTCCAGGTAGCCTAAATAAATACGTAGACCCACCCTACTACATTTTTTCAACAAATGCTTCAAGCCCAAAAATGATAGCAAAGTTCTCTTCAAACACAACCAGTTTGCAGTTAAGGGTGCAATAAAACAAGCACTTTCATACATTGTTAGTGGGAGTATAAATTAATACATTTCTAGAAAGCTTTTTGGCAGTATGTGCCACCAATTCCTTTTTTAGGCAACTATCATAAATTAAAATAGAACAATGTGAACAAAGATTTGTACACCCATTTATTCATTTCAGCATTAATAGAAAAAATTTATGATATTCTAAATAACCAAAGTAGGGTAATGGTTAAATAAATTGCAGAAGAATGTTATGGAGCTATTACAAAATGTTTTCATAGACCTTTTAAGGATGTAGGAAAATACTCATGATATGTTAAATGAAGAAGCAAAATAAACAAAAGGAATGTAGAGTATGAGCTTGACTGTGTTAAAAAAAAAAAATACATGCCATTATGCAAAGAAAAAAGATGGGAAAGAAATATACCAATATGTCATTATGGGTTTCTCTGGAAAGTGGGATTATGTGTAATTTTTACTTTCTTTTTCATATTGATCTACCTTATAAACTTTCTACTATATATTGGTTTTATTAATGTAAAATTTTCATATTATTAAATTTTAATTATATTTCTGAAATATTTTAAAAATACAAAAGTTATTCCTTCTGTTTTTTTAAAATGTATTTTTTAAATCACAACCCATCAAAACTACACTTTATTTTTGGAGGAACTGGGCTTATTTTACACATCTCATCTTTTCATGTATAAAGACTGTTTAAAACAGGAATAACAAAAATAAAATGTCTTTATGATTTTCTTGATTAATTTTAAATCTTAACTTGACAAAAATTAAAAGCATAAATACCACTTTTAGAGCTCTGCATAGCCCCTAAGAGGCCGCTGTCACAACACTGAATTTGGAATGCCTTCCCTGCATATTACTTAAAAATACATCTCCTTTCCTATAAATTAAGATGCTAATAAAATAATACTTCTAAAACCATCTATATCCTACTCCAAAAAGAGAAATTTCTTATCTCCCTAAAAATAAGTAGTGTGCCATAGCATAAGGTTCAGGAACCTGGGAAAAAGGAGATAGGAATTCTAATCCCGGACCTAACAAAGAACATTATAACCTTTAGCCATCAGTTTTCTTACCTGAAACACAAGGGAGTTTGTTATAGGTGACATCTTAAGCCCTAAAATTTCAGTTTTTATTGGCCAACGAAAGAAAAAAGTTCACTTGTGTCTCAATACAACTTGCGTTGTTTCTTTAAAGAGTTGATCAATGTTAATACAATTTTAGTTAGCTTTCATTATGGACAAGATTATTCTAAGAAACATTACTAAATGTATTAACTCTTCCCCAAAGACATTACATATAAAAGGTCTACTATTTTTATTTTCTTTTAATTATTAGCTGTAGATTCTTATGTCACATTTCACTTAAACATTACATATTCAAACAACATAATCTTTAAATGGAACCTGACCATTTGTTTCCCAGGAGAATTTGAAGAATGTAATAACATTTGATTGACTGAACTTTATTTAGTAAAAATTCTTAGCAACTCCCTCCCTGGAACACCTACACAGTGCTTCTTTATTTCCAGTGAACTACAGATCTCTGAAACTCAAAGAAAACCTCTAGTCTGAAGTACAGGATAACAGCACTACCCAATTATTTATGCTGCCAAGAATACATTTTTAAATTATACAATTGAATATCACTACCATTTCATGAAGAAAGGGCATTTTAACATAAAAATGTATGAAGGAGGGGCTCCTGGGTGGCTTAGTTGATTAAGTGTCCGACTCTTGATTTCAGCTCAGGTCATGAGATCGAGCCCCACGTCGGGCTCCACGCTCAGCATGGAGTCGGCTTGTCCCTGCTCCTCTCCCCGCTCGCTCTCTCTTTGCCTCTCTAATAAATAAACAAATAAATAAAATATTTTTAAAAAAATGTTTGAAGGACATCACAAAATAAAGAACAGCTCTTCCCAAAGTACTACTGGAATCTTTTGAAGTATAGTTTCTACAGAATAGATTTTTCTTATTTTTATTTCACTACAGATCTGGTCTATGGTACTTACAAACAAGCTTTTAGGAATTACTCACTCATTAACTCAACAAATATTTATTGAGCAGCTACTCGACTGCTCAAGACACTAGAGATTCAGCTACAATCACGAACATGAACGGCCCTTACATTCTAGTGAGGGGATATGGATGAATAATCCAACAGTAAGAACATCAAATGATCATAAGTGTTATGCACAGAATTAAAACCAGCAGATCAATGTAGAGAACAGGTCCTTCAGATAGTCAGGGAAGGCTTCCAGCAGGAGAGAACTGAATGACAAGGAAAAGCCAGGTGGAGGAAGGTCATTACTGATAGCACTAAAATGACGGCTAGAAGAGAAATGTGAAAAAAGGCAAGGAAGAGAAGAAATGTTGTGGTCAGAGCAAGAAGTAGATGTTAGCTTTTATGAGCCTACGAAGTTTTGATTTTGTTATAAGCATGACAGGAAGCCACTGTTTTAACGTTTTAAACAGACAAATAACATGATCTAATTTTGTTTTCAAAGATCACCCCAGGTTATTGTGTAGAGAATGGACTACAGGAGCATGAAAGGAGAGAGACCAAATTAGAAGCCTATTATAGTAATAGAGCAGACAAATAATAGTGGTGGACATAGAAGATGGACATTTTAGAGACAGAATGACAGAACTTGTTGTTGGACTAGATATGAGAGATTAAGGAAAAGGAAGGAATCAAGAGCAACTCCTAGATTTTGGAATATATTGGGTAAATTTGGACTAAACTGGGTAAACAGTACTGTTTATTAAAATGGAGAAGGCACAAGAGAAGCTCAGAAGACTGGAACTCTGGGAGAGGTTAGAGTTGGAGATAAAGACTTGCCAAACAGATTTTTTTCTTCTAATTTTTCTTACTTCGTGGTGCCTACTGTTTTCTATTGATAGACTACAAATAAATGTCCAGAATTGAATATGCAGTTTTATTTGAACAACACCCCAAGAGAGGAACCATTCTTGGAGTCAACTGCTAGCAGCCGTAGGTATGTATTTAAGTAAAATAGTAGGTAAAACTTACTGACTGCATAGTATATCCCAGACACCATGCTATGTATCTTTCAAGTACTATCCCACTTTATCTCTCAAATATGAAATGTTTTATTATTGCCATTTTACAGATGAAGAAATTGAAGCTCAAGAAATTGAAGCTCAGAGTTTTGTTTTTTTAAAGATTTTACTTATTTATTTGACAGAGAGAGAGACAGTGAGAGAGGGAACACAAGCAGGGGGAGTGGGAGAGGGAGAAGCAGGCTTCCCACTGAGTAGGGAGCCCAATGCTGGGCTCAATCCCAGGACCCTGGGATCATGACCTGAGCCAAAGGCAGACGCTTAATGACTGAGCCACCCAGGTGCCCCAAAGCTCAGAGTTAAATAACTTGCCCAGTCACACATTATAGAACAGAAATCCAAACTCTTAGTAGTTTGACTCTAGAACTGGGGCTAATTCCTACAGTACATACACAGTGTCACTAGAATAACCCCAAAAGTCTGCTATAAGTCTGAGACTTTTAAAATATCCAAATTTCAGAACACCACACTACGATGTCCCCCATAAGATGCAGTGATCCAATGAGAGCTTCCCGATGGAACACCATCTGAAATATTTTCAGAAATTACTTCCTTTGTTCCCATATATGCTTAAATAGATTAAATCTATTTAATAAATGAATGAAAATGCCAATGAATTGCCATTTTAATCTTTAATTTAACTAAGATTCTTAATTAAAACCAAGAATAATTACTTAGATCTCTTAATTTTTCAAAATTTCAACCACAATTCCATTTCTGTCAAAATCACAAGAGTGATTTTTGACAAAAAACATCTTTTAACCACTCTGCTAGAATTTAGGGGTACACAATGAATAGCAAGTGGCTAAGTTTACTATCAAGCTAAGTAAATTCCCCCTCCTAGACATTCAGCTATGTGAATGTAATTTAGGGCTTACTGAGGCCTTCCTTGCTTATCAAGATCTTTCAAGACTCAGAAGTTGAAATCACAAATGTTCACAAAAGGTTCCAAAACAAATTTACTTATATAGCCCTTAGGTACATCCTTTTTCCAACCCCTAGTCTCTACCATTTTCTTTATAAGAGTAAAAATAAATATGGTCTCAAATTGAATATGCAGTTTTATCTGAAAAATGTCCTAAGAAATAATCATTTCTACTTGGTTGTTTTATAAATATTGGAACGGTTTTCCATTTTCTTTTATTCAACGTTTTTGTTTTCTTTACTGAAAAGTGGTGGAATGTGTGTGGGGAACAGAAGCAGATTTCTCACTCTTTCTGTTTCCAACAAAAACATAACAGCCTCAGATGGCCTGTATGTGAAGGGGGTTATTAAATCCAAATGTAATCTTTAGGCATTATAAGGAGGCAGCTCCTTTCTCGTGCCAAATAGACTTTTTAGGTAGTGTCAGATAGCAAACTTAAGACTTCACAGAAATTTTTGTATCTTAAATCATTTCTTCAAAAACCAGAAACACTCAGTATTTTATGGAAAAATAATATATACATTTAAGTTAAATTCTGAACTTTGAAACCAAAACTAGACATATTTTCCAATGGGGAAGGGGGAACTATAAAAAGTAATCATCTTTCAAGGGGCAATAACAGAAATAAAAGCTTGGAAATATGATTCAGTCATGTTTTCCAAAATTATTTTACCATAATTGTAGCAGATTAAAAAATGGCCTCAGTTTCCTGGAGACAAGAGTCTATGTCCCCTCCCCTTGAATTTGGGCTAGCCTATGACTCCTCTGACCAATGGGTATACGAAGTGATGCTGTAACAGATTCCAGGCTATCCTTAAGAGGACTGCCAGCTCCTGGCTTGGTCTCTTGGGAGCCCTGAATTGCCATATAAGAAGCCCAACTAAGAGGCTGAAGAAACCACACGGAGAGATTCACAAACTACATGGAAAGGAAGAGAAGTCGGGTTGAGCCAAGCTTTCCAGCTATCCTCAACAAAGCATCAGACAAGTAAGGACAATCTGAACACTCCAGACCAGACCTGTTGTCAGCTAAATACCTCCAAGTGATCCTAGTCAATACCACACGGAGCAGAAGAATCAACCAGCCAAACCACGTCTGAATTCCTGACCCACGAAATCATGAACTCTAATAAAATGGTTATTATTTTAAGCCACTAAATTCTGGTATAAAAAACCAAACTCACTGTGAAAAATACATTTTTAATTGCAACCTAGTATGCTATACTTATACCTAATCGAACAATGTTTCACAAAGCAATACTAATGCTTACCATATTCAATGCACTGATATTTTCTATTCTATTTTCCTTTTATAAAATACCAGTTGTGCTACAACCAAACTGAGCCATGATGTAGTTTGAAAAGCATTATAGTCTATACTACTCACTTCACAGGTGCATACACAAAGCTAGACAAAAACCTTAATAGTACCCAGTTCATAACAAGAAGTTTCTCACAAACTCTCATTCACAGCTCAGAGCTCAGTAAAAAGCTGAAAAGATGAGGTATCTGAGGTTGGAGGTTAGAAATCAGAAATAGCTAAACAGAATTGAGCCTTTTTGTTTTTTATCACCTCCTTTTACCTCCCCATTCCTGTTCACAGATCTCTATTACCCTCCCCCCTTCCTTTTTCCTATGATTATCAAGCATTATGAAATTGAGGTTTTTAAATGTCATTTGAATTTAATGAATGTTGTGGTCCTATTCTTAAAAATAGGCTAACAGAACATTTCATTTCTTTTAAAAGGCTGCCTTTATTATTATTTATATGAGGTTCAAGGCTAATAATGACTGCAGGTCATTTTTGTTTTTATTTTTTTTATTTTTTAAAGATTTTATTTATTTGACAGAGAGAGAGTCAGAGAGAGAGGGAACACAAGCAGGGGGAGTGGGAGAATGAGAAGCAGGCTTCCCGCAGAGCCGGGAGCCCAACTCTCGGACTCTTGACTCTCAGGGCTCAATCCCAGGACCCCGGGATCATGACCTGAGCCGAAGGCAGACCCCTGGGATCACGACCTGAGCCAAAGGCAGACACTTAACGACTGAGCCACCCAGGAGCCCCTGCAGGTCATTTTTAATGAAAAGGAGTTCTCATCACTACCATCTCAGATCTGGTAGAACATTTTCATAGGATTTCAAATTACTGATAGTATTAAAAGATTAATAGCTTTTTAGAGGATTATTAGTACTTGTTTCATGTATAATATAGGAATACTTTTTGAAGCAAAGGGTGTGCTTAATTTTTTTAATCATACAAATCACCATTGATTCCTGTTGCTGTTGGTTATATGATATCTGAATATTATAGCTAATTATGAAAAATCTTTAATAAGACAGATTCAGGTTTGAATCCTATCTCTGCCACTCACGAATTGTGTAATATTGGGCATATTAAACTTTCTAATCAATAATAGTTATCTCATATTATTATAATTGATAATGCTAAAGACAAGATTGAAAATCTCCAAAGTAAATTAAAACTTACTAGAAATTGCTCTCTAAACTGAACATTTTAACTTAAACATAAGCAAAATTGGTTTGCTCAAGGCTTTTTAATTAGAAATCTGCTCAAAATTCACTGTGAATTGTGTAAGACTGATGAATCACAGACCTGTACCTCTGAAACAAATAATACATTATATGTTAAAAAAAAAAGAGAGAGAGAGAGAAGACAGTTGGAAGGGAAAAATGAAGGGGGGGTAGTCAGAGGGGGAGACAAACCATGAGAGACTGTGGACTCTGAGAAACAAACTGAGGGTTCTAGAGGGGAGGGGGTGGGGGGATGGGTTAGCCTGGTGATGGGTATTAAAGAGGGCATGTATTGAATGGAGCAATGGGTGTTATATGCAAACAATGAATCATGGAACACTACAGCAAAAACTAATGATGTAATGTATGGTGATTAACATAACAAAATTTTTTTAAAAAGTGGCTGGAAAGAAATCTGCTAAAAATTCAAGTTTAAGGAGTTAATCCATTTGCAAAGCATACCATTAAGTATATCCCACAAGGGAATACAGTATTTATTCTTGGGGAGAGGGGGGTAGGCTACATACGTGTCAGTAAGAGAACTTGAAAGACAAAAATCTAAACAAGGTTACCAAACACAGTGCCACAGAATTTATTATTTAAATAAATGCACACTATTTAAGTGTGCTTATCTAGAACACACACAATTCACTTTGACAAGTTCTCAATTTACAGCTTCATAAATGTAATGTAAACAGCAGGAAATATAAGTCCTAGGTCCTGAGTGTGAATTGAGAGCTCACTACTTAGGAAATCTTAACTTCTCTGTGTTTATTTCCTCAGCTGAAGACCGTTACCTTCATGTGAGGATCAGTAAGAAAAGGTAAGGGAAAGCATCTGATAAAATCTTTAAGTATGTTATTCTTATCTCAAAACAAACAAACAAAAAACTTCAAAGAAAACAGATACTTCATTTCTTGTTCCAGAGGGTATGACTTGGGATCAAATCTCAACTCAAATACTTCACAGCTTTAAGTAACTAGCTGTATTACCTGACTGATTATCAGTTAACCTCTCTGGGCTTCAATTCTCTCAACTGTACAATATAAATATTAGACTGATTTTAAGTACCTCATCAGGCACTAATAATCTAAAGATTCTAAAACATGTCCAAAGAGTTTCTAAAAATCACATGAAATTGTAAATTAAAATTTCAGAGGCACATCTTGGCTGAGATATGCTATTGTTTTCACACCCCAACTCCATAATTTGCAGGAAACCTCAGCTCTGGGAGGTACCACCCTACCTGGGAATTTGCACTCAGTCATCACCTCCCACCCCTGTTCCTACCCCCCACTCCCATCAGCATTTTCCAGCAGTCTTTGGCAACACTTCTAAAAGGGAATAGCTTCTAAAAGGGAAAGGCTAGAGAGCCTGCTAATGAGTATAGACCTGTTTTATGAGTATAAAGATGCAACACCTTGGTCAACAGATCATTTAAAGAGCTCTGAATTGGACTTGGTATCTATGGGATATTAACAAATCTTCTCAGGAAAGTAGTTTATTCAAGCTTCACATAAGTCAAAGGTCTCTGGTGTGTACGTGTTTCCATTAGTGGAAAAATGTACTCCTCTTCCCTTATTTGTGCTGAATCTTGGGGAGGAATGGTACACAAGTAGGGGAAGGGGAGTACTAAAGAAGGGATTCCTGCCTAATATAGTAGGCTGGGCCAAGAAATCTTAGTATCTCTCCCAATTCTAAAGATCTGTGAGTGTAAATCTAGAAGTTTCTATATTTTTCTATTGAGCATCCTTACAATATTCAAACATAGGAAAAGACCCAAAGAAGTCAAACCTACTATGTAGAGAAGAATCTATATTCCCCATAGACCCCTCCCCGAAAGACAAATCTTTTCCTTTCTTTTTTACTAAAATATTATTTTAGTAAAAATATTATTTTTAGTAC
Source organism: Phoca vitulina (assembly GCF_004348235.1). Lineage (NCBI taxonomy): Eukaryota > Metazoa > Chordata > Mammalia > Carnivora > Phocidae > Phoca > Phoca vitulina. Next base: position 14,642,566 of record NW_022589732.1, on the reverse strand, counting down.
TAAACATTGAACTTACTGAATTAAATAGTGTAATTATGTTTTATTGTAATATTTCAAATATAACTACCCAGTTCTATACATTTGGGTAAGTGCTATGTAAAACAAGACAAAGTAGAATTTTGTCAGTATACTTCCATGTGTGTCAACATGCTATCCCATGCTAAAATGGAATATAGTCAGTTCATCTTGAGTGTGTGAGAAAAGAGACATAACTGAGGGTGTAAGCCTGCAACACTTCTACGGCTTAACAGCTTTAATCTTCAACAAAACTAAGAAGTAACAATGATAACTAAGGTCTCATCTCTCTTTAGGAAAAACAATTTCTGAAAAACTCTATTTTAGGAGGAACCTAAGACTTCCCTCAGTCATGCCTATAAAACAAGAAAATGTTCAAATCTCTAATGTGGTTAACTTCAAAGACAACATATTTGAACTGTTTATTTTTAAAGGAAATAATTTTCTTGTATTTCAACTTGTTTACTCAAAAACTTACATGGTTTTTCAAACTTCAGCTCTAGGGCTCAGGGAGTAAAACAGTTTATATTGCTATATCAAGCTTAAAAGAATTTGAGAAAAACCTAAGACATCTGAATTTGATTCTTTTGCTATATTTTGTTTTCAACTGACCCCCTCCTAGATGAGTCAACAGAGAGAGTTTTCTTTAAAAGACCATTTTGTGGTATTATCCATTGATTACATAGTACATTATGCTACACAGTACACTACAAAATTAAGAATAGTATTGCTGGGGCGCCTGGGTGGCTCAGTTGTTAAGCATCTGCCTTCGGCTCAGGTCATATCCCAGGGTCCTGGGATCAAGCCCCACATTGGGCTCCCTGCTCCTCAGGAAGCCTGCTTCTCCCTCTCCCACTCCCCCTGCTTGTGTTCCCTCTCTCTGTGTCTCTCTCTGTCAAATAAATAAATAAAAATCTTAACAAAAAAATTTTAAAAAAAAGAATAGTATTGCTAACCCTCAATGTTTTTAGAGTTCTGATTACATTGCAAATAGTCTCACTAATTAAGGACTTGCAAACCCTTAGATTAATCATTCTGATAGGTGACTGAGATCTTTGTAAATTCAGTTTCAGAAAATTTATTCCTCCGCCAAATAAGTAATTCTACATTTAAAAAAGAAAGAAAAGAAAACACTGACCACAGGGCCTTAATAAAATGTTACTGTTTATGTAGAAGTATATTTTTTACTTCTGAAGGAACTTTCCCAATGGACAAATGCAAGAAATTATTATTATAGTCAAAGTTCACTACAGTCACCAGAAAGAACAGAAATGCAATCTAGGAGTGCATCTCTTGCCTCTACTGTCCTGCGGTATTGGGTTTCTTTTGTACACAAGCTCACTACATATAACAAGAAAAATGAAAGGTCCAAAAACCATGAAGTGTTCTCAGGTAAGGACTCTATCAACTCTTAGAAACAGGTAAGAATTTACCGCTAACACGTGAATCCATTTTACAACACTGAGTACTACAAACATAATCCTAAAACATCTTTGTAAGAGTTACTTAAGAATTCACTTATTCGGGGCACCTGGGTAGCTCAGATGTTAAGCGTCTGCCTTCGGCTCAGGTCATGATCCAGGCTCTTGGGATCGAGAACTGCATCCCCGCATCAGGCTCCCTGCTCAGCGGGAAGCCTGCTTCTCCCTCTCCCACTCCCCCTGCTTCTGTTCCCTCTCTCTCTCTCTCTCTGTCAAAAAATAAATAAAATCTTTAAAAAAAAAAAGAATTCATTTATTCAACAAAAGTTTAGAGCCTGTTATATTGCAATGAAGTAATGAATTATGAGGCACTAAGAGTTATTCAACTAGCTTCCTGACTTCAAGCAGCAGTGAGATAAAACATGCACATTACACACAGCAGTAATGCAAAGTATAAAGTACAAACAGCCAGAAGAGGCATTTCCAAACTGGATGATTAGGAGAGTTTTATAAAGAAGACAGACTTTGGCTAGACCCTGAGGAATGAGATTATCAGTAGGGGGATGGTTCCTTTGTTTTCACAAATATTTTCTATACATGCTATAAAAATGGGGTTTTCTATGCTATGGATTTTTCTCATGCTGAAGGAATGACACTACCTCCTTCACTCTACAAGGCCCTGGTGGAGTTATTAGAGTACCCCCCTGAACTCCATCTACACCCCATACATACAAACACCACTGGCTCACAAACCCACCCACATCCACACTGGCACACATGACACACAGGATGAGAAGAAAGAATATATCCAAGACTGGCCAAAATCCCCACCTCTGATATAGTAACTGGCTCAATAGTGGGTATGTAACCTAGGCAGGTCCAATCAAAGTATTTTCAAAACCGATACATGGATGTGGAAAATCTCTTCCACTGGGCTCAGGAGATTTTGGCTTGGGGTTGAGAAATGCCATCTTTCTTGTTATATTAAGATGGCATATGTGGGAAACAAATCCAACATACCCGAGGACAATGGAGGCAAGAGATGCATTCCTAGAATGAGTCATATTTGGCTGGGGTTACCAGTTATATTAGTTAATTGAGTCCCTTAAAGACTTAGAAATGGTTCTACTAGGGATGCACTAAAGTCCAGCCTCAGCCTCTAGAAGGCAAATAGCCACGTAATCACTTCAGTATCATTTCTAATCATTCCTAATTTTGTGAGTGATCAGTGAATAAGGATCACATCGGCTACCTTCCTATCTATAATCCTGCATTTGCAGGTAACAGCAAAATAGCAGGATTTACTAGCAACTAAATGTAGCTAAATAGCGAGAGGCTGTTGTTACAAGTAACCAAACTGATGTGCCTTGAAAAGGTAAGAATTTCTTACACAAAAATTGCTGTACATATTTTCTTACTCTATTCTAGAAAAGATATTGAAATCAGCATGCATGCTACATCTGGGTGAATTATTGAGTACTACCTTCCAATTTACTAATTTTCCCCTCAAATATGTTTGGTGTAGAGTTTGATCAACCTAGTTTTTTGTTTTAATTTCAGTAACTCCATTTATTCTTTTATATAGCTATTTATTTCGTATCTACTATTAATTTTTGAATCGTAACATGTTTTTTAATGGCTACTACTTTAAGGATCTCTGAAATACTTAAAAGTCATTTTGAAATTGCTGAGAATTCCATTAGATTTTGAGTGAATTAATCTCCTGATGGTTGTACTTATTTTCTAAATAATGTTCTTCCTCATTATGTTTGCAGGCTCAAAGTTTCCCTTCCTGTTCTTCTGGTGGTTTGAGATAGGTCACCCCTCTTCCAGATCACATGACCTCCAAGCTTGGTGCTCTTGTAGTACGTGACAGTGTGAAAACTAGTTCCCAACTCTGAGCCGTCTGGCCGCTCAGCCGTTTCTGTGCTGCCTCTTAAGGTCCACAGCTTTTTAAAGCAACAGCCAGGAGCAAAGGCACTCAGCCTTCTTTTCATCCAGGCCCCCCCCCACCACCACCACCACCCCGGCTCCCAGTTTCATCCATTGTATGACTCCAGTTCCCCTGCACAGTTATTTCCACCAGCTCCTGAACCCAGAGTCTAATTGCATGTTTCCTCCCCGTGTTAGTCCTTGGAGATGTTTATCTTTTCTCCAATATACCTGTATCTTTCTGTTTTCTTTTTTTTTTTTTTAAGATTTTATTTATTTATTTGACAGAGAAAGAGACAGCGAGAGAGGGAACACAAGCAGGGGGAGCAGGGAGCCCGATGCGGGACTCGATCCCAGGACACTGGGATCATGACCAGAGCCGAAGGCAGATGCTTAACCGACTGAGCCACCCAGGTGCCCCTGTTCTCTTTTTTAATTTGTAGTTGCTGCATTTGGAGCAGAGTAGGGGTCGACAGTAGGATAAACAGTACCATAGTAATAACAACTAACATTTATTGAAGACTTGTGAGCTACCGATTTTATATTTTTCTCATGAAATAAACAATGTTTTGAAGTAGGCATTATTATTATACCCATTTCATAGGTGAGAAAACAAAGGCGGAGGCCAGTAAGCAACTGTTCCAAGGCCACCAGCTAGGAAGGACCAAGAGTCAAACCAGATGTCAGATTCCAGAGACCATGCTCTTTATCACTGCTCTACTGATTTCCATCCTGATTAAAATGCTCTGTATAATTCTGATTCTCTCTCTTATTCACTTAACTGTGAATATTTTGCACACAGGCAGAATTTTAACTGATGGAAGGAAAGTGGAGCCATATTCCAGGTAAAAAGTAGCATATCAGCCTCATGTGTGTGTGGGTTTTTTTTTTAAGGTTTTATTTATTTATTTGTCAGAGAGAGAGAGAGAGAGAGCACAAGCAGGGGGAGCAGCAGAGGGAAAGGCAGGCTCCCCGCTGAGCAAGGGGCCCGATGTGGGACTTGATCCCAGGACCCTGAGATCATGACCTGAGCCAAAGGCAGACGCTTAACCGAGTGAACCACCCAGGCGTCCCTCAGCTTGTTTTATTTAGTGTTATTCAGTCTAGGCCTATACCTAAAATCAGAAACACAGTTTTCAATGCCTATGTCTTTTCCTAGAGCCCTTTCCACCTTCCCTGAGCTCTAAGCATTTCACACTTGTCCCTAGACACCCAGGACCATCCATACAGGCTTTCCCATGGCTCTCTCTCTACCTCCCTCACTCTGTCCTAGCATCTAATGCCCAGGAAAGCACCTTATTAGGACACCCATGCAAAGTACCTCAGGAGACTTTTGCTTTCCACTTTCCTTGATAGTCCAAAGCCTTAATCTTAAAGGATTACATTTGTGAATATAAGCGAACGGCATGTAGTAACATCCAAAAAAGAGCCACCAACTTCAATTTTAGACTGTGTTATTAAAAATACAAGGTCTAGAAAAGTGAAGGTTTTCAGTCCCACTCTATGCTGTGCTAATAATTCATTCAACAAACGTTAATTGAACAGCTCCTAAGGACCAGGCACTATGCAACACACTAAGGACACATGATCATCCTTGCTCCTTTCCAGTCTGCATATAGTCTCCTCATTTAATCCTCACAACAGACCACTCCTGGAACAGTGTGCTCAGTTTGTAAAAATAATCTTCCAGACAATTTTCTGAAAGAGAAAAAAAATGTGTTTTAGAAGAAGGGGTTACTAAAACTGTTACTTGGTCACCTAAGATACTTACAGACTTTTCTTCCTATATTTACTATATAATTTTAAAACACAGGGTCCATAGTGAGGTAGGACACACAGGGAAAGAATAAAAGGATTCCAGGGAAGTGAAACGGTTAGGAAGCAATAATTTGAGAAAAGCTCAATATTTGCTGATTGGAGAACTGCAGTTTGTTTCCTTTTTAGTATTACTAAAAGTCATGACCTGGATTGATCTTTAATTACTAATGGCAGAGAGTTATGATGTGGGCTCTTAGGATTCAACCCTTCCTAAAATCAACTTCAGAGCTTACAAGTATTTGCTTTGATGAACCAGTAAAGTTATGCCTGAAGATTACGAAGAACTTGACACTGGAGGTAGAGAGACTAGTTAGGAAGCCAACAAAGTCTAAGCAAGATGAAGTCTATGCTTGAGTTGTGGCAGCAGGAATGGAAGGAAAGGCGTTTATGAAACATTACTGAAGAAGAAAAGACCAACTCTGATAACTATATGTGGATGGAAAATGAAGCAAATACCTAGGTTCCAAACTTTGGAGAAAGAGAAGTTAGTGGTGCCATTAAGAGACACAGGGGCCATGGAAGAAGGTGCAGATTTAGGACAACAGATGGATTTAGTTTGATATATATGACTTTGAAGGGTCAGCAAGACACTCAGAAGGAGATATTCAGCAGACAGTTAAAATTAGGTTCTGAGAACTTAAGGATACAGCGATAGATCACACATGTGATCCAGTACCTGTCCAGTACAAAGCCTGGATGCCCTCTACTTTCTGAACCAGTCAGACCAAACCATCTGTAGTTCCCCGACAGAGGCAGCTCTTTCCCATCTACCTCCAAACAAACTTCCCTATAAAGCCAGACACTTTACTTCATACCTGGTTAACTCCTTGTCATCTTTCAGAATGCTCAGGTATCATCTTCCCAAACCTTACTCATTTCCCACCAGGAGGATGGTACCTGCGTCTTAACTCTCTACATATTAGCACCAAATTTTTAGCACCATGCCTAAAATAGCAGCCATTTAAAGACGGTCTGAAAAAAAGGCTCGGCATGTGTTCAATAAGCTTTCGAAGGAACAGGATCCTCTTAGAGGTGACCGCTAAAGAAATGAGCTAGGATGAGACTTCCAAAGGAAAGAAAAGAAAATGAGTTGTCCTAAATATAGGTATTCGTCATGGAACATATTCATCTAGGGGTCAGTTCCCGAAAATGCTTCTCAACTTCTTTCAGCCCCAGATACCTCACCTGTGACACAAGGATTGTTACCTACCTCACAGGTTGCTGGAGACATTGAAGGAGAGAGCATACACAAGGCACCTAGTATAATAACGTCTGGCACTCAATTAATGTGCCTTCTTGTCCCCAACCCAATGGGAAAATATGTTAGAGCCTGCTTATTTCTTCACAACTTTAGTAACTGCTACAGCCTGAAAAGCAATCCAACATAGAAAAATAATGGATCTCTGAAAAAGGGAGGCTAGACCCGTCAGATGCTCTCCTTTGTTTTTTTTTCTATCTCAACACTATTGTTAATTCTGGCTAGATAATTCTTTGTTGTTGGAGGGAGCTTCATGTGCGTTGTAGAAGGTTAAGCAGCATCCTTGAACTCTACTTACTAGGTGCCACTAGCACTCCCTACCAAGAATGTCCCCTGGGAGGTAAAATTTCACCAGGTTGAGAACTACTACCCTAGAGCTAACTGAAATTCTCAAAGTCCTAAGTACTTTCTCTGACATCTACAAACATGTCTCATACATTTATTTTTTCCCCACCAATTGATTCTATACATTAAATTTTGCTTAGGCTTTATAAGCCGTTCCCCTTTAAAATCAACCAAAACTGGTAGCTAGCCCTTTATTTATTTATTTTTTTAAGATTTTTATTTATTTATTTGAGAGAGAGAGAGAGAGTGAGAGAGAGAGCATGAAGGGAGAGAGGGTCAGAAGGAGAAGCAGACTCCCTGCTGAGCAGGGAGCCCGATGTGGGATTCGATCCCAGGACCCTGGGATCATGACCTGAGCCGAAGGCAGTCGCCTAACCAACTGAGCCACCCAGGCGCCCTGGTAGCTAGCCCTTTAAATGTCAAGCCAGTCATCATAGGTAACGCATGCAGTCCAACCACTCAGGGCGTTATCACACTGCAACCCTTAAAGCCAAATATAATAAAAGCAGGAATAGCTAATCCCAAAAGGTCTTCACACAAAATTAAGAGATTTGTTCAAGTACTCAAGTGTCTAATCTTTTAACTTCATGTCTACAGATGGCACTAAGTAGATATACAACATGAGCTTTAGTTGCCTAAGGACTTTTCCAATTTTTGTTTGTTTTTAAGTAAGCTCTTTGCCCAACATGGAGTTTGAACCCATGACCCTGAGATCAAGAGTCACATGCTCTACCGACTGAGCCAGCCAGGCACCCCAGGACTTTCACAAGTTTTAAACAAACACTAATGACGCATACAATACGTTCTGTATATTTAAGAATTAAGTATGATATGCCTATATATTGCAACGACAGAAAAAGTTATGTACATTAACAACAAAAAAAATAAGCAAACATAGAGAAACAAAAACAAGGGGTTTTGGATAATTGTTTGAGGTTAGTTAAGTATAGCATGGTAATTAAGAGCACAGACCTGGAATCAGACTACCTGGATTAAAATCCCAACCCTACCACTTACTAGATGGGTGACCTTGATCAATTTACTGAACATCTCTATGCCTGTTTCCTCCTTGGTAACATGAAGATAATTATAGTATCTACCTTCTAGGGTTGTTGTGGGATTGAATGAGTTAAAATAGGTAAATTGCTGAAACAGTGCCTGATACATACTTAAGTATTAAACATTATTATTTATCATTGTTTTTAAGGATACATAAGCAGAAAGAAGTGTTTCGTGGGTGGTTATATAAAAGTAGAAACAGCAGAGTCAAACAACTGACTTGCACCCAGACACTCTGGATTCATATTTCCTTAACGAATTGTTTCATTTGGAAGCTTCAATTTCCTCATCTGTAAAACAGGAAAGTGCTCTGAAAATGAATTAGCATAAGGAAAAATCTAAGAGCCATATGTTTAGTGGGATAGTGGGGAAAAGTTGCATCTGTCTTCTAATTTGGTAGAGGAAACTTGTGAAGGACATACCTTTAAAGAAATAACTCTAGTTATGGGCAAAGTAGGGAAAGCACATGCCTTGAACCCAGGTAGGTCTGATTCAAAAAGCCTTTGCTTTATTTACTCTATGGTCTGAAAGCTTAAAGTAAAAATAAAACATCCTGAGTTGTTATAAGAAAAAAGAAGTTTATTATTTTTAATAAGGTAAGCACACTAATTGAGAGTAGTAGGAATACACTGAAGGCACTGGCAGGGATTTGATCACCATCCATTCAAAACAGCATGAAAACACTACCAGGCCCCTAACTGACCTTTCCTTTTCATTTACGAATGCTTCATTCTTTCGGGGGTGAAGAAGGATGATGCTGGAAAAAATGAGACTTGTCTTGTATCATCAAGGAAAGTCCCAATAGTTTTAAATCAATTTATGTCTATTTTTAGACAGAAAAATCAATGCCTTCCAACAAACATTTCAAAATCATCCAGGACTGTGCATGTTGTACTTTATACTTATTAAGAGGGAATATTTTAACAAACAACTTTTTTAAAAAGTTGCAACATCAATCACACGTGAGGCAGGTCGGTGTTAGGGGCGGAACTGTTTCAACTGCTGCCAAAAAGTGCAAAGAAAAAAAGAAAAATCAACACTTCCTATCTGTTCTGCGAAATCCCGCCCCCGCAAAGCCTCGAAGGCGGGGTATCTGGGTCCCTGCACAGGATCTTCAAAGGTGTCAACTTTCAGAGTATGTACAAAAAGGAAGGTCAAAGCGACCTTCCGCGACACTTACGAAAAATCCCCAAGAATTTTGTCTTTGCCCCAGGGTAGAGCAGTCGCTGGACCTCCTCCTCGTTACCCCCCTGCCCCCACCCCAGGGAATAAGAGGTGGCCGCATTAGACTCTGCTCTGGTCAGCTCTGGTCCTCCAGGGTCACATTACCCCAACCAGGGGAAGGCTCCCACGTGGCGCCCTCAGCCCGCCCACAGCCGAGTAGGTGCTCCCCAAGCCGGCGTTCTGATTGGCCAAGAGCAGCCGGAACCGCTCCGGAGTAGGCAGCTACTCTGCCATACTGGGCTGGCCGCCGGGCGAAAGGTCACCGCCGTGGGGGCAGCTCCCCGAGCAGCCGGTCCTTGTGCGTTGGCCCCATGCTGGCAGCGAGAACACCATTCGCTGCCGGAGCCGCGCAACCCCACGTGGGCCCTGGTTAGCGACAGGCGCCGTCACCCTCCACCCTACGTCGAGTAGCGCTCACCTCAGCGCTTGGGGCGCCTCCACCTTCAGCCTTTTGGGCTTCGGCTCCCCTTCGGCCGCAGCCATCTTCGTGCTCCCACCCCACTTAGGCTCCGCAATGCGCCCCACCCCTTCTGCACCTTGACCCCACCTCCTCCCTTCATCACCGCCTCCTTCTCCCAGAACCCCGCCTCTCCTGACTCTTTCCACTCGGTGTGTTTCACTTCCACAGCCATTGGCCCAGCCCCTTTCTGGCCCCGCCCACCCGGGGGGGGGGACCACAGACTGAGTTAGGCTGCGTACGAGCGCCTGAGTCCACATAGTGCGAAACCCGCTTTCTTCTAGGTTCTGGGTGATCTAGAAGATTTAGATCCTAAACCTCAAGAGACATCTTTTTTCTCGTTCAACGTCTTACCACTTATTTAATCTTTCCGATACTGTAGCCCGAGTTGGTTTCTTTGAAGCTGTTAGTCAGGCAACCTATTGGGCAACCCAACTGCGGGGTCCTCGCGGCCTTCTCAGCTGCCTCAGCCTGGGTCCGGAGTGGACCTGGCGCCGAATCACTGGCTGGCCCAGGTGTCGGGGTGAGTGTGGGGGGCGGGGAGCCTGCGGACAGGGAACAGCTCGAAAACTGGGGAGCAGACTGAGTAGCTGGGGCTCCGGACTCCAGCCTGGGCTGCGGGAGAGTGTCTGATGCTGACCGCGCCTCCCTCTCGGCCTCCTGGGCTTTCTTGCCGGCAGGGCCGGAAGGGAGAGGTGCACCTGCAGCCCGGCCTTCTCGGGTCCCAGGCCCAAGAGGTTCAGACTCGTTGGCGTCCCTCCCCGTGCTTCGGCGCGGGAAAAAGATCACCCACGGTGAGCAGGAGTACCAACAACTTGGACCTGAGCTTCTGCTTTGGAAGACAAAACTCCTGACTAACCTGAACAGACGTCCTGTTAGAGGGTGGCGCCTCGATGAGCTTGGGGTACGGAATACCGTGAGGAGGGTGTTGCAGTTCTTAAGGAGAGGTGACAGGAATCTAAACTGAGATGGAAAATGATGAGCGCTGTGGCTGGTTGGATTTGTTGGATTTGGATTGTGCCCGAAGTTGAAGCTATAGCCTATATGATTAAGAAGGTGGTGCCATTAAAATAAGGAGACCTTACATGAGGAGGAGGAATTTTGTAGAAATATCGAGTTTGAAACAGTGGCTTAGGTGTGGATGGTAGAAAGAGTAAAAGGGGGTGGGGGGAGGAAGGCTGGGAAGTAAGCCGAAAAGAAACTTTCAAGGTAAGAACCAAATCAGGTGAAGTTTCACGTAATAAGGTAATAAGTATTTGTTTTGGTTTGGGGAAAGTTATCAATGGCATGAAATGCTGCAAGGGTCAAAGGAGGAAGTTGAAGTCTGAGGCTAGGTAGCTGGATTTGATAGTTAGGAAGTCATTAGGCCATTTGAAAGAGGTGCTTTAATACAGTCAGTAACTGGTTAAGAGAAACTGCAAGTGTAAACTAATCCTTCATCATTTGGAGCAGGAAGCAAGATTATTGAGGATGTCAAGTCAAGGATTGGGGTTTGTCTTAAAGAATACAAGGCACTTTATGTTTTGGGGCAGAAAGCAAGTAACCAATGTGTAAGATTAAAGATTCAAGAAAGAGGAGATAAGACCCAAGAAGAGAGAGAATGGAGTGGGATCAAAATTACAAATGGAAGGATTAGTTTTGGAGATAGAGGAGGACATTTTCAATTGAGACTATAGGAAAAGCTGGGGAATGAGGTGAATGAGGAATTACCTGAAATTTACATATCTTTGGTAGGAACGCTCTCTTTGCAGTAAGGTTAGTTTTTCTTACTAAATCTTAGGATTTTTACAATATTTCTAAACATTCACCATAATATACTATTGGAGTTCCCTGCAGAATAGAAATTTTTAAGTAGCCCAATAATATCTCAATGCATGAGTAGCAAATGGCTTTTATAGAGAAGAGGAACTCTCTCTCCCTCTACAGATGATCTCTCCTACTACACAGAAAAAATAGAAGCGCTCATCTTCCTACAACCAAATGTACAAACCTTCTTCCCTTTTGTTTAAAGAGGAAAAGTGTCCAGGGGCGCCTGGGTGGCTCAGTCAGTTAAGTGGCTGCCTTCAGCTCAGGTCACGATACCCAGGGTCCTCAGCAGGGAGCCTGCTTCTCCCTCTCCCCCACTTGTGCTCTCGTGTGTGCACACGCTCTCTTTCTCTCAAATAAATAAAAATCTAAAAAAAAAAGAGGAAAAGCGTCCCTTATTAAGGAAGGCAGATCCTTTCATCTAGTCTCCCAATACCATCCTCCCCTACCCTATTAGGATCCTCTTTTTTTCAATTATTTTCTCTTATATTATTGGCCTTTCCCCTTCTACTCACACCTTTCCTTCAGCAATTAGAAATATTCTTCCTTAACTGTGTGAAATACTCCCATTTATTTTCATGTCTTTTCATCCTCTTCACAGCTAGAGTTCTTGAATGTATCATCTACTCTCCTTATCTCTAATTTTCCCACTTCTTGTTATTTCTTAGCCCATTTCAGCCTGTCTTGTTTCCTGCATTCCACTGAACTATCACTAAAACTACCTTTGCTAAATTCACCAATGTCCTCTATGTGTTAAGTCATAAATTCTCAATAGGGACAAAAATTGCTTCTTGTGAGGCAAAAAAAAAACAAACAAACATACTCTTTATATATAAAACACAGTATATTTACAGTATATAAGGAGATACACAGATATATATTATGTAATATTAAAATTTTATGGGGGAGGGTGTGATTGAAGGGGAGTCTGAAAAAGCCCCTCAGCAGGCAATTAAAAAAAGAGACATTTTCAGTTCTTTTTTTTTCTTTTTTTGTTCAGTTCTTGTAGCTTGACCTCTTTGTGCCATTTAAAATGTTTAGTATTCCATTCTTCTGGAAACACATTAACACACGCTAGTTACTAAAAATCGTTACCCCCCCCCTTTTTTTATTGCTCTTCAGCCACATCTTCTCAGCCTTTTTTTTAGGCCCACTTCCTTGACCCACTTGCTATTCAGATGTTGGAGTTCTTTCCATAGGCTCTCTTCTTACTATGTACATTCTCTCTTTGTAGTTTTTTTCTCCTTGTAGCTGTAATTCCCATTAACAAAAAGTCATGTTTACACATAAGTGTGTCTCCAACTCAGCTTCTCTCTGAAGCACTAGACCTACATATATAATAGTCTTCTGAATATATCCATTTGGGTCAAATATATCCAGAATTGGGTCAATATACAGGACCAGGGCTAAGTGCCTCATTTTTCCTCTCATCTCCGCCCCCCAGATCCACCTAATCTGCTCAAGCCTAAACATTTATCTTTTTATTTTACTCCATCCCCACTGTCAACACTGTAGTCCAGGCCATCATCCTAATTCATCTCTGAACTGGTGTCCTATTATTCAATTTCCACAGTGCAATCTCTCTTAAAACTGTAAATTGGATTTTATGAATTCCCTGCTTAAAACCATAAAAAACTGCACTGAGAATTAAGTGAACCAATCTTTGCTTATCTCCTTCCCAGTCTCATCTCACCACTTCCCTTCACCTCCTAAAATTGCTAAATTTGTATTGGATTTCTTTACTTGTGTTCTCTGTCACCTCAAAGACTTGTGGAATTTTGAAGGACACTGTACTTCCCCTGTCATAATATGAATTGCATCTTACTGTAATAAGTTGTTTGCCTTCTTTGCTGAACTCTAAACACTCTGAGTTCAGGGACTCTTTGTCCACCTTTCTATCCCCATTGCTTACTATATATAAAACATATTCAGAACTACTTGTTGAATGAATAAATGGTCAAAATACTGTCTGAGAATTAGAGAAGCTAGAGTCTTCCCTGGTCTCATTCTCTTACCTTGCATATAGGCTCTTCCATGCCTCTGTTCTGTTTTATGTAGAAGGAATACATTTTCTTTTTTAGACATTATTCCAAGGGTATTTTGACTACTGATCTTCCTCGACTTCTGTTGAGGTTATGTCCTGAAAATATTGTAAGTCAAAGATGCATTTAATATACCTAAACCTACTGAGCCTCATAGCTTAGCCTACCCTACCTTAAATGTGCTCAGAACACTTAACATTAGCCCACAGTTGGGCAAAATTATCTAACACAAAGTTTATTTTATAGTTAAGTGTTGAATATCTTGTGTAATTTATTGACTACTGAAGTGAAGAACTGAATGGTTGTAAGTGTATTGGTTGTTTACTCTGGTGATCAGGTGGCTGACTGGGAGTTTCGTCTTGCTGCCTTTACCCAGCATCTCAAGAGATTATTATATCACTCTCCCAGAAAACGATCAAAATTCAAAATTCAACGTATGGATTCTAATGGATGCATATCACTTTTGCACGATTGTAAAGTAGAAAAATCTTACATCAAACCATCGTAAGTCAGGGACCATCTGTATTATAATTGCATTGTTTGTGAATCATCGGGTTGACTGTTCAGCATGGGTAAAGAGGATTTATGAAATATTTAAGCTGCAAAGTTCTGATGGAACTTTCTCAAGTGGCTTTAAAATAAGCTGGTAGCATTCTGTTTTCTGATTCAAAATTCACTAAGAACACAAAGATGGTTGTGGTTGCACTGAGTGTGTAGCTTTCCCAGAAAGTTTATTAGAATGATGAAAAGAGTTACAGCAGCTACTAAAAGGATAAGTAACTAAAGAAACAGACTAATTTACACTGCCACGTGTGGCATTTATTTAATTGTTATATGCATTAGGCTCTTGATCATAAAGGAATAGAAGAAATAAGCTCTTTTTTCTTACAATAGAAGGGTAAGGTGGGTTTTAAAGCTAAGCACTGTTGAGAGCTACAAGTGTTATGCTTTCATCTTAGCACTAAGGATAATAAACCCAGATGGCCGGTTTAACTTACTGTATTCTTCTGAGATTAGAACTATTGCCAACAAAACAACTTTGGTGCAAACTTCCTGGAAAGATTTTTTCACCAGTTTAAGAGGATGAATAGGAACTTGGCCTCTAAAATAAAGGAACTATGAAGTCACTTGCTTCAAGAACAAGCAGCTCTTTTAGGGTATACTGTGGCAACAAAGTACCACAGATCCATATGAACTATACCTTCTATAGGATGAATGGTTTTAGAAGATAACTTATGTCAGCTCTTTTAAATATAATTTCTGCTCTAAATAATTTATTAGAACACATTTTGGCTTCTAACTAAAGAAGCACATCTTTCAGCTCTTCTTAAATTATAAGCTCAAAGAGCACATTTGCTGCTCGGTCCAGTATGGTAACAACCAACTACATGTAGTTATGTACATTTAAATTAGTTAAAATTAAAACTTCAGTACATCCATTGCATTAGCCACATTTCAAGTGTTCAGTGGCCACATACGACTAGTGGAGACTGTATGGGACAGCCCGGATACAAGACATACCCATCATTGCAGGAAATCCTCTTGGACAGTGCAGCATTAGAGTATGTTCCTAACAATTAGTCTCCTGGAGTCGGGTAAGAACAGGAGCCTGAGATTCATCCAGACCTGGGTTTGAACCCTAGCTCTGATACTTATTGTATGATCTGATTTAACATTTCTAAGACTTTATTGTCTTAGCTCTAAATGGGGATAAGCGCAATATTTGTAACATTGAGTCGTGAAGATTCAATGAGATAATGTAGGGAAGTGCCTAGCATAGTGCCTGGCCTACAGTAAGTACTCAGTACCTTTTAGATATTATTAATTTATTTATTTTTGATGAATAAAAAACTTTGAATAGAGCTGAAAATTTAATTTTGTAAAGAGTACCATATTCCATAGCTGGCTCACTTAAAGTGCTCAAATCTGAGTCTCTGAGTGGATTACAATGTTCTCCTTTCAGCTACACGTTGTATTTCAGGTGAAGATTTTATTCTAAGAAAATGTGTCCTAATACAAATTTAGTTGCAGATCTTATCATTGGATATTCCTATTTCATTTTTTTTTTAAGTGTATCAGCAGACGTTATAGTTAAAACCAGTAGGTTCTCTATAGCAAGTCTGTATTCCAGTGACACTACTTAGTACTCAAATAGAAATATAATGCTGACACAAAGCAAACCTGTTAAACAAAGCATCTGACTAGATGAAGTAGAAAAATTTAACAGGTTTCAGTATTAATC
Organism: Phoca vitulina; assembly: GCF_004348235.1. Lineage (NCBI taxonomy): Eukaryota > Metazoa > Chordata > Mammalia > Carnivora > Phocidae > Phoca > Phoca vitulina. The sequence goes on along the minus strand of NW_022589732.1, from coordinate 14,626,947 downwards.
TAGAAAAATTGAGTAGGTCCGAAGCCTCAGGGTTTATTGCTGCCAACTCACATTGATTGCTTGGCTAAATAGAGATGCCTTTGAACAAAGAAACATTGTTTCTAATAAACAGGAACCTGAAAATGTTAATAGCATTCATATTTATTAATACAGTAATTACTAAAATACATCTTAGTAATTAGTAATTTACATAAAAACTTCTGAACATGTGCCAAATGGGAAGGGGAAATCATCACCAGATAGTCCTTAAATGTCAACTGCTTTCATAAAATAAATGACTTGCTCTCAAAAGAACTGGTCAGGTTGGTGGCATTGTTTTCTGTCTGAAGAGAATTGAATGAATCCATTCTGGAAAGTCTTCCTTTCCTCTTTGGAATTTATCTTCATGCAGAGAAACTGTATGTATTCATTTTAAATTTTTTACACTTAGACTACACTTACACAATACTATAATTTTTAATTAGTGGACCACTAGGCTAAACACCTGATAAGTAATGTTATCTACATAAAAGAAAGGAACACGTTAAGGTAATTAGATATTTTTCTACTGTCCCTCATTTGTAAAGATAATAAAGTTTTTATTTGAAATATAGTTAACACTCAGAAAATTATATGTCACAATGTAAAACCCAATGAATTGTCACAAAATGAATATAACTTGTAACTATCATCTAGATCAAGAAATAGGGGCGCCTGGGTGGCTCAGTTGGTTAAGCGACTGCCTTCGGCTCAGGTCATGATCCTGGAGTCCCTGGATCAAGTCCCACATCGGGCTCCCTGCTTGGTGGGGAGTCTACTTCTCCCTCTGACCCTCCCCCCTCTCATGTGCTCTCTCTCTCTCATTCTCTTTCTCTCAAATAAATAAATAAAATCTTTAAAAAAAAAAAAAAAGAAATAAAACATTACAAGCACCTTAGGAAACATCCCCCATGCCCCTCTTAGTCACTACCCCCACTGTCCATAAAAGATTTCTCAAACCATAGATTAGTTTTGTCTGTTCTAGAAAGTCATATAAATAGAATTATACTGTATGTATCCTTTTGCATCTGGTTTTGTTTGTTCAGTATTGTGTTTGTAAGGTTCATCCATATTTGCTTCATGTAGCAATAGTTTGTTTTCATTGCTGTATATTATTTCATTTTAATAGTACACTATAATTTCTTTTTCCATTGTACTATTAATAAATATTTTGAGTTCAAGGTTTTCACTATAACAGTATATTTTTATACATATTTTTGGTGCACATTTGTACACATTTATGTTTAATGCACCTGGGAGTAGATTCGTGTGTCACAGTTATTAAGAATATTTTTTAAGTGAAATATAATTCACATATTATGAAACTCATCATTTTAAAGCATACCATTTAGTAGTTTTTAGTATATTCACAAAGTTGCACAACCATTATCTCTAATTCCAGATTTTTATCACCTTAAAAAGAAATGGCAAACCCATAACCGCTAACTCCCCATTGTTTTCCTTCCACCCAGCCCCTGACAACCACTAACCTAATTTCTGTCTCCGTAGATTTGCTTATTCTGGACATTTTAGAAAATAAAATCACACAATATGTGACCCTTTATGTCTGACCTCTTTTACTTAGCATAATGTTTTCATGGTTCATTCCTTTTTATGGCTGAATAATATTCCATTGTTGGAAAATTATTTACCTGTTCATCAGTTGATAGACATTTAAGTTGTCTCCACTTTTTGACTATTCTGAATAATGCTGCTAGGAACATTTGTATACAAGTTTGTTTTGTTTTGTTTGTTTGTATACAAGTTTTATATGGACATCCATTTCCAGTTCTCTTGGTTATATATCTAGGAGTACAATTGCTGAGTTTTTTGGTAACTCTATCTTTAACTTTTTGAAGAACTCACTGTTTTCCACAGCATCTGTACCATTTTACATTTCTACCAACAATGTATGAGGATTCCAGTTTCTCCACCTTCTTGTCAATACTTGTTATTGTCCGCATCTTAATTATATCTAGCCTAATGGATATGAAATGTTACCCCATTGTGATTTTGATCTACATTTGAAAAGATGTTGAGCACCTTTCCATGTGCCCAATAAGCATTGATCATTTATATGTATATCTTCTTTGGATTCCTTGCCCATTTTTTTTATTGTGTTGTCTTTTTATTATTCAGCGGTAAGCGTTCTTTTTATATTCTGGATAGTAGTCCCTTATAAGATACATGGTTTGCAATTATTCTCTCATTCTGTGGGTTGTCTTTTTATTTTCTTGATAATGTCCTTCAAAATACAAAAGTTTTAAATTCTGATACAAGTCCAGGTTATCTGTTTCTTTTTTTGTTGCTTGTGCTTTTGGTGTCATCTAAAAAAAATTATCTAATCCAGGGTCATGAGGGCTTAATGGATACTTTTTTCTAAGAGTTTTTAATAGTTTCAGCTTTTATATTTAGGTCTTGATACATTTTGAGTTAATTTTTGTATATGGTATAAGGTAGAGGTCCAAATTCATTCTTTTGCATGTGGGAATCCAGTTGTCTGAGCACCATTTGTTGAAGACTGTTCTCTCTCCCACTGAATGGTCTTGGCAATTTTATAAAAAATCAGTTGACCACATATGTAAAGGTTAATTTGAGAATTCTCCATTCTGTTCCATTGATCTGTATGACTATTCTGCCAGTACCACATAGTACATTTGTAGTAGGTTTTAAAATCTAGAAGTATGAGTCCTCCAAATTTTTTCTTTTTCAGGAGTGTTTTGGCTATCCTTTGTCTCTTTCATTTCCATATGAATTTTAGGACCATCCTCTTAGTTTCCACAAAAAAAGGCAGCTGGCATCATAGAAGGGATTGCATTGAATCTTAAGCCAATTTGGGGAGGTATTGCTATCTTAACAATATTAAGTTTTCTAATCCATGAATGTGAAATGTCTTCCCATGTTTTAGATATTTTTAATTTCTAATTTCTTACAATGATGTTCTGTACTACTCAATGTATACTAATAATGTTCCTACAGTTCTATACTAATGATGTTCTATACTATTCAATGTACTTGCACTTTTGTTAAATTTAGTCCTAAATATTTTGATCTTCTTGATGCTCTTGTAAATGGAATTATTTTCTCAATTTCATTTTCAGGTTATTCATTGCTATGTGTAGAAATACAATTGGTTTTTTAAAAATATTAATCTTGTATCCTGCAACCTTGTTGAACCCATTTATTAGCTATGATTTTGTGCATGCGAGCATGTGTGGGGGTGTGTGTGTGTTCTTAGGACTTTACATATACAAGATTGTATCATCTGCAAATTGAGGTAGTTTTATTTGTTCCTTTCCAATTTGGAAGCCTTTTTTTCATTTTCTTGCCAAATTGCCCTGGCTAGATTCTCCAGTACCCTATTGAATAAAAATGGTGAGAATGAACACCATTGTTTATTCTTGATATTAAGGGGAAAGCTTTTAATCTGTAGTCATTAAATATCATGTTAGTTATGGGATTTTCACAGATGCTCTGCTCTCTTGGGGTTAGGAAGTTTCTTTTTCTAGTTTTAAGTGTTTTTATTGTAAACGGGTGCTAGATTTTATCAAAAGATTTTCCTGCATGTTTTGAAATCATTATATGTTTTTTTGTCTTTTATGTAGATTGTATGTTACATTGATTTTCATATGTTGAACCAATCTTCCATTCTTGGAATAAACCCCATTGGTCTAGGTGTATAATCTTTATATGTTGCTGGATTCAGTTTATTAGTATTTTGTCAAGTTTTACAGCTATTCTTAAGTGATATTGGTCTGTAGTTTCTTCTATTGCCTTTGTCTGGTTTTGATGTCAGAATAATACAAGGATACTTTTTGATGTACACTAAATTTAAACTTTTTTCCCCCCAGAAAATGATCCACAGTCTATTTCTCATAAACTGTTCCGGTGACATATTTCTAGAGAAGCACTGGAAGAGTGTTGTAAGCCAGTCTGTCTGTGATTATTTCTTTGAAGCTCAAGAGAAAGCTGCTGATGTTGAAAATGTACCACCTGTCATTTCAACACCTCATCACTACCTCATCAGTATCTACCGGGACAAGCTCTTCTTTGTGTCTGTCATACAGACTGAAGTGCCCCCTCTCTTTGTAATTGAGTTCCTACATCGAGTTGCTGACACTTTTCAGGTTGGTTATTCATCAAATCTTTTGAACTTAAATTAATCAAGTTAGTTGGGGGTGGGACACATAATTATATTCTTTAATTATCCAGCTTTGGATTTGTCTTCCATCTATCTCTTCTTTTCAACTAAGCATAAATTCATAAACCCTTTTTTTGTAGAGTGCACAGCAGTACACATGGGTGCTCTATTCACTGTTTCAGTAGAACATAGTAATCTCATGGTCATGGAAGCCATATTTATATGTATTACAGATTATGTCATCAGGAAACAGTAATGCCCTCTACATAAAGATCTTTGGTTCCAAAATTTTTATTGGTTATGTAATCTTCTAATATTTACATTTTATTATCTTGCTAAGTATACCAAATAACTGAACACTTAATCTGTGTTTTGGGGGGGTATCTAATCAGGGAAAATTAAGTTTATAGATCACATCCTAGTTTAATGTTTCAATGTACTCTCTGTCTTAATATATAATAGGAAATCAGTTCAATCTAAAAATATTGAGAAAATATTGAGGAATAGAACTGTGGAGGGTTTTTTCCCTCTGACTTATATCTTAAACGATGAATTATGCTACTCTAAGTTTATCCTTCTGAACAGAGTGTTTAGAAAGCCTTTCTTCATGCCTTCCATTGTGCAATATTATGTACATTTTGTTAAGGACTACTTTGGTGAGTGTTCGGAAGCTGCAATTAAGGATAATGTGGTCATTGTATATGAGCTCTTGGAAGAAATGTTAGACAATGGATTTCCACTGGCTACTGAATCTAATATTTTGAAAGAACTGATTAAACCACCAACAATTCTCCGTTCTGTCGTCAACTCTATCACAGGTAAGGTGAAAACATGCTGCATTAGGAACTGAGCAATTAAAGCTTTATAAACAACTCCTTGTTGCTTATGATCTGGCAGATTATTAAGGTAGTCCAGTTTGGCCAGAGTTAAAGTTAGTGGTATTGTTAAAATGAATGTGTATTTCTTTTCATGGGGAAACTCGGTCTTAAATGATAAAGAAAACTTGATTATTCTCTTTTATTATAGGTTTTTCTATAGGCCCACAAAAACATTATTACTATTACTTAAAACTAATAAGACTGAATAAATTTTCCCAGTTAATCGTAAAGAAGCCCATCTAGTGAGGTTATAAAAGGGAAACCTATATGTGAGGCTACTTAGAAGAACATTTAGTCTATTTATAGACTGGCATTTTAATATTTAAATTAGCATTATTTTATGTGATGTGATGAAGATGTTAACTAACACTACCCTGGGTAATCATTGTAGTATATAAGTGTATCAAATCAACATGTTGTATACCTTAAACTTAACACAATGTTATACGTCAATGATATCTCAATAAATGCTGGGAGAAAAATAAAAATTAATAAATAGCATTATAAAACTGGCATTATGTTGTTACCCCCAAATTACTAGGAAAAAGAAAATTTAAGACTCTCTACCACAGAGTACATATTGTCTCCTCCAAGTCTTTCTTTTATACGTGCAGAATTATTAAAACAAAAAGAGATAGGAAATTAGTCTATTTGTGAGATCTCACGCATTGTGGGCCTTGTACTTGTGTTATAAATTTCTAATTTTTGTTTATTTCTTGAGTATAGCTAGAAATTAAGTACATCCAGATGATAGTATTTTTTGAGAGTATTGAAGTCTTCTAGAGAAAGATTTCTGTGAAATGTTACGTGCCACACCAGCTATGCTGTCTGCCATTTTAAACCCCTCTCGAAGTGTATTGACCTAAAAAATGGGGCAAGAGAGGCCTATGAAAAAGCTTTATTCATCTTCTGTATAAGGCGGAGCGGAGCATTAGGAGAAATTCAAGGAAAGATAAGATGGAGTAAATGTGCCTAAAACTTATGCTCTGTTTGGGAGTTTGGGAAAATTAAAGTACATAAATAATATAAGATTGTAAAAGGCAATTCCATACTTTATAAACAATACAAGGACACTGAAAGTATACATGATATACTTTACAAAACTATAAAAATTTCTCTTAATTACACATAAACATTCATACAGACAAAAAAGTTCTGAAATGTTTTCAATGACCATCTCCAACTAAGGAACTACATACTATCTTTATTTTTGCTTTATACTAATTTCTAAAATAAACATGTATTTTATAGTTACTAAAATATAGAATGAAAGTATATAGGTTATTAAGGCAGTGCATTATGAAATTAAAGAAAATGGTTCAGTAGATGAACTGTGGTGCTTGGCCCCAGTGCAGGGCCCTAGAGAATCAGCAGAATTTAGGGAGGGAGGGAGGAATAAGAGCATTCTATAGATGGAACTGTATGAGAAAAAACACAAAGTGAAAAACCTTGAATTGTATGAATTCATTTAGCAGGAACAGAGCTGTGTTTTTAGCTGAGTAATGAGATATAAAACTTAAGAGTTGAGGAAATTCTTGAATGGTAGGCTAAATATTTAATTTTTATCATAAAGCCAGTGTGGAAACATTGAAAGTTTGAACAGGAAGGTGAAAGCAGTGTTCTTAGAAAATTCTTGAAAGCAAAAGGTTTGGAGAAACAAACACCAATCAAATTAGACTGTAAAGTTGTATATACAGTATGATTGCAACTATATTTTAAGGTGCAGTCAGAAAAAAAGCAAACTTATCAAAATAGAAAAAAATAAGTGCAACCCATTTATGAGGGAAATGTTTAAAGAAATATACCAAAATGTTAATGGTAGTTGTAGTTTGGTAATAGGAAGATAGATTCTTTTTAGCCACTTTTCTGAACTTTCCATGTGTTGTTATTAAGCATGTACTACTTTTGAGTTGGAAATGTAAATTAACCAAAATGTTAAATATGTCACAGCTCAAGGGTATGTTTTGGACAACTAGACTTATTTTCAGACATACGTCAATTTACCAGTAAATTAGCCAGATATTAAACATGAGCCATATTGCAGCCATATGGGTGTGCCGACCTAAAAATGGGAAAAGAATGTGTTCTTCATCCAGTTACTCCGCTGAGGCCTGCTTGGCAGCATATCATGTAGAATTTAAGCTGCATACCAAAGGGCCTACTTATCACTCTGTATTCTCAGTGGAGACATTTTATCAGCAGAAGGTTTTAAAACAACTAGCCTCTTTTCTTCATCAGTGGCAGCATAACGAGATTCTGTTGTTGAGCCACTGAAATTAGGTTAGGTTACTGTTAACACACAGGAAGCAAAAGATAAGTAAATGAATTTAACCTGGTTTGGCACATAGAGGACCACATGGCCTATTTCTGTCTTCTAGAAATTTGATCATGTTAGTATGGATATATCTCCCAACAATTCTGGAAACTATCCACAATGTCAATGAAGAAAAACCCAAACATTAAAGCAGCAGCTACGGCATTTTTTTTTTCCTGTTAATAGCTTTTCTTTCTTTCTCTTTTTGTTTTTAAAGTAAACTGTACACCCAATGTGGGGCTCAAACTCATGACCCACAGGTCAAGAGTCTCACACTCTACCGACTGAGCCAGCCAGGCACCCCTGTTAATAGCTTTCCTGATCACCGTTTTATGCATTACCTTTGCTTTCTCCTTTTCTGGTTTTCTAGGCAGTAGTAATGTTGGGGACACACTCCCCACTGGGCAGCTGTCCAACATCCCATGGCGCCGGGCAGGGGTAAAGTACACAAACAATGAAGCCTATTTTGATGTCGTTGAAGAAATAGATGCAATTATAGATAAATCAGGTAATTGTGGGCATGTGGTCTTATTTGGGAAAAACAGTTGAGCTGACATAAGCTGAATAGAAAATTGAAATCCCTTGGTGGTATGGTTTCAGCAGAAAGGCATTCATTTCTTAATAGCTTAAAAAACTGTTTATTTTGCCCAGAGGTTACATATAATTTTCATAACCACTAGCTGAGATCTGCCAAACCTTTGTAAATCAGATCTCATGCTGCCTTATTTTAAACCAGTTATTACCCTGTATGCCTCTCTCTCTTGCCGTTTTTTCAACATTTATCGTTTATCTGCCATGCACCATACTTTTGCTACCACTGTATATGCAGTACTTCTAATAAAGACCCCAGAGAAAATAGCGGTACTGTACTAGAACCGTAAAATTTTATTAAAAACATCTAGTCCAACCCTCACATTTTATGCACAAGGAAACTGAGGCTCAGAAGCGTTTAGTAATCTGCTTAAGGTCACACAGCTAGTTGGTGTGTGAAAATGAGCTATTGTGAATTAATAGCCAATATCTTTTCTTCAGTGAGTGCCCTTTTCATTATAAAATTCCATCATACAGAATAAAGAGCTGTATTATTACAGAATAATGGCTCCTATTTCTTGAAAGTTAACAGCTTAGTCCATTTCAATGAGAAATTTTCCTCATTTTTAAATTCCATTAAAAATACTTTAACTTCACTTTTTTTTTCTAAGAGGGAAAGAGTTGGGGGAGAGGGCAGAGGCAGAGGGAGAGAGAGAATCTTAAGCAGGCTCCACACGCAGCATGGAACCCAAGGCGGGGCTCTATCTCATGACCCTGAGATCATTGACCTGAGCCGAAACCAAGACTCAGACGCTTAACCGAATGAGCCACCCAGGCACCCCAAAAATATTTTAATTTCATATCCAGCTGTCTTACAAGGTTGACTCTATCAAGATAGAGGCAGGTTTGGGGCACCTGGGTGGCTCAGTTGTTAAGCATCTGCGTTCAGCTCAGGTCATGATCCCAGGGTCCTGGATCGAGCCCCGCATCAGGCTCCCTGCTCTGCGGGAAGCCTGCTTCTCCCTCTCCCACTCCCCCTGCTTGTGTTCCCGCTCTCGCTCTGTGTCTCTGTCAAATAAATAAATAAAATCTTAAAAAAAAAAAATAGAGGCAAGTTTGATATTCCTTAGAATTACCACAGTCCTACCAGAGTTAGGTGTGGGCCCTGGTACTTAGTGAAGAAGCTGTCATAACGAATGTGATGGATCCCCTGTCCACTAACTTGTTAGTAGATGTGCATGTTTCATTATATCTGACACCCAGGAGGTGTCTCCATAACTTCAGATACAGTGATCATTCTAGTAAAGGCTCAGATTCCAGTGATGTTATCACTTTCTTTCTTCAGGATCTACAGTCTTTGCAGAAATTCAGGGGGTCATTGATGCTTGCATTAAGCTATCTGGAATGCCTGACCTTTCTCTTTCTTTCATGGTAAGTTTTGTTCTCCTGTCCTATAGCTCTTTACATGCCCAATACATATGAAGTACCAAATGAAATGATAAATACTGAGAGATGTTTGTATCTTAGACTGTAAGGATTATCTCAGAAATATTGTAAGATTTATTTATTTAGAGAGAGAGAGCGAGTGCGCGCTTGAGCGTGAGCAGGGGGAGGGGCAAAGGGAGAGAGAGAGAGTCTCAAGCAGACTCCATACTGAGCCGGGAGCCCAACATGGGGCTCGATCTCACAACCCTGAGATCATGACCTGAGCCGAAATCAAGAGTCAGCCACTCAACTGACTGAGCCACCCAGGCACCCCCTATCAGAAATATTCTTAGCCAGCTTCCCAAGATAGTGACTTACGTGATGAGCATGGCCTTTATGGAAAGCTGAGGAGAGGTCTTCTCCTGGGTGTGTTAGAAGTGGCTTAAATAGCTGACTGACTTCTGCAAATCTGTAGTCTCACTTACTGAATTACTTGCTTTGCGGGTATGAAAGGGCATTGATCTTTTGTGTCATTTTAGACTCAGCATGATACACTACTAAGAAAATAGAACGGAGTTCTCATGCTCACTTGTCCTGTCCCACATATAAAATATTTGTGGGGCACCTGGGTGGCTCAGTCGGTTAAGCAGCCAGCTCTTGATTTTGGCTCAGATCATGATATCAGGGTCCTGGGATCGAGCTCCATGTCGGGCTCCATGCTCAGTGGGGAGTGTGCTTGAGGATTCTCCCTCTCCCTTTCTCACTTTCTCTCTCTCAAATAAATGAATAAATCTTTAAAAATATATGTATTTGAAAGCCTTGTGAAACCATTAAGTTTGTGTTATTGTGGTCATAGTAACAAACTCTTAACATGACTATTTTATCCTTAGGGAGTATATTAATTTCTCATAATATCTGAGTAGAGTTGCCATATTCCATGCACTCTATGAATACTGCTGTCTTGTTTTCCTGGCAGAACCCACGGCTTCTAGATGATGTCAGCTTCCACCCCTGCATCCGGTTCAAGCGCTGGGAATCTGAAAGGGTTTTGTCATTTATTCCTCCAGATGGAAATTTCCGACTCATATCATATCGTGTCAGCTCACAAAAGTATGTTGATGCATCAACTAGAAATCTGCAATCATGTATCAGTGTGATGGGTATTCGTCTTACCTTTTTCATTCTGACAGTGGGATACTTGAATTCATCACTGCTCTGTTTAGCCATGGCTCACCAGGAAACTTGGGAAGAACTGGTGAAAATATGTATCTAAAATAATCAGTATATCTTATATATGAGAATATAAAGTAGTAGTAAAAGAGACTAGTAAACATACCTGAGAACAAACAAGCATTTTGGACTCTGCATAAGCTATGCAAAACCTTGAACCCATGCCATAATTTTACTGTGGTCTACAGACTTCATAGCTGACAGGACACAAACACATCTCCAGCTGTCTAGGCTATCTCCCAACTAACTGGCTTCAGGTCACTCTTTTGTGTACTAGGGTTTAAATGAATTGGCATTGTGGGTTGTAAATGGTTTGTCCCTTGAAAATATCAGAAGGTATTAGGGTAATATCAGATGGGACTCAAAAGCAGAGGAATTATTTCTTGGCTCTTACCACATAGGGACTGTTTTATTTAGGATAATTTTAAATTATCTTTTCTGTGGGATCTTAATTCTTCAAGTGAGGCCTATTTGCCCCAGTTGTTTATACTATCTTGATTCCTATCTTGATGTGTATACTTATTGCTCAGAAATTGTGTAATTCCTCATGTGGTGGTGAGTACCTCTGGTGAATACCAGTGAATGATGAGTCTCCAGTTCTGGGGGGTATATGGCCCTATCGTGGAGTCAGAGGTAGAGTAGGATACTCTGGACTGAGGTTTCAATGCTCCCTCAAGAGCTGTCTCACACCATTAATTATGTTTGTGGTTGTGTCTTTCTCTTTTCAGTCTAGTGGCAATACCGGTCTATGTGAAACACAGCATCAGCTTTAAGGAGAACAGTTCTTGTGGTAGATTTGATATTACGATTGGACCAAAGCAGAATATGGGAAAAACTATTGAAGGAATCACAGTAACAGTTCACATGCCAAAAGTTGTGCTGAATATGAACCTGACACCAACACAAGGCAGCTATACATTTGATCCAGTCACCAAGGTACAGCCACCTCTAATCAAGAGTGAGCAAATGTTTTTGCGGTCTTTGACGATGGCAGGGAGGGCAGAAGGAAGGGTTTAATGTCTTGGTTAAAACTAAAGTTCCTGGGCGCCTGGGTGGCTCAGTTGGTTAAGCGACTGCCTTCGGCTCAGCTCATGATCCTGGAGTCCTGGGATCGAGTCCCGCATCGGGCTCCCTGCTCAGCAGGGGGTCTGCTTCTCCCTCTGACCCTCCTCCCTCTCATGCTCTCTGTCTCTCATTCTCTCTCTCTCAAATAAATAAATAAAATCTTTAAAAAAAAAAAAAAAAAACCTAAAGTTCCTAACAAAACCTGGAGAGCGTCCTGTGCTGTGCTCTTGCCACTGGCTGTGGAGGGAATCCCGCATCTGCTGCTGAGGAGATGAACTGAAAAGTGAGACTCATTCTGTTCTCCTTCGGAGTGTGCCTTTCCTCATCCATTGATAATCTAGAGATGTACTCACTGAGGAAGAAGATGTAAAAAGCTTTTTTAAAAAGAGAAAAACATTATCTGGATATAAGAAGTCAGTATTGTAGTCTATTAATTGTTAAATTTTCTGTAGAAATTGATCATTAAGACCTTTCTTTTTAATCTAAAAGCACTGTTTCATACTCTTCCACAGGGGATGCTGGCTAGGAAAGCTGCTTCTCACCATATATAAATGTGCCTCTAGCAAAGGGTTTTCAGAGAAATTGTAAAAGATGATTTTCTGTCAGCTTTCGGCTTGGGTAAAAAGTATGATTCTTTTCAACAGCAGAGTCATTGAGCTGCCTGATAAGTGAAAAGGCATACTTTTAAATAAAATCATTGAATGTCAGAGATCATCTACTCCAGTCCTAAGGATTTGAAGAACCTCCCCAGAGACTACCCAGGGCTGAGGAATGAAGGGAGAGCTCCACATCCCTGGCCCTTCACCTTGGCTTCAACTGTAATAGCTTCACTTTGTTGACTGTTACTGAGCTTCCACACTAAAGATTTTACTTGAACAAAGAAAGCTAAAAGTTTAAAAAACACCAATTTAGGTCCATTTTCTCATGTTACAGAAAAGTAAACTGAGGCCCGGAGACTTACAGTGAAGGTGGTAGAGTAGAAAGAACATTTGAAATCAGATTAGGTTCAAATCCCAACCTTGCCTCTACACTAGCTGTGTGACCTTGAACAAGTCATTTGACCACTGAGCTTCAGTTTCTTTGTTTGTAAAAAGAAGACAAAATCTATATCACAGTCTTCTTTGAGATAATGTATGAACAGTGCTAAGCACAGTGGTCTATCCAAAAGTAGGTAGATGCTCTACAGATGTTGGTTCTCTGCCCTCACCATTCCAAGTCACCGACCTGATTAGTGGTAAAATTCCATGAAGATCCCAGGTCTCTTGTTTCCAAGACACTGTGCTTCATTCTGTACAGAAGTTTATGGTGTCTTTGAACATTTGTCTTTAGTAAATGGTTCAGATTGTATGTTTTTTATGTCTTTTCAAGGTACTAACATGGGATGTGGGAAAAATTACTCCACAAAAGCTCCCAAGTCTTAAAGGACTGGTAAATTTACAGTCCGGAGCACCCAAGCCAGAAGAGAATCCAAGTCTCAACATACAGTTCAAGATCCAGCAACTTGCTATTTCTGGTAAGGATAAGTTTTGACTTGTGTTTAAGGGTGAACTGAGTTTTGCTGAGGTCAGCTGTCAGGAGCTTAGAAGGGTAGGAGCATTCCCTCTTTAGAAAGAACAGCAGCTCCAGTTTGCCTGTCACACTGGGCAACAGGGCTGTCCTCTCAGGTACGGGGATTTTGCAGAGCACCTGATTTCACACCGCTTTCTTCCACCGTACCCTCTTCATCCGAGCACTAAGGAAGGGACTCATTCCTACTCACAGAAAGAATTATCCATAAAAGACATTGCTTGCCCACATGGGAATCTAAACTAAAACCACCCCCCCACAGTGCTGTAATATGTGAATAGTGGAAGGGAGATTGCTTGCAAATGGTAGAAGGGACACTTGGCTAATGTCAGATTTACTGGGTAGTGTTCATTGCTAAACAAATAATTGTTGGTTGCTGTGGCCAGGAAAATAATTTGTTCCTTTCCTTACCTATTCTTTTTGACACAGGCTTAAAAGTAAACCGCTTGGACATGTATGGGGAGAAATATAAGCCATTTAAAGGAGTCAAATATGTCACGAAAGCTGGAAAATTCCAAGTGAGAACATGAGAAGAGGCCAAAATTCCTCAAGATCTGTTTGTTTTCCTAGTGTCATTATAGTTTATTACTGTTAGGTACCAAGTGGGTGGGCGTCCATATTCTAGTCCAAGCATTCCTATTGAGCTACACACAGCTAACGAAGTTGCTTAGTAATCAATGTAGGGTTCTGAAGAGCTATAAGCTAAGGAAACTTTGAATGACTTAGCTGATTTTGTATCTTTTCAGTTAGGAAGATTCTGGAGGTGATTGCCTCCATAGGGGGACCTCTGCTGGAGGCTGCACATTGGAACAGTAAAGGCAAAAGGCTAGAGTGATAACCTCTCCCCTAAAACAAGTGAACTGGTCTCAGCAGGAGCCGTCTCCATCTGTAATACGAGGTATCAGGTGCAGCCCAGCGGCACACCTGATCTTAGCCGGCCCAAATCAACATCTGTCCCAACAGAGGAAGTTCCCCCCACCCCAAGAAGTTTACAAAAAACTGCCTCTTCAAGTGTTTGCCTTATTCAGCTTTTCACTTGTGCCATTAAGCAAGCACTGTAGCAAAAGCCACCTCCACTGGGCCTGGCAGGGAGCCCCACGGCTCCAGGCTCCATTTTCACTGTACTTGGTCTTGTATTTTTTATAAATGAGATTTTTACGTAAAGCTCAGATTCTGATTTACAGGGACCTTGCTGCGGGAAGTGCCGTCTCAGTTTTGTGCCACTAGGTCAGCTGTTAGATAGCAAAATTATTCGTATCAAAGGGGTGAATGCTTTATTAAGGCAACAAAAGGGAACACTACTTCTGCTTTTAGGAAGTTACTGCAAGCACAAGCATTGGAGATTTGAAGCAAATTAAAGCGTAAAAGAGAAACTTAAGTGAACTTTGCCACCTTCATGTTTTATAAAGCTTATCAACACCACTTAAACCATCGTTAGCCTAAAGGCCTCAAGCCCTAGTTCAGCAAAAGAAAGAAAATGTGCCTGCTTCACTATCGTCACTTTTTTTTTAATCAGTTTTATCTTTTTTACTGTTGTTCTTGAGGTCTTGAACTTACCTGCATCCCTTGTCTTTAGGGGGGAGCTCCCGTTTCAGTGTGTGCTTCCCAAGGCTACAGTGGCCAATAGGTTCCTTCCTGAAACTGTTGTCATAATTGTTACTTGAACGTCTCTACTGTACTGAGTACTTGGAAGTACATGATATTGAGGCAGTAACAAGATCCTCAGTAACACTGACGAAACCATATTAATCATCTTGGTTGGCAAGTCAGTCTAGAGTTGTATCATTTCACTCAACTTCCTGGCTTTTGATGTCCTTGCCCAGACATTTTGCCTCATTAGACATGAAGAATGAAGAAAAGCTGAGAGATACAAGTGCTTGTTCTTCATGGTCCCATTTGTTCTTGCTTATGCTGTTAGTTTTCTTCTCTTCGTGACTCCATTCTTTTCATTCCTCTTGGCTTATAACTCCCTTTTCCATATCATGCTAAGAATGGCCCTTAAATTCATCCCTTTCTGCTGTCAAGGGCTAGTGGTCGATGCTGCTAGAGAGCCCACCAGACAGCAGCCTTCTTACCTTTGCCTGCCTAGGGTACCCAGCCTGCCTTTCATCTAATAGGAGATGGCACTTTTTGCAAATTTGAAATTTCTTGGGTAACCAATATCAGCTTGGCAGCTAAAATCAAGATGTTGCCAAGTATTTATTCCCTTTGCCTAACACTGATTACCCAGTCCAATTGCTTTTATTTTTTATGTCTTTTAATGTCCTATCTCAAAAGAACAATCAGTATATTTGCTTTTCTTTCTGTACAATCCCTAATCTCAACCATGTATTATCTGGACTGTCCAATTTTCTTTTTGTGCTATCTTCTCTTATATATAAATAAGCAGATTATATGCCAAGAGTCCCTTGTCTCTAGCAATTTCTGCTGAAACTTCCAAGTAGACTGTTTCCTTTTACAATTAAATTATTGTATTTATTAATTTGAATCCAGTATATCCTTTCTCTAATCTGGTTATACTGTCAATAAAAAGATGGAAGCAGCAAGTTGGTTTTTTAGCTTGACTGTTGATTGAGCGTTCTCAGATGGGCACGCCTCAGTGTCAGAGCAGGCTAAACATGGTCAGTTTTTGTTCTGTATCGTCCCATAAGGTGTAACGGTTGCTGCAAGACACTTGCAAGTGTTCCTCTCTTAACCTCAGTATGCTAACAGCCATGGATACTTTCTCTGAGCATCACCCTCTGGCCAGAGACTGAGCAGTAAGTGATCAAAGTTACTCTCCCTATCACCACCACCACCACCTACTAATAACAAAGATCCATGAATATTTAGTAGTAGTAGAATAGTTTTCAAACACAGAATTCCAGCTAATCTCAGAAGTGCCCCATTTTATAAATTCTTAAAGGAGATCTCCTAAGAGCAAATGAAGTAGATGCTCGTTTTCTGCATAAGGAAGTTACCATCCTTCAGAGAATTCATGTGATGGGTTCATTCCTAAAGTGGTGCTACAGAACAGTCCTTGGAAGATGCTGCTCTTCACTGTTCTTAGAGTCCTCTGATTGGAGAAAACAACTAAAAAATATAATGCAGCAGGAAGGCAGCACCCGTGAACATATGGTGAGTAACAAAAATGAGACCATGAAATCTGTTTTCAGATATTGCCAAGCTAATTCCGTAGCCTTGGACATTTCTCTTTAACTCCAGCAGTCTGGAATCTTGCCTCCCTAGTCAGCAGCACTTCTAAATCAGCCATAAATGTAGTCTGCAGCGCTATCCCTCTGTAATGATCCCCTTTCAGATCCAGAAAATCAGGCAAAAACAGTGAAGCGTCCATTCGCCTCCCAAGTACCTACTCCTTTTAGTCAGTTCTTCCTCAAGCAAGAGGAGTATGTCCCCCAAAGCTAGCTCTGCCTTATAGTCCGGGTGGATCTCTGACAGCCCTATTGTTCTATATTGGGCTTTGAAACATAAAAAAAAAATAGACCTGTGGTATAACAGCTTCGGCTCCTTAGGGTGATGGTCTCCACGACTAGCTAGCAGTTTTTAAGATGAAAACAGACTACTTCAACCAGAGGATGATCCACATCTTCTGGCTGTTTTCTTCCTATTGTTCACCCCAGTCACCTCCTCCTAGTGTAAAAGCCCCAAAGTTGTGCTTTATTACGCAGACCCTTGTGAAGTAAATACGCTGCTGCTACTGTATAGTAATGTTGTTCATCCAGTACACCACTAGGATTAAAGAAAAGTCTTCAGTTTCCAGATCCTGAGGATTAGTTTCATTGGCTATTTTTTAAAACAGAGGAGAAAGCGGAACTAAACGTTTTTGCTGAAATAATATACCCATCATTTAAAGCATTATTTATACAAATGCACTTTATTGTTTTAAACAGAACAAAAGAAGAGGCAGAAAATATTTGCATATAACAAATCCTAGCTTATAAATGTAGTTTTTTAGTGGTGATGTCTCTAATCAGTCTTCAGGGGTTTTTTGTTTTGTTTTTTTTAATTTGCTTCACTGTGTCTTGAGCACTGATATTAGAGAAAAGCACATCGGCATAAAGTGTAAACCAGTGTCTCAAAACACTGGAAGAACATGGAGAGCAAACGTGATTTTTCTTATTTCCTCTAAGTAATCTTTCATAAAACAAAAGGTGATCTTTGGCATAGATTCATACTTTAAAGGCATTAATATTGCATTTATATCAGGTAAGCAACTATACAAATATGCTGAGGGCCTTGAAAATAATATTCATCAGTTAAAATAGAGGAAGCCTGAGTGTACAGTACCAACTGAAGACAAGTTTTACACATTCGATGTTGGGATTTAACACACATTGGAGGTGAGAAGAAAGGACATTCAGGCAACGGTTCTTACTCCTTTACTCATCCAGTTCTGGCTTTGGGAAGAAGTAGGATTTCATGTGCTGGGCAATGCTTAGACAGCAGTGATAAGTGCAAAAAAGGAAAAATTCTTCTCTCTCACTTTGCTAATAGGAAACTTACGGTGCTAATTAAATATTATACCCATTACTCGCAAGCATTCGTACTTGGGAGAGAGGAGAGGATACAGGGCTTGGTTAAGGGAGGTAGGAATATACTGAGGACTATTTCCCATTGATTATCCCCAACAGTGCCAGAATTCCAGTCTGCAAGTACCAATCTCCCTTAGGTAGGAAGTGCCCTTCAGACAGGATTGCCTTTCTATTAAACATTCCTGGGGGGCAAGCACCAATTCTTAGGACTGAATTTCAAAAGGATAAAAAGGATCTTTCAAAATTACAATGAACAAGCACATATCTTTAAAATCTTGTTTAGGAAGGGTATGAGGGAAGAATACAAAAGTCAGGATTGGAGAAATGATTTGGTTAAAAACTAAATGCAGCATTTCAGCTCAGAAAGAACAGTAAGAGCTAAGAATGAACGCTAAGGCCTCAGCACAGACCTCTGCAGGCAGTGACAAAGCATGAGGTGCCTGGGAGTGGCCCTCCCCGGAAGATGGGCAGGGCCTCGCCCGGCTACTCTGCCCCTCCCGCGGCAGAGAGCACCAGGACACACAGTGTGGGGGTGCCTACCTTCACAGGCCGAGGCGGGATACAGGGTGGGAAGTTTCCCTAGCAGGTTGCTCGGGCAAGGTAAAGACAATTGTGTGATTCTGTGATTTCCTCCTGAGAGTGAAATTTGGTGTTGCACTGTGGGAAATTAGGATTAAACTGGGGAAAGGCAAGAGGCGAATCCAGGCCCCACAAGCTGGGGCTCCCCAGAGGCCTTTTTCCCTTGTAGCAGCAAAGCTCACTTCTGAAAAGAACCCAGATAGCACAGCTGGGGTCAGGAGCAACATGGAAAGCCCAAAACAAATTTTGGAGGCACAGTGATTTCCTTCTTAACAACTTGCCTGGGCCCTGGGTCTTGGGAGCCTGGTGGGGAGAATTGGGGATGGGGTGGGGGGTGGCAGTGAAAAGGAAGCAGAAGAGGAACTGTCCCCTAGGGAACGAGGGCAGAGCAGGGTGTCTTGGCTAGTGTTCAGTCTTGGATTCTGAGCTTACGTGAAGTCCATGGGCTAGAAACCCAGTCTTCCTATTGGGATAGAGTGTGCAGGAGTTTAACTGTGTTTGAGAATACAGGCTTTATACGGAGAAACAAAGTGTCCAAGACAAGAGTATAAATGGTTTCTAAAGTGAAGAGGCCCCATTCCTTTCTGTTATGTCAGGCCAGGATGTGGCCTATAACCCCCTAGCAATTCTCTGCATCTTCTGGGACTCAGATCATTTCATTCTGTTTAGTAGGGGTTTCTGTGCCAGCCAGGTTTGACCAGGTGCCTACTGGTACCAGGGAGTCTTTCTAACCCAGCGCAGTGTAAATCCAGCATCTGTTCGAATTTTGATTGAAGCAGCTTCTGCTTCTCGAACAGTCTCCTTCACAGACTGCATGAGGTTCTGGGCATTGTGAACCAGCATCTCTGTGGCCTGCAAGGAAAGAGAAACTCTCCGTTACTTATCGTCCCTGATGTAGCCCTTCCTCCAGAACCGGCCTAAGCCTGGCGTGGACTGCAGGTTACCCTACTTGCAGCTGGCATCCCCGTACTTGTCGCAGCCCCGGTGGGCTAGGACGAGCACCAAAAAGAACCCCAAAAGGCCATCCATGATTATGTACTATACCCTCAGCCGGCCTCCAGCACATACCCTTTCCTGGTCTTCAAACAAGCTCCTGCCTCGGGCTCTTGCTCTTCCCTCTACCTGGAGTGCTTTTCCCTCATGGCTCAGCCCTCACCTCCTTCAGATCTTTGCTCAGATGTCAGTCACTTTGGTAAGCCTTTCCCTGCTCACCTTATTTTAAATCACAAACACCTTCCCAAGGGACAGCATTCCTCACCCTCCAATTCTTCATTTTTCTCCACAGAACCCATCATTACTAACTGATACGCTTCATGTAAATTTTACCTAGTTTTTTGTTTTATGTTTTACCTGATTTTATTTAAAATTTAAGTTCTACAAGGGCAGTGATTTTTGTGAGTTTTGTTCACTGCTGTGCCCCGTGTTAGGCCAGTGCCTGGCACAAAAGAAGTATTTCATAAATATTTAATTTTAATAATGAATGAAAAAATAACCAAATGAACAAACCAATCATAAATCCATGAAAATCTAAATTAGTAAATCTCCTAAACACACAAACTTACAGGACTAGGATCACACTAGTACTCCCAACACAGAAACTCAGAGAACTTACTGATCCATTAGCTCACTAATTTTTTTTAATTCTTAACTATTTTTGAGCCAACAAAAAACCATTTTTGAGCCACAGACCCTTTGAGGATTTCATGCGGTCTTCCCTGGATTCTTCTCTGGAAAATGCTCACGTGTGTAAAATTTGTCCGTGCAATTTCTGAGGGTTCATCAGCTCTGAGAGGCATGACTATGGGCTTAAGTTCCTGGTCAGCTGATCTTTTCACTCAGTCAACAAAGAGGCTGAGGCCCAGATAGGTTCGGAGATTTGCAACCACACTCACACAATCGTCAGGATGAGGACTCAAAACTTCTGACTTGCAGTCCTGTGTTTTTGCATTCTACCACACTGTCTGTTTCTCTTTTTTTATTGCAATGTGAGGGGGAACGTAGTAGATATTCCCAGAATACATTTGTGTTGGTTAATTAAATGACATGGTCTGAAAGTATGAGTCCTAGCCTTCCTTCTCTGTTTCTTCCACTTCCTTTTCTCTGTTTCTTCCCCACCGGGGCTGCGACAAGTCTGAAAGTATGAGTCCTAGCCTTCCTTCTCTGTTTCTTTTCTTCCTTTTCTTCCTTTCATGAGATCACATGACAGGAAACAGCCCAGTGCCCAAACCCTGCCTAGAATACACGGAAGTTAGGGGTGAAGATCCAATCCCCAAGGCGTACGAGGAGGGTGAGGGTGAGAGCTGTTGGATTAAAACATGGCAGTGAAAGCAGCACCACTGGCACCAGATGGTAGCCTCCCTGTCTCCTCCAAGGCGCTCCTGGCCTAGAGATCAGGGATGGTCTCCCTAACTACCTGTGAGTCCCCCAGGAGAGGGACTGTGGCTATTTTTCTAACTGCCCTATACAGCGCCCAGTACAGTCTCACACGCACCCCCGTGTCCGCAGAGCCTGTCCGGGTAGTTCAAGAAAAGACGTGCCACCTACTGTAGGACGACGCTGGAAGCAGGCTCACAGCAGGGCCTACTAGGGAAGAGATACCGAGACCAAGAGGTGCTCAAAGGAGGGCTTTCCCAATCGCCCCGGGCCACATTTCCAGGAGGCAACGAAGGAGGACAGACTCAAAAAGTGGTTGCCAGCCCTTAAGAGAACCCTCCCACCATCCTTATTTCAATGTCTGTCAAAGAATCCAAGAGAAGCACCTCCTTTGAGCTGGCATTTCAGCCTCCGCGCACGCCTATCTCAGGCCCCTGAAAAGCCGACACTCTTCATCCTCCCCGAGGTACTTCTCACCCAGTGAGCTGGGAAGCAGAAGTGCCCTCCGGCCACAAAGACACAACGGGCAGGAGTGAACAGGCCCTGGAGGCCTCCAGAGAGTCACACCTACTCCATGGAGACAAAGAACTGAGCTGAGTCCCAAGTGTTACTGGCACTTCACCCCAGGCCTCAACTTCCCATCTGTGAAGTGACAAAAGTTACCCAAGAGCTTTCCTTCCCCTTCGAAGTTTCTGATGCATCTGCCCAACACAGATGCCCTTCTGAGAGAGTTAAAGACTCCATTCCGCATACTGCACACTCAAATCACAGGTCAGATTTCCCCCAAAGCTGAATCAAGTTGCTGTGAAGTGGCACCGAAGCTGTTGGCAAGAAACCAGAAGCAGCAGACACATACCTGCTCGGACTCCTCGTCACTGATGTTCGTCCGGCCCAGCATGGTGGCCTTCACCGTGGACAGGATCTTGAGCTGGGTGCTTATGGTTGGGATTCGCTCGCACACCTAAGAAGCAAACTTAGTTTAGCATGTTTCTAATGTTTTCCTTGCCCGCAAGCTCTTTGAGGGCAAGACTTATCCACCCCCTCTGTATTCCTAGAGGCTGGCGTGCAGAAGGCATGCAATATATCAGCAGCAGGATTCCACTTGCTTTCCCCCTGGGATCTACTGATCCTTTGTTCAGAAAGGAAGCATTATAACTTTTTCATTTGATTAGGAAAGAAATTTTCCTGAATCTGTCTTTCCCAAATATACATGTCTATTTCCCCTTTCTGCTATTTCATCAGAACTCCTCCACCTCCTCCTTGCTCATCCAGTTTTCTCTCTCCTGCTTTCTCCCTCCCACGCCCCCGACTCTGACACACACACACACACACACACACACACACACACACACACAAGTACCTGTAAGAGGTTGGTTCTAATCCGCTTATCTGTGCACTGCTTGGCAACCTCCTTGGCCAACCGTGTCACCTCATCTGAGGCCTTGGCAATGTCCTTGGCACACTGAATCAGTGCCCGCTTGGTACCACTGCCCCCTCTTACCAGCCGAGACATCTCCGCCATCAGCAGAGCCATGCGCTTGGCCGCTGCGATGATGTCATTGCCCTAGAGAGAGACGCAAAGACATAATGTGAGCCCAGCCCACAGTGGCCAAGTGAGGGAAGGAAGTAGAAGCGCAGAGAAGAGAGGAGGGAGCCTGCTGCTCTAGCAGCCTCTGGGAGGGTGAGGAGAGAAGAACAGGACTCTCTTGAGCGATACGGACAGCACAGGAGGACGGAGAGAAGTGTGAGCCGGGCACTCCCCCCAGCACTCAGTGAGACAGAGCGAGACGACCCCACTGAAAAAAGGAAGACCTGCAGATTAGTCTGGAAGGGCAACAGGTGTGCCCCTGGCATAGCACTGAGCAAGCACTTCATCTCCAAGTTAATCATGTCAATCAAAATGAGGACGGGATGGAGAAGTTGGTTAAACAGGCATTTTCCTTTCTAGAGGGGGAAAGCAGGAGAGCTAGCTTGAGGGGAAAAATACAGAGGAGCCTTTCCAGACGCTGAAATCATCCACTTCACCCTAATCCTCGTTACAAATAGCAGCCAAGGACTGTGGCTGCTGAGCTAGAATTTAAACCAAGTAACTATGATCAGCCTTGGTGAGAAAAGATCTATTTTCTCACCTAGACAGCTCCTGCCCTCCCTGCTACTGCCTCTTATTTGTCCTGTCAGCCTCAGGGAACATGTTATTTTAATTTGTCACATTTAAAAAGGCCATGAATCAATTCTTCAGTCCTCTCAGCTAAGTGGCTTCAATTAAAGAAACCTTCAGCTAAGAGCAGAAAAATAAACATCATGAGTCAAGCTGTACATGGAACCCCCACTCCAGCTCATGGTGGGTTACCTTCGAGGGGGCATTTGGGTTCATTAAAACCCTCGTGGGTCATAATAAAGAGCTGGGCAAGGAATTTACTTTATGCCCTCAAAAGGTGCACCTTTTGGCTGCTAACAACCAAAAATAACACTGCAATGTTCAAAACTACCTCAAAGGTCAGGCCCTACTCATTTTTCCCCTCCTGCTTTTCAATTCGCTGTACAAGGCAGTGAGGCGTCCACAAACCATGCCAGCCGCACGGCACCCTGTGAGACCCCCCGCAGGCATCACGAGGTAGCCGATCGCTATGCCGGGAGGCGTGTGACATCTCAGGCAGTCGCGGAAGCCAGAGAGAATACAGGGATGGGAAGAAGTCACGAGAACAGGGGCAGGTTAGACAAGGCCGTCGGCCCATCTCTTCCAGTGTAGACCTGGGATCGTTCCAGGATTCATGAACTTGATTAGAAGACAGTGTGCTGCCGGGGTTAGTTATTACCCATCACTCTTCCAACCCTTTCTTCTTGCAACATGCTACCTTCAAAGGGAAAAAAGTGATTGCCCTCTTCCTCCACTCCCCACACTACTGTCGGTTCGGTCCCAAGGCCAAAGCTCTGTGGCCGCCTGTCCTGCAGCCCTGAGTGCTCTCTGAGCCCCAGCCCCAGCCCCTCCCCCTGGAACACCTGGACACGCAGTCGGTGAAGCCCCCTTCCCTGTGGGTTCCCGTTTAGGCCAGCATCTGCCAGGCAGCCAAGTGCAGGGCAGCAAGCAGCCCGCCCCAGGGACCCTGCCGTATAAAGCTGCTTCTCATCCTGGTCCGCTCTGCCTGAGCCATCATGACAGGTCAGCAGAGGAGGGGGCGGCGGGCCAAGCTCAATGGTCAGGCCAGGGGCCTTTTAATGGTCTACAGTAGTTCCTGACCTGCATGTCATTGAGAGATCCACGGCTTCCCAAGGGGTTTAAGGTTCCAATCAGGTCAGTAAGAAAAGGAATCCTTTCAGAAAGTGACCCATCTCTACCCCCCAACAAACATAAAGGCAATCCAATTAATCTGGCATTAGCAGACCTATCAAACTTGTGAAGCCAGTCCTAACAACAAGGTGCAGACAGAGGCCCGCCCCGCTCAGACTCACAGGACTCGCACAGATCATGAGTGATGCAATGTGTCAGGCTGCACATGGCCGGATGCATATGGAGCAGCCCCACCGGGGGTGCTAATCAGTACCTTACTAGACCACTTGGTAGCTTCGCGATGCAAGGACTGAGCCGCGGCCAGAATGGGCTGGTTGACCGGCTGATTGGATGGCATTAACAGCAGCTCAGGTTCGAAATCGTCTTCCATGTCAGGGGGGACAGGGAACCCAACAGCATCGGCCGCATCTGCCTCAGCTGCAACACCTATACCCACCTCAGCGGCCCGGTTACCCGGCTTTGTCGATGGCAGGAAGGATGAGAAACAGGGACAGTGTTAGTAAGTAAGAGCAGTAGGACGGGGATGGGGGGGAGGGGGGAAGCTGAGCATCAGCTGGTTTAGTAACCAAAGCTTGCCTAAGACGGGAAAGAAAAACGGCATCTCTCCAGAAGCCAGATGAACCAAACTCCACAGAAGGGGGATTCGCAGGCTCCAGCACCAGCCCAGGCACCCCCTGTTCTCCGTGAGGGAAAGAAAGAGACTCACTCCAGTGGCAAAAGGTTTCCAGAGAAAAATTTAAACCAAGAAAGCAAGTGGCATTCCTTTTTTATATATTTACCACCAAAGTTAAACTTGCCAAGAATAATTTTCATGTCAGAACATTTCTGAGGAGCCAAACAACCAAACAATAGTAGCTGATTACCTTTAAAAGGAATCCAGAGGGAAGAAATAAATGCAGCCACACAACTTGCTCTGAATGGAACAAAGTGATGCCCCCCCGCCCAAGCTGGTTCCTATGGACACTGTTCTAGATCTTCTGGGACACAGGAAGTGACTTGGGTCAGCTCTGCAAGTTGCCAGACACAGATCATTATTTCCAGCGGGAGTTAAAAAGTCCCAGAATTTAAAATGACACAGCAGGGCCACTGACAGCAAACCAGGAAGAAGGCAAAGAAAACAAACACAATGGTGAGTGAGAAGGACTTTTCAAATACCCCACAATCAGCCAGCTGAAAGGAGCCTCCAGAACGTGCCTCATCCCGCTTCCCATCTTAGGGAAAACCCACACTGCAGACCGGCTCTCTCTACCCCCTCCAGGCCCTCGGAGACAGACACCTCCACGACCTCCTCCTGCATCGACTACTACTACCGACTCAGAAATCTGCTCCTTGGGTACAAGCTAAATCTCTCCTGTTGCACACTAGGGTTCTCACCCCAACCTTCATTTACATACTTCACAGATAACCCAGGAACATAGCTACTGACCAAGGCTGAGTTCAGAGGAGCCCAAATCAGTGCCCACGAGAGAACAGGACCCATGAGGGGGAGAGAATCGATTTAATACCAGGGATGGGGATTCCGAAAGGCCAGGGCAAGAGGCAATGTGATCAGATGCTGAAATAGGCAGAGGGGAAAGAAAATAAAAGGAATTGCCTCAGTGAAGTCAAACCATGTATATGAAGAATGGTGAACACAGGTTCTTCTTTAAAAAAAAAAAAAAAAAAAAAAAAAATTTCCTTTAAGTAATCTCTATACCTAAAGTGGGGCTCAAACTCATGAACCCAAGATCAAGAATCACATGTTCTACCCACTGAGCCGGCCAGGTGTCCCTGAACACTGGCTCTTTATATCCAACATCTCTAACCAAGGGGAAGTAAGAGTTTGCCTGGAAGTTTATTTGAAGTTGCTATCGCTCCCAAAATTCTTATCCTGCATGGGAAACCTGTCTCCAAAAGGTGATGACAAAGTTGGAGAATTCAGGGCAAATAAGGGGTTCAGGTACATTCTAAACCCTTTCCCTAAACTCTGTCTCAACCAGGACTCATCCTCATTCCTTAGAGGAGAGGCCAGCTCACTGCTGCTGGGGTTCAGAGTCTCAAAGTGTACAAAAACAGACAGACACACAAACACACACCACCCTCACCCCCCAGACACACACGGGTCAAGGAGCTCCTGACTCACAGCTCAAAGTCGGCAGTCCTCTGATGCGCCAAGCCTCCAGACAGTCAGACCTAAAGACTTCTGGCCACAAACGGCAGAGTGGGGTAAATATGTAGGCCGATGCCGTCTGCCCCTTAACGTTTGTTTATACTTCATGTATATTTTGTATCCTGCTACACGATATATCTGGGTTTATTGTAATGAAATTTAAATTGCCTTTAAAATCTTTGAGTAAAACCAACCTCCGCTGTCCCCTCCACCCCACTTTCCACATGCACTGGGACTCTGCAAACGGTCCTGGAGGTGTGCACGCCCCAGGTGGAAAGATACGATTATAAATAATTCCATGGCCAGGCCCAACACCAGGAAGGTCACTATTCATTCCTTCTTAGAACCTAGGCTCACAGCTAACAACACAGAAAAATAGAGTTAAAAAACCAAGGTCGGGGCGCCTGGGTGGCTCAGTCGTTAAGTGTCTGCCTTCGGCTCAGGTCATGATCCCGGGGTCCTGAGATCGAGCCCCGCATCAGGCTCCCTGCTCCACGGGAAGCCTGCTTCTCCCTCTCCCATTCCCCCTGCTTATATTCCCTCTCTCGCTGTGTCTCTCTCTCTGTCAAATAAATAAATAAAATCTTAAAAAAAAAACCAAAAACCAAGGTCAATTTCCCAGCCTGGAAAAACCCAAGATCAGCTGCATGCAGAAGGTCCCTGGGGAACTACAGTTAATACAAGAGCTTGAGACAGCCGAGGGCGTGAAAAGGCAAATAAATGGTAGGAATAAAGATCTAGAAGAGAGAGTCATATTACAAACAGTTGAGAATTGAGTTAGAACTACATTTCACTGCCAGGTTAGCAGTAATATTTAGCTCTTATCTAGAAAAGCTACCACGCACTTTTCATCATTTAGGGGAAAATAGGCAAAAGATATTCACAGGGCCTGACTGCCGCAGCATCCACATTTCACCGACCACATTCATATTTACACTTCCAGATTTGTGGAGCTGGAGTTAGCCTGGAAGAGTCTTGAATTGAGGGGTAAGATGATTCTGAGAAAAGGACAAAGCACACAGCTCCTAAGACATCAATCTACCTGCTTTCATGAAAAATAGAAGGAAAATGCAAACACTTCGTCTAACTCTAGCAGAGCCCCCAGAAGACTATTTCACATCTGGAGTGCAGATAATTAGCAAGAGAGCATCTAAAGATATTCAGCAATCCCAAGAAAGAAAAGCAATTTCTAAAAGACCCAAATGTCCAAGGTCACAGGAGCTGACACTCGCATCGACAGAGGAAAGGAACCTCCTCTCACACATCTTACTAAGCCACAAGTAAGAACAGGATCATGTTACTGGCAACAGCAGGAACCAAAGCAGAGAGAGGGTAACTTTCCAATCAGACTCTTCTTCCTGGGCTGTGTGCACTTCTTCATCCCTTTCCAGCAAGAAAAGCCTCATTACTTACCTTGCTGGACCATTTGCGAGCTTCATCATGGAGCTGCCTGGCAGCCATCATCATTGGCTGGTTAATCACCTCCCCGGCTTTCTGCTCAGGGAACTCTTCATCCTTCTCCTCCGGAGGTGGGGGCCTGGGCGGAGGGACCTCACCCTCAGGCAGAGGTGGTTTGGGAGGAGCAAGCTCATCTGCCAGCTAAGAAAGAATTACTGGGTTGTAAGTAAAACCCTAGGAACTACTCCCCTCTAGAATTCTTTCCTTTCCTCCAAAAAGCATCCCCAGAAAAGCCACCCACGTTCATGCGATATAAGACCACCCACATGGAGCACAGGGACCACTTGCTTCAATCTCAACAGATGCATATTTTCTTTCTTGCTTCTCCACAAAAAGCCAGCAGCTACAGTTTTGGACGTATCCCAGGGAGACACGCACAGCACTACTGGACCAAGGCTCCCCAAAGAGGATGGAACTAATTTGTGCTCCTGACTGTGGAAGGGCAGTTGCACCGGTGACTAACTTCTCCCCTGGGCCTCAGTTTCCCCATCTGTCAATGAGGGGCAGCTAAACCAAACGACCTCTAGGATCTTGATTCTAAGTGTCATGAACCTGTTGATCACATAAAAAGCCAGGCCCCAGAACAGTCCTCCCACTGGCCCCAAGCAGGCACCAAAAGCCCAGCTACAAAGAAGCAAACGAAGCTGAAGCATTGGAGACTAGAGAAACACTGTGCCTCAGCTTGGGCAAAAGGACCCAATTCTGTCCTCAACCAACTTAGAAACTTCCATCTCTTACTGACATGAAACATGGGAAAGTAAGTCAAGGAAAGTAAATCAAATTATTGCCCTGATGAGCTATTCCCAAAGTCCAGCTATTTCCAACACCGTTAGAATAATCACTATTTCCTATACTAGGATTTGTATCTGTAAGATACTGCCCAGCTAAGCCTCCTCTGAAACCATTTACCTATGGAAGAATAAATTTATGGTACTTTGGGGTACATAAAAAGAGTTTAAATTAGAGTTGGAGAAAAATAAATTAAAAAAAAAAAAAAAACTATCACTTTTGTTACCAAAAAAAAATAAAAGTCAAGTAAAGGAAAGAAGAATGTACACAAGTCTAGCCACCTCAGTTCTGCCCTTGTCAATTGGGAACACAAAAAGTCTCCTCGCCACCAGATCATTTTCCCACTCCATTAACTCGTCCTACAACCTCATCACTCATCACATCCACACTTCCCAAAGCCAGCTCCTCTGCTCCAGTCAGTCCCCATCACAGCAGGCCAGCCCCCCAGCCCCCCACCTACCCAGCACGCCCGGTGCATAAGCACGGCGTTAGGACTCTACTGATTTGGGAATGCAAGTCAACTTGTGCGTCCGACTAAGCTTCAGGCAAAAGCTAAACGAAGCTACCTCGTCAACGAGGCTCCAGAGCACAGCTTACCTCCCTCTTGCTACAGCCCCAGGCCCCTCTGCTCAATTCTCCCCATCACTCTGAATTTACTTACACGGAGCTGCTCAAGATCCGGAGGAGGAGGCGGGAAGTCAGGCTCCTGAGGTTGGAAGGCTTCTCTGACCTTGGCCACAGCTCCCAGGATCCGATATCCTGAGTCCAGGAAGCTCTTTTGCAGGCCTAAACATAAGACGCCCTCACTTTCAGCTGGGCAGGTCAGTGCCCTGGAGCACTGTCTGTCCAGCAGCAGAACTGGTTTCTATGAACAAAAGCTGGATGTGAAGCTGCCAGGAAGCATCACAGGCAGTGGCTGAAGCGGAAGGCACGTAAGGGCAAGGCAGAGGCCATAAGGCCTACAAAGAGTCACAAGTGTCACAAACCAGCTAATCCCTGTGGTGCAGGGTGCCTTCTTGCCTGTACAATTAGCAAGTACTTAAGACGTTCCTGGGTGTGATCACTTGGGGCTCAGGTGGGGCTCATCACCTCTCTGATGATGAAGCAGTCAAGAGATAAGCCTGCCCAACTCAGAACAGAGGAGATGTCAGTTTCAGATTGGGCAGACATCCCCCGGAGTACGTCTCACCTTTCTCCCGACTCCTCTGCTCAACTTGGCATTAAGTGTATTAACCCCTAGGTTGAGCTGCCGCGGTTACAGCGTCCAGTCACCTGGGATTCAGGAATTCTACTCAAACTACTAGAAACTCCAATTAGGAAACGGAGCGTGTCCTTAGTGACAGTGGGTTGAAGATATGGGAAAGATCCTGCCTGGGCTAGGGATGAATAGGGCTGCCCTTCCTTCCCACTCCCTTACGCTGCCTGGATTCCACTCATGGGCTAGACACACTGGATGCTCAGAACAGGAAGGAATTCAGATGTTTCTAACCAAAGGAGTGGTAACATCTTTAGTAATACTGAAAACATGCTCACAATTCAGCTAAAGAAAATCTGGATTCTTTGGTGTAGGATCAGGATATTCACTGAGGAGATCTACAGGTCAATTTAAGCCCTCCAGATTTGACAGAAACAGAAAATGTCTTACAGAGAAAAAAGCATTTTAAGAAAAGCAGAAGAGAAATTATGCCAGTTACATAAGCTAAATGGCTGATAAAATGGTTTTCGTGCCTCTTTTGAGTAATTTCCAAAATACTGACTTAACAGAGCCAGGAGCTGTCTAGTCAGACAACAGGAAGAAAGCACAGAAAGGTTGGTCCAGAGCAACTAACTTGCAATGAACCTGCCGATATTGCAGAAAATAGTGCTCGCCTCAGCAGCACATATACAATATTGCAGAAAATAGTCTGTGTCATATTTTTTTTTTTTTTGGACATAAAAAGATTAATCTAGCATTCTCAAACTAAGGATCTGCAGTGTTGCTCTCAGACGTGGTACGTGGTGGTGGCAGGGTGGGGGCGCGCTGTCTCGGCGCCCTGTCAGCCTCCTGAGGTAACCTCTCAAGTGAGGTGAACCACACCAGGCACAGCTTACCAGGGTCAGAAATGTTTCCAGCCACAGCCTTGGCATCCATCACCATGGGGGAGATGGTTTTGCTCAATTCGTCAGAGGCGGCCTTCACAGCCTCGCGGAACTTGGGATCCTCTGAGTTCTCCACCTCCCTCTTGGCCACCAGCAGGATACGGTTGGCCCGGCGGGCGATGCTCGTTGCCCCGGCGACCAACATCTGCGGCTGGATGTTGGCCATGGCTACTTTACACTTGTCCAGGTCTTTTTTAATTGCTTCTTCAGAAGCATCCAACAGAGATTTGGTATCAATAGCTTCGTCCACCAGCCCTGTCAGAACAGAAATGGAATTTTG
Organism: Phoca vitulina; assembly: GCF_004348235.1. Taxonomy (NCBI): domain Eukaryota; kingdom Metazoa; phylum Chordata; class Mammalia; order Carnivora; family Phocidae; genus Phoca; species Phoca vitulina. Next base: position 14,596,191 of record NW_022589732.1, on the reverse strand, counting down.
TTTCTATTTTAGAAGAACAGCGACTCAAAAACCCTCTTGTCCACTCAAGGTTCTCACGTGAAAGTAAAACACCCAGAATGCTCTCCCTCAGCTCTAAGTCCTTCCTGAACAATCAAAAGCTTCCAGGTGATTACCTTAGATCAAAAAAAAAAAAAAAAAATGAAGATGTCGTCCAGGAGGCCATATAGATTCACAAGATTCATACCGACCGTGGTCACTGGCCTTCTCGTGTCCACCACAGCCCGCCAGAATCGCAGCGACAACAGGAGGATGGCGTCTCCGGCCTTTACCGCATCTCCACATTATGCTAATAACACGGTCTCCCTTCCCGGCTCACTCCACAGCCATCTGTTGCTTGTTGGCAGCTTGTCGTGCCCAAGACGAGCCACGCAGAGGATTCTAATAAACCTGACCGCCTGCGTCTTGCTTCTGTTACCTCTCTTCCGACACCCCAGGAGCTCCACTTTCATGTCTGGCTGCGAGGGACCCTGTCACGGCAGGTTCTGCAGGGAAGTCGAGGAGCCCACATTCCTCATCTCTTCCCTCCTCTCCTGTCCCTCCCTCCACAGAGAGTGAAGAAGATTCGGAGGTGACACCTCACTTGCACAGACACACATTTGTTGGCGGTTGGTTTCTCCTTTTTTTAAAAAAACTACGTAGTTGATAAGTTGGAGGAAACTCTGAGACAAGTTGTATTAAATGGTAGCTATTGTGGTTCCCTGAAATGTGAACCCGCCGAAAATGACAGGGACACTTACTGTATCCACAAACACCGCCTCCCAGCCTCTGAAACCAAACTCTGGTTCAGACTGAGCAAAGGCGCTATTCAAAGAGAAGATAGGAGCTGTAACAATAAACATCACACAGGGAGGGCAGCATTAAAATAAGAGACTCAAAGAGCCTCTCTTCAAACAAAGTTGCAAGGCTTGAATGAGAAGCCCCTGCTGCTCAGCAGCCTTAATCAGGGCCAAGTACACCGTCAGGCACATGACCGTCCCTTCATCCAATTACAGCTGAGTAACATAACCGGTCCTGCTCGAGTTTCTCAGAACTCATTCCTCAAGGACTAGACGGTAAGAACGTCACACGCAACTCTACCTGTCATTTTTTCGACATTATCGATCCACTGGTTCTTCATGGTCTCAAAATGTTCATAAGCAGCTTGATTTCCAGGATTCCTAAGTAAGATGCGAGCAGCCGAGACGACCTGTCAATGACAAAACCACCTTTAAACCCCAGGGCGCCCTCCCACTGGAATACAAACCTTCAGCGAAGCTTTCCCCTCTCCACCTACAGATGGCGCTAGGAAGCCAAAAATGCGCAAGTCTTCGCAGGCAGAACACAGGAGACTTGGTCTCCTAAATAGCTCACCCGACTGGGCCCGTGCAAAAGGTTTTATAGTCACAGCCTGATTTTTGAGAAGGTAACAGAATGACAAAGGAAATGGCATTCACTTGATACTTCAGAACATACACAGAACTGACATGTTTAAACCCTTGATGTAGACTCTTCCATCTTAAAAAGCACCACCAAAAAAAATACTAAAAAAACCTTTAAAAAGGGCGCCTGGGTGGCTCAGTTGGTTGAGCGACTGCCTTCGGCTCAGGTCATGATCCTGGAGTCCCTGGATCGAGTCCCGCATTGGGCTTCCTGCTCGGCAGGGAGTCTGCTTCGTCCTCTGACCCTATCCCCTCTCATGTGTTCTCTCTCTCTCACTCTCTCTCTCTCAAATAAATAAATAAAATCTTTAAAAAAAAAAAAAAAAAACCTTTAAAAAAAAAACCTTTAAAGTGATATCTATGAATATTTATAAAAAAAAAAAAGTAACTGTCTACAGTTAACAAAGTACTTTCACATCCATTATCTTACTGAATCCTCACAACAATCCTATGAAACAGGACGGGTAATTTCTCCAACTTTACTGACACAAAAACCAAGACTCAGAAAATGTGACTTGTTCAAAAGCTCCCAGTGAACCAGTTACAGCACTTAGGGAAGGAACTAACATTTACCAAGTATTTGGTAAGTGACAGGCTATACACATATCCTCTTAGTCCTCCAAAATATCCATTACGAAAGAATTCTCTCCATTTTACAGATGAAGAAACTCAAGGTCACAGAGGATTCAAGTCCAGATCTGTCTCCAAAATCCTTACTCTTGCTATAGCTGGTGTCTTTAGTTTTTTTTTCTCTTTTTTAGGAATCTCAGTTTTATACAGAAATACCTACATTCTATGTTCCATATTTTATGGAAATTTTTAAAGAAAGTTATACATGTTCATATTTCATGGAAGTATTCTGAAGAAGTTGGACATGTATGATTTTTCAAGAGAATCTAATTTGTTAACATGCCACGTGGGCAAAAGATAAACAATAAAGGTGTGGGGTTTTTTTCCCATCCTTTCCTACAAGTTCCCACCAAAGCCAGTATCACAGGCGTGTAAAGCCTAGCATGGGTCCTGATGTACTACAGGGACATAACACATATCTGCTGAATGAAACCAATTTTTAAAAAATGAATTTTCTATAATTTGATTAGGAAAAAATGTGCAAACATCACACTAAATGATGCTGAACTGGTATTTTTAAGAACACCTATCACATATGAGAACTTTAATTCCTGTCCAATTTGTTTTCTTCTGTCCCCACTCTTCCAGTATACTGTTCACAGCATACTGGCTATAACTTGGTTATATAATGAAGTAGAAAAAAGAAAACAAGTTCTGAATGCAACCAGATTTTTTAAAAATATCCTCAAAGAGATGTGGGGAAAGGCGTAAACTGTACAATCAAAACAGACTAACCTCTCAGGATTATCCAAATATTTCTCTAAGTATGGGTGTGTGTGAGCAGGGTTTGCTTTACCAGTTTTTTCTACCGTGAAGTTATCTATGATCATTGTAGAAAACCGAAACATTATAAAAATGATTTTGACACTGTGTGTTTCTTTCATGACAATGTACAGTAAGTGTTCAAAAATGTATAGAAACTGTTCTGTAATTGACCTTTACTGAACACTATATGGTGAGTATCGAAACAATGAAGAGTGAACAAAATTCAACCTGGGGTGTGAGTTCTCGGGCCGTCTTTACTGATGCCTGAATGCCTTCTACAGTGGATTTATTAGCAGTTCCAACAGCAGCTGCCTTCTCCGCCGTGGCACCGAGCCTTCCCGAATGGTGCTCAAAGTTAGCTGCCCTCTCATCAAATACCTTGAGGAAAAAACAAAGACATTAGGAAAATTTATTTCAATAAAATGAGTCAGGAAGCCTAAGAAAAACTCTCTCTTTAAGTAGAGGCAGCAACTGCTCAAGCAAAGACTTCACGGATGACATCAAACCCTAGTTACTACGACAACAATCTGGCGATTGCCAGGTCTTGGCCTTGCTCTATCTCCTCCGAGGTTTGGCCATAAGCATCACGCACACACACTTGAATTTCTGTTCAACCGACGCTTACCAAGTGCAGACAGGACACACGGCGCTGTGTGGTCTGCAACAAGGAGTTCAGAGAATGTGAAGACTTCAAAAATCCCTGTTCCCAAAAGTCTTATCCTGTGGTTTGAAGAAGACAGACAAGCCCACTCCAGGCTCCAGGGTAGGTGGCTGGGTACATGAAAAACTCAAGAATATCCACAGTCCTAAGCTGTACTCCACCCTCCTCAAGGCGGCAGCCCTCACATATCCATTACCATTAATGTTGTAAAAACTCTGCCCCTGACCTCCATGGGAAAAATGATAGCTGGTGCTCACGCTCAGGCCTGACATCAGGGCAAGGAAGGCTGATTTTTATTACCCCAAATACAAAACCATCTTCTGAATTGTTCATTCATCTCTCAAATTTTTTAAAAAGTTAGCTTTTCCTTTGATGCGGTTACTATGCAAGGTTGCATACAATGAAGGGGACTATTTAACTCAGATAAAATGACAAAAGACCTTCTGTCAACTTGTTTGGGTAACAATGCTTGAAAATACAAGGCATCCCAAACAGTGCTGGGTCAGGTTTACACTCTACCCAGAGCATGTCAGGACCGGCCTGGCAGGATCCCTCCTCTTCTTTGCCTCCTCCTGAGGGTCTGCCTGCCCTACTCGGAGACCAGCTCTAGCTCCTGGCAGACCACCTCTAAAGCTCTAAAGGTCTCCTGGCTCAAGAGCAGGCTCCACTCGCATTGCCAGGGTGCTGTGTTGACCCACTCAAGTCTTTTCTCCACATTGGCTTCTTGTTTCCGTTCAGTCACCTGGGTTCTTGCCATTTAATGCTCAGAATCTCTGTCTAAATCTCTGATCTCCTAGTCCCCTTCTCCTAGCCTCAGTCCTTGTTTCTTATCTTCGCTGGTCTCCCACACTCTGGATCTACAAGGCTTTCGCTTACCCTAGTTAATCATCCCAGTTCCAGCCCTGTCTGCTCCTCCCTCTGATTTAACTGGCTGTTCAGCCCACTTTTCTTATCATTCAGTCAAAATTACTGAGCACCTACTATGTGCCAGACCCTGGAGTAGGCGCTGAAGATACAAAAATTAATAAGGCACAATTTCTGCATCTCAGGAGCTCACATCCTTGAGATGCACAAAAGGTCCATAAGCAGATACTTACAATAGAGTGTACTATGTACAATCATAAAGCTAAGCACTGATATCCTGGGAGCAAAAGGAAAGGCGCTTAAACCTATCCAGGAAGTAAAGGATGAAAGGATAAAGGATAAATAGGAACTAGCCAAAAAAGAAGGAAAAGATAATTAGAGACAAAAAGAACAAGACATGGAAAGGGGAAAGGGACAGAGTCTGCAGGAAACTATAAGCAATTAAATACTGCTGGGGCATGAACTGAGAGGCAGGGGTTTGTGGGAAACAGGTAGAGAGAGAGAGTAGCAGGAGCAGATCCTAGCACTCTGGCTTTATCCTATGACAAAGGATAAAAGGCTGAGCAGTAAAAATAGGGTCAAATCTGTATTTTTATTTTATTGGTGGCCGAGTGACAGATTCAAAGTCCAGTCACAGCTGTGTAGTCATTTAAGACAGCAGGGGACAGGGATCAGAACGAGAGCTGGAGCAACATGAATGGAAAATGTAAAGGATTCAAGAACTGTTTGTGAGATCAAATTAGCTTGCCTTAGTTATTTATTGGTGTGGGAAGAGTCAATGGCAACTCACAAATTTCCGAGAGAGAGAGAGAGAGAGAGAGAATAGGTGGACAACACAAGCTGACGTATCAATGAACCAGTGGAGACTTTGATCTACTAGTCTAAAACTCAGAGAACTCTGGAAGGAAAAGAACAGCAAATCATCCTAGTTCAAGGGGACCATGAGCTGAACTGCGCCATGACCTAGGCCAGAGAAAGAAATGAGGGTCATCAGCAAATAAGAATTACACAAACCTCCACCCACCAATTCTACCTGGTCTTAGGTGCCTGACCCAACAACCCCTTCTTCTTTGCTGCCAAGACTTGCTTTCCTAGATTCCTCTACAGCTGGAGCAGCTTATGAAACATAAGCAAACGTCTCCTGGAGGATTTCTGGGAAAGCCTTTACTTTTATTCATTCAGCAAAAACAATGTGCCAGGCATTGTTTTAAGAACTGGGAATATTCTGGGCGCCTGGGTGGCTCAGTTGGTTAAGCGACTGCCTTCAGCTCAGGTCATGATCCCAGAGTCCTGGGATCGAGTCCCACATCGGGCTCCCGGCTCAGCGGGGAGCCTGCTTCTCCCTCTGACCCTCTCCTCTCTCATGCTGTTTCTCTCTCTCTCTCTCTCAAATAAATAAATAAAATCTTTAAAAAAAAAAAAAAAAAAGAACTGGGAATATTCTTTCCTGCTTTGTCGAAGATTAGTTGAAGGTCCATTTCTGGGTTCTCTGTTCTGTTCCATTAATTTGTCTGTTTCTGAGCCAAGATGTCCACTGACAGGTGAATGAATAAAGAAGATGTGGTATATACATACAATGGAATATTACTCAGCCATCAGAAAGGATGAAATCGTACCATTTATATCGACGTGGATGGAACTGGAGGGTATTATGCTAAATGAAATAAGTCAATCAGAGAAAGACAATTATCATATGATTTCACTCATATGAGGAATATAAGACACAGTGCAGAGGATCATAGGGGAAGGGGGGGAAATGGAATGGGAAGAAATCAGAGAGGGAGACAAACCATGAGAGACTCTTAACTATGGGAAAGAAACTGAGGGCTGCTGGAGGGGAGGGGGGAGGGGGATGGGGTAACTGGGTGACGGGCATTAAGAAGGGTATGTGATGTGAGGAGCACTGGGTATTATATGCAACTGATGAATTACTGAACTCTACATCTGAAACTAATGATGTTTCTATATGTTGGCTAATTGAATTTAAATTAAAAAAAATAACAAAATTTTTTTAAAAAGAACTGGGAATAAAGGGGCGCCTGGGTGGCTCAGTCGGTTAAGCATCTGCCTTCGACTCAGGTCATGATCCCAGAGTCCTGGGATCAAGTCCCGCGTTAGTCTCCCTGCTCAGCGAGGAGTCTGCTTCTCCCTCTTCCTGTGCAACTCCCCCCTCATGCTCTCGCTTGCTCTCTCTCTCTCTCTCACCCACTCTCAAATAAATAAATAAAATCTTAAGAAAGAACTGGGAATAAAGTAGGACAAAACAAACTCCTCGCCTGCATGGCCTTTCATGCTAATAATGTGAGGGAGAGAGACAAACAAGAACTGAGGTAAACATGTCAAATGTTGAAAAATGCTGAGGAGAGAAGTCGGATATGGAGATTAGGAAATCCCTGGGGTGGGGGGGAGAGCTTGTATATTAGGCAGTGACCCAAAAGTGACATTTCAGTAGGCACTGACGAAAGGGAATGAATAATACAAATAATTCTCTATGGGAGGATCAGAGAGAACAAACACAACGGCTGCAACGTTAGAACGCGGTAAGCATAAACAGGGCAGACTGGGAATACAGCACAAGGCGGTCAGTGTAGACCGAGGCGTGTGAGGGGTGAGGGTGGTAGGACCCGAGCGAACCAGATGCAGTGGTGAGCTGAAGCCGAGGTCACAACTCCCACCAGCCCCTCAGAGCCAAATGTGCCCGTCTCTTCCCAAGTCTGCGTTCAGTGACCCCACGTGGAGACAGCCACCATGGGAATATTTACGTCAGGGAAATAAACAAACATGACAAACCAGGGCTTTCTGGGTTTTAGACTTTTTTCCTGGAGTGCTGCCCTAAGCACATCACTGGCTTTACCGTCATTGTAAGGACTCTGGCTTCTCTCGGGGACAGAAAGGAGTTGATGGAAGGGGTTGAGTAGAAGAATGACATCAAATCATTTAAAAGGACTGCCCTGACTTCTCTGTTGAGAATAAAATGTCCTAATAAAAGGGACAGTTGGGACTGGAGTGCCCTATCCCTCATTTCTTACCGTCCTGAACATGATGCGTGGGGTTGTAACAGCCAGTCTCACACCATCAGGAAAAGACCAAGAAAATCCCAGACGTGGCAGCTCTCATGGTCTCAAGGGCTACCTATCTCCATGTTTCTTTTTACACAATAAAAAGAAAACCCAGTGGCTTTTGTCTCTGAGAGGCAGGTCTTCTACAGCTTATGACTAAAGACAAGTCCTACAGACACTCCTGACTGATACACCTGGTGACTGAGGAAGAGGGGGCAAGGCCTTCCCTCCCCTGCCCTTCCACCCTTCGTCCACAATTTCCCAACCACTGCCCCCCATGCACACAGAAATCACATTTTACCTTTACAAATATACAAATAGATATAAATGTGTGTGTGTGTGTGTGTGTGTACACACGTCTGGCCAACAGAAGAAATGAAAGACCTCAGATACCCACTTCCTCCCTACTGGGAGCATCAGGAGGCGCCGTGGCCGCCACCGCCAGCAGCTTGATGGGAGTTGTGGTATCGCTGAAAACATCTGATACCTCCTGAGTCATCGCCTCCTGCATCCGGGCTTTCAGATCCTTAAAAACATTGTTTATGAATAAAAATTACCAAAAATGTCCAAAAAGCACATCTGCCAATGTCCTCATGTCAGTGACACATTCATCCATTCATATGCTCTTTCATTCAGTAAGTATGTACTATCAACTACGTACAAAGCACTAAGCCAGCATGGAGCAGGTTTAAGAGATGAATCCCGCCCTCAAGAGATCAGCCTGTGGTAGGGAGGCTAAGACAGGACCCACATTTCCCTGGAGACTGCTCCACCCAAACAAGAAATCTTACTTCCTTTCTTGGCTTCTAAGAAATGATACTGAGATTCACGGGACAGAACCCAAAGAAGACTCTGAAATGGAAGAGTTCCTCACCACTCCCAATGCTGGAGGAGCCTGATAATGACCATAGAAATGGTAAGGGTCGTTTGGTGGATGCAGTGCCAAATTTCTAAGCATTTTCTCACATTAAGAGTAAAGAATTTAAGGATGGGAATTTTTTTGGATACATGTTTTTTCAGTTAAATTTCTAGAAAAACTTTGGTAACCAGTCTACATATCCATTTCTTAAGATGGGTCTAAAGAGGATTCTTAGAAGTCGTGAAAAGGCTCCTGTTAGTCCAACCTAAGTTTTCTGGATTTACACAAAGAAGTCTCTTCTCGGTCACTGCCATTGTGTCTCAAGGTGGGTGGCTCATGGATACCTGAGATGATTTTAGGTGTTAGATAGGCCAGTGTTCTGATTTTAATAATTACACGTTCTCTTTTAAAGAATACTAGGAAAAATATAACTAGCTCATCAAGCTCATGATTTCAAGATTATTACAAAGTTTTCTTTTAAATAGATCCACTTAAGTTTAAAAAGGGAGTCCATGTTAAGAAAAATATGGACCAAATAAAGAAGTACAGGTGACACCTGGTAGAGCAAATATCACGAAAGTGTTCCCACTGGACTGAAACTTGAAAAACTTCAGCTGTCGTCAAACACAGATGAGCTTTCTCCTAATAAACTCTGGACTTCCTTATATCCTCCTCGATCCACTCTTCACTTTCCCTAGTCTCAAGAAATTATGTATTTTAAAAATCTCCCTCTCTCCCTAGTCTGTCAATAACAGTAAGCAGAGAAATGTCGTGATATGTGCTCCAAAGTTGTACCTTTAAGGAGTCTTGGAGCTGAGAGGCAAGGGCTCTCGCCTGAGGACTCTCTCCTTCCCCTCTGGCAGCCAGGTCAGCCAGCTGGGCCGTCAGCTGGTCCACACGGTCACACTTTGCAAGAAGATCTTGGCGATACGGCCCCATCATGACATTAGCCAGACGATGCCCTTCGGCCACAAGCCCCCGGATGGCAGCCTGACCTGGATCCAGAGGAAAACACTGTAACTCACATAGACCCAGAGAAGGCAACTGCAGTGCCATTGTGCTAAACTACTGTGTTGTTGGTTTTTGCCCCTAACAATAGAAAAATTTATGAGATTCAGAAAAGCATAAATAAGAATAGGTTATCCACCCATAATCCTCAGAGACTGATACAGTTGAACATTTCCTTCCGGTCTTCTGAAAAATTATTCTACTAGTATTTATTTATTTAATTTTAATTCCGGTATAGTTCACAGTGTTATATCAGTTTCAGGTGTACAATACAGTGATTCGACAATTCTATACATTACTCAGTGCTCATCACTGTTACGTGTACTCTTAATCCCCTTCACCTGTTTCACCCATCCCAACCTCCCCTCTGGTAACCATTGATTTGTTCTCTATGGTTAAGTCTGGTTTTTTTTTGGTTTGTCTCAATTTCTTTGTTCGTTTGTTTTTTAAATTCTACACATGAGTGAAATCATATGGTATTTGTCTTTCTCTGATTGACATATTTCACTTAGCATTATACCCTCTAGATCCAGATCCACGTTATTGCAAATCTTCCAGTCTTTTTTAATGTATCGCACATTCCTATACAAATACACATTTCTCTTTTACAAAATTGAGATCACACTTTACATTAACTTTTATGCCTCGCTTTTTTTATTTAAGGGGAGCATTTTTCCATATCACTGAATATTCTTAAAAAAATCATGATCTAAAAATCTATGTAATATTTTATCATATTAACTACAATTACTGATCATTTATTTATTATTAAACATTTACGCTGTTTATATACATTCTTATGTGTGACTCCTTAGAAAATGTCTAATTCTTTCTTATAATAAATTCCTCTAAGTCAAATTGCTAAGTCAATGAGTATCAACTTTTTTAAAGCTCTTAACACGTAATAGTAAATTGCTGTTCAGAATGTTTATACCAATTTATTCCTCCCCCAGTAAATTATACATCTGCCTGATTCCCCAACACTGGGAATCACCAATTTAAAAATTTATCTTTTTATCCAACAAATACAGTAAATGAAGTAAATAGATCTTTCAGCTTCAGCTGGTTTGCTATCATAAAATGACCTAAATTCTTACAGATTCATCCCTAAAATCTCCCCAAAATCAAAATTCTAGGTTATCAATGCTATGGGTGACTGTGTGATGCAGGAGCCCTCGCTAATGAAAATCACCTCGGTAGCTAAGTGCCTCCCTCTTACTTATTTTCAAAAAATTACATTTAACTGGGTATTTTCCAAGGACTGTAATCGAAATACAATAGAATGGAAGTATACATAGACTGGAAATAATTAGTTCAAAGTTTCAATTCCAACCTGAGGACCTTTCTATTTGCCCACAGCAAAACCATTTATTTGCTAATTCTTCTTGATTAAATCACAGGAATCATATTGGCTACACTTGGAAATGGAGTCCCGCTGTAGAATGACTTACTCACCAGTCACTGCAGAACCCCTTCTGCATCTAATTACAGATGAACAAGATCTCTATCAACAACTTGCTCATTTTCACTGAGACCAGTTTAATGAGGGTACATGCACTTATGGCCTTACCAACTCCCCGATCATCCACTGTGGGATTATCAATCCACCGCTGTGCTTGCTCAATCTTGCCCTCCAGGTGGACAGCTGCCTTGGCGGGCCTGCTGTTGGCCACAGCTCTATTGGTTTTGGTCTGCAGGTTCTGCAGAGCTGTGGCCACCTGCTTGGCCAATGCTCGGGCCTCTGGGGAATCTCCTTTGCCCCTGAAGAGAAAAAAAAAAGAAAAAAGCCATCCTGTCACAGATACAATTTACACTGAGATGGTTTGAATTGCTATACAAATGCTAATGAGATGACAAATTGCTAATGATTGTTATTAGCTTAGTTTGGAAGGAGAGTGGTTTATTTGGCACTAAAATAAGAAATTAATAATTTAAATTCAGATTGCATTATCCCAGTTAAAACATTAAATATGAGTTTGAGTCAGTCTACCTCAATCAAGCTCAACCATTTGGTTAGCTGAGCTCAGCCAGCCATCGTGGAAAATGCTAGTTCCCTCAGGAACTAGGTGGACCCAAGTAGCCATGTATGTTGTGTAACAGCAGCTGAAGCAGTTATAGAACTAATTGTAGTAGAACTAGTAGTAGTACAATCTTTTTTTTTTTTTTTTCTTTTTTGAGAGAGAGAGAGCAGGAGCGGAGGCTGAAAGGGGGTGGTAGGGAGAGGGAGAGGAAGAAGCAGACACCCCGCTGAGCAGGGAGCCTGGCTCGGGGCTTGATCCCAGGACCCTGAGATCATGACCTGAGCCAAAGGCAGACACTTAACCCACTGAGCCATCCAGGCGCCCAGGAGTACAGTCTTTTGAGTCCCAACTCTGACAGTTACTATTGCAAATACTCTTATATTATTTAATCCTCACAACAACCCTATGAGGTAGATACCAATATTATCCCCGTTATTCAAACAAAACTGAGGTGCTAAAAGGTCCTATCACTTCCTTTGGTGGACTCAGGATTCAAACCCAGGCACTCTGTCTGACCTCCAAGTCCTCACTCTTAGATACTTACATTGCTATCAAGTAATTCTCCAGTCCTTGCCATAACTGATTGAACTGGTTATCTAACTCAAAGACAACATGGCCACAGTCATGCAAGGCACCTACTGCCTGTGTGCATAAAAGTCACCTGGGATCTTAGTTTTAAATGCAGATTGTTAAATCCACCATCAAGAGATTCTGATTAAGTATGTTGGTGTGGGGTCCAGGGTATACATTTTTTACAACCTTCCCAGGTTGATTCTAGGGTAGGCTGTCCTTGGTCCATACTTCAAAAACACTGCATAGTCAACTACTGGTGGATCTGCAACTAGAAAGTCATACTAAGCTTGGGACATGGAAGGTCAAAACTAGACGAAGAACCCAAATAAACAAAATCAACACACAGAGTGCAGCAGACAGCATACCATACAGCTACTAAGAGATGGAGGGAGGAGCTGAGAGCTGCCACCAGACCTGGTCATACTTCAAACAATTAAGTTCCATTAGATACCTCTACATATTTCTAATAAACTTCCACTTTTTACTTGAGTTAGTTCCTTGCAACCAAAAAACTTGAACAAGAACATCAACACAGAAATAAAAAGAAAACCACATTATATATCACAAAGGGAGATTACTGCCCCCAAAATCCCACTCCAAAGACTTCAGATTCTAACCATTATGAACATACAGAGTCTGACACATTTTACACCTCAAGTCCACTTAGAGAGAACTTCAGGCTAGTCTTCTCTGTCTCACCAATAAAAATGAAAATATTAGTCTACGTGCCAGAATGACTAATTTAGATACTCTCTTAAGAACTCCTTTGTGACTTTAAATTTCTATACCTTCTCCATTATAAAGCTGGACAAAGAAGGTATTTACCATGGCTCTGGTCATGGCTCTCCTGCTACCAGAAAGCTATGTATATGTATATGTTATAGCAATAAGTAATGATGGCATGTGACCACACAGGGAGGTTTGCCCTTAACACCATTACCATCAATTCTCTCTTCATCACTATGAAACATTAATGAGTACCCGATATGTATATGGAATTGTGTTACAGTCTTTAAAACAGTTTTCTGTTTCGAGTATTTTTAAACTAATAAGAATGTAAACAGATTATACAAATGGGTTAGTAGTAATGAACACAGACCTAACTGTATAGACATTATATTTTAAATTTCATAATTGTCAGATTATTTATTTTCTCCACCTAAACAATTTAAGGTTTTGGGGTATAAAACAGTGATCCCCAAATGATCAAGCTTGGTATATAATCAAACTTGAGCTGTTATTTAAGTTGGTCTCCATCACAACCTCCTGCCTAATGTGTATCTACTCTGCTCCCACCCATCTCCTATTTCACAGTCCCAGCTAGGCAGGGATATGCCTTCTTAACCAACAATGTCCTCTTGGTCAATGTAAGGCTTGAAAGAACTCCAAGGTACCAGTCACTGAAAAAAGGTTAGGTACTCTTCCATGGAAGAACAGGAAATGAAATATGCAAGTTAAACGAAAAGCCAAATCTCACAAAATACTTGACTACGGTTACCCCTGGAGAAGTGGCTGGAGGACTGAGGTGGGCAAGAAGCAACTTTTACTTCTGACGTTATACTCTTTTTTAATGTTCTTTTAGCATGTGCTGCAGTTTGTTTGTTTAAGAGAGAAACATATCAATCAAAAGAACAAAGCAACACCTCTTTTCTATATAATCAAAGTAGATGCCATGAAAGTCTTTAAAAGCAGCAGCTGTGGTGAGGACAGTGTATTTAAGGATCTTTTATAACTGTTACATAAGAAATAACCTTGCTGGGGAAAGAAGAAAGCGTCTTCTTGCGCCCCCCTCCACTTCCCTCCACAGAATCTTTTCTTAGATAGCCACAAAAATTATTTTCCTCATATGCCTGGGAAACGGTTATGCCACAAACATGACGTAGCCGGAAAACTCCTAGCTTAGAAATTAAAAAGTAGATCTCAAAAAAGGAGTTCTTAGCATCCTAAATGTATTCATTTAAAACCATGTGATCAGCAATAAATCATTAAACCTCAGTTATGTCAATAATAAAATAGAAGTAGTATCTGACCTGGCCATGTCACACAGAATCAACGAGAATACAGTGGAAGAGCATTATACGTGCATTTAACCTACAGCATTCAACTATCTATGTGCCTGGGGGAGAAAAGAGAGATTAAAGGGCAATATCAGAAATTAAATACATACTGTCTCCGGAGATCTGCTAATTTAGAAGTCAGAGCAGATATTTCCCCAAGAGAACGTAGAATGTCATCTCTCTCTTTAGGATCATCACATAATTCTGCTATTTTCCGGGCTTCAGCCAAAGCCCCTCGGATCTGTTCTTCTCCTTCTGGTCCACCATTTGGATCTGCAAGCCAATTCTACACACACAGAAACAGAAAAAAAGCAAACTGAGATCTCATAAACCACATTTCTCTAAACTCAACAAGGCCATCAGAAAGATTTCAAAAGTAATCACAAGGCACACCAGTGATCTTTTACAATGCTGATTCTTATTGTTTTACATAGGTTCTTAGCTCAGGTAAAATCGAATCAATCCTTCATTGATTAAGTGATTTTTTTCATTCCCGTTAGAATATTTTCACAAGCTTTATCTTATCTTTGACTTAATCACACCTTATTAATTCAACTTCTCAAACATTTGTGTTTCTCTGTGAAACGCTTGAAAATCATTTTATAGGAGAGTAGCATCGGAAAACTTTAATCCTTTAACACTGTTATGACCAAACATAGTTGGGAATTCTAAGATGAAGAACAGTTTTTATGTACTGTGATCTATACCAGGAACTAGTAGTATTCTCTTGGTACTCAGAGTACTTCCTTTTAACTAACCAGAGTATTCAAATTAAGATCTCTATTTCAAAATATAGATAAACATGAGTCTAAGTCTAAACCTATGGTGGGAGGAGAGGTGTTAACCCTGGTAATTGCTGGGAATCAGTCATCACTTAGAAACACCCGTTATCCACCCACAGTAAATGAGAGAGACAGACAGAAAGACAGACAGAAATGAAGAATAGTTATGGAACATTTGTCTTTTACTTCCCACCTGAAAATCATCATTACTACCTGAGCAGCATCAATCTTCTTGGCAATGCTCTGCTTGGAGTTGGTCATAGCTTCCAGCTTGCGGGCTGCATTTTCCACTTTTGCTGTGAGCACGTCCAGACCCTGCGACACCTGCTGGGCTTTCTGCATGGCCACCGGTGAGGCCCCTTGTCCTCTGCTCAAAACAGATATTGTCACTGTACTCTCTCAAATACTTACTGGCAAGATATCATGAGATGCACAAATACGTCATTTCTGTTAACATGCTTGTCTTTTTCCTTTCCTCCAGTACATCTGGGATAGCACAAGAAAATGCAGAAATAAAGCAAAATACCCAAACCATCTACTTTCTCCTTTTGCTTTTAAAAATATGCATTAGCTTCCTGGAATGGCATAACCACTTTAAAGACCAGCCTGCAAATTTTGTTAATAATGATTCTCCTCTTGATGGTGATTACATAATCAAGTCTGAACTTCAGGGGGAAAATGTGCTTGTGATCTTCTTGCTATGGAGGGTTTGTTACCATAGTAATGTGTGCTTTAGGGAAAAAAAATCCCATTAGATTGTCTTATTTATGGGCAAGTATACACTGAAAATGTTTCAGGAGGTAGCATGCACAGTGTTATTGAAAGCACACCACGCTAGGACCAAGCAGATCTGTGTTCAAATCCTTACTCTTGGGACTTTGAACCTTGTTTACAACGGGCTTCAGCTTTCTAACTTATAAAATGAGGAGTGGGTAGGTAACAATACTTGCCCTGCTTACCCAACAATGGCTTCAAGCAAAAGGATAAACTTGAAAACACTATGGCAATAAAGCAATACAAATATATAACTACTACTGTTATTGAACTGTCATTATTATTATAATAAACCTAATAAGAATCTTAAATGTCTACCTTCCACTCCTATGCAATCTATAAATATCAAAACCAGTTGGTACAGAGGGGAAAAAAGCACTGTTGACAAGAAACTGGGTTTTTTTTTTCAATCAAATTCCTGAAGAACTAATTTTACTATTTTCCTCTCTCAGAAGTGGTAGGCTACTAAAAATGATGTGCATTATTAGACACTTGTTTTCTCTTTGTAAGAGACTTTCCAAGTCATAACAAAGTAAGATTTGCCACCTTTTCGCAAGCTCAGATTTTTTAATTCACTCAGCCTGGTAAACTCCCCACGATGGGGTGGCAACTTTTTTTTTTTTATGTTATGTTAATCACCATACATTACATCATTAGTTTTTGATGTAGTGTTCCATGATTCATTGTTTGCGTATAACACCCAATGCTCCATGCAGAACGTGCCCTCCTTAATACCCATCACCAGGCTAACCCATCCCCCCATCCCCCTCCCCTTTAGAACCCTCAGTTTGTTTCTCAGAGTCCATAGTCTCTCATGATTCGTCTCCCCCTCCGATTTCTCCCCCCTTCATTTTTCCCTTCCTGCTATCTTCTTCCTTTTTTTTTTTTTTTTAACATATAATGTATTATTTGTTTCAGAGGTACGGGTCTGTGATTCAACAGTCATACACAATTCACAGCACTCACCATAGCACATACCCTCCCCAGTGTCTATCACCCAGCCACCCCATCCCTCCCATCCCCCACCACTCCAGCAACCCTGTTTGTTTCCTGAGATTAAGAATTCCTCATATCAGTGAGATCATATGATACATGTCTTTCTCTGATTGACTTATTTCACTCAGCATAATACCCTCCAGTTCCATCCACGTCGTTGCAAATGGCAAGATTTCATTCCTTTTGATGGCTGCATAATATTCCATCGTATATATGTATACCACATCTTCGGGGTGCACGTACCCCTTCGGATCACTACATTTGTATCTTTGGGGTAAATACCCAGTAGTGCAATTGCTGGGTCGTAGGGCAGCTCTACTTTCAACTTTCTGAGGAACCTCCATACTGTTTTCCAGAATGGCTGCACCAGCTTGCATTCCCACCAACAGTGTAGGAGGGTTCCCCATTCTCTGCATCCCCGCCAACATCTGTCGTTTCCTGACTTGTTAACTTTAGCCATTCTGACTGGTGTAAGGCGGTATCTCATTGAGGTTTTGATTTGGATTTCCCTGATGCTGAGCAATGTTGAGCACTTTTTCATGTGTCTGTTGGCCATTTGGATGTCTTCTTTGGAAAAATGTCTGTTCATGTCTTTTGCCCATTTCTTGATTGGATTATTTATTCTTTGGGTGTTGAGTTTGATAAGTTCTTTATAGATTTTGGATACTAGCCCTTTAGCTGATATGTCATTTGCAAATATCTTCTCCCATTCTGTCGGTTGTCTTTTGGTTTTGTTGACTATTTCTTTTGCTGTGCAAAAACTTTTTATCTTGATGAAGTCCCAATAGTTCATTTTTGCCCTTGCTTCCCTTGCCTTTGGCGATGTTTCTAGGAAGAAGCTGCTGTGGCTGAGGTCGAAGAGGTTGCTGCCTGTGTTCTCCTTTAGGATTTTGATGGACTCCTGCCTCACATTTAGGTCTTTCAACCATTTTGAGTCCATTTTTGTGTGTAGTGTAAAGAAATGGTCCAGTTTCATTCTTCTGCATGTGGCTGTCCAATTATCCCAACACCATTTGTTGAAGAGACTATCTTTTTTCCTTTGGACATTCTTTCCTGCTTTGTCGAAGATTAGTTGACCATAGAGTTGAGCGTCCATTTCTGGGCTCTCTATTCTGTTCCATTGATCTATGTGTCTGTTTTTGTGCCAGTACCATACTGTCTTGATCATGACAGCTTTGTAATAGAGCTTGAAGTCCGGAATTATGATGCCACCAGCTTTGCTTTTCTTTTTCAACATTCCTCTGGCTATGTGGGGTCTTTTCTGGTTTCATACAAATTTTAGGATTATTTGTTCCATTTCTTTGAAAAAAGCTGATGGTATTTTGCTAGGGATTACATTAATGTGTAGATTGCTCTAGGTAGCATGGACATCTTCACAATATTTGTTCTTCCAATCCATGAGCATGGAACGTTTTTCCATTTCTTTGTGTCTTCCTCAATTTCTTTCATGAGTATTTTATAGTTTTCTGAGTACGGATTCTTTGCCTCTTTGGTTAGATTTATTCCTAGGTATCTTATGGCTTTGGGTGCAATTGTAAATGGGATCGACTCCTTAATTTCTCTTTCTTCTGTCTTGTTGTTGGTGTATAGGAATGCCACTGATTTCTGGGCATTGATTTTATATCCTGCCTCTTTACTGAATTCCTGTATGAGTTCTAGCAGTTTTGGGGTGCAGTCTTTTGGGTTTTCCACATAAAGTATCGTATCATCTGCAAAGAGTGAGAGTTTGACTTCTTCTTTGCCGATTCGGATGCCTTTGATTTCTTTTTGTTGTCTGATTGCTGTGGCTAGGACTTCTAATACTATGTTGAATAGCAGTGGTGATCGTGGACATCCCTGCCATGTTCCTGACCCTAGGGGGAAAGCTCTCCGTTTTTCCCCATTGAGAATGATATTTGCTGTGGGTTTTTCACAGGTGGCTTTTATGATATTGAGGTATGTACCCTCTATCCCTATACTCTGAAGAGTTTTGATCAAGAAAGAATGCTGTACTTTGTCAAATGCTTTTTCTGCATCTATTGAGAGGATCATATGGTTCTTGTTCTTTGTTTTATTAATGTATTGTATCACATTGATTGATTTGCAGATGTTGAACCAACCTTGCAGCCCAGGGATAAATCCCACTTGGTTGTGGTGAATAATCCTTTTAATGTACTGTTGGATCCTACTGGCTAGTATTTTGGTGAGAATTTTTGCATCCATGTTCATCAAGGATATTGGTCTATAATTCTCCTTTTTGATGGGGTCTTTGTCTGGTTTTGGGATCAAGGTAATGGTGGCCTCATAAAACGAGTCTGGAAGTTTAAGGGGTGGCAACTTTATCAGCAGATAGAATGGCAAGGCTTATCTTCCTAACCCGAGCTTCTGATTGTAGGATGAACTCCAAAACATCGTTGCTTCTCTTAATAGTAGCATGGATCTGTCATTCATTTATCTGTCCTCTTAAAATTCATCTTTATTTTTCATCTACACCAATATCTGAAATAATGAACTCAATAATATTAATTGCCAGGTATATAAAAGGTATATATACCTTTCATTTGTACTTGAGGCTTCCCTTTTTTTCTTTTTAAAGATTTTTATTTATTTATTTGACAGAGAGAGACACAGCGAGAGAGGGAACACAAGCAGTGGGAGTGGGAGAGGGAGAAACAGGCTCCCCACAGAGCAGGGAACCCGATGCGATGCGGGGCTCGATCCCAGAACCCTGGGATCATGACCTGAGCCAAGGCAGACGCTTAACGACTGAGCCACCCAGGCGCCCCGAGGCTTCCCTTTTATGTACAGAAAAGCAGAAGACTTTTGGGACCTTTTATGATTTAATTTGCTTTTTTCCTTCAACTCTAGTAATTCATGATGAGAAACCTTTTTAGTATAAAAGTCCAACTGTGAAAATGTAAAAATATTTATGGGCTACATAATTTTTCATTCAAAGTAAAAGTTTACTGAGTCCTATGGGAGGGAAAATAGATCCTTACAACCTAGAAACCCTAGGTGACTGAAAAGAAGCTTATCAATGAGGAAACTGTTGCTGAGTCTCAGCCACTAAAATGTTAAATAGCCAGGCATATTTAAGAAAGGCTAACAGGGAGATAGCTTCCTAATCTCTCATCAGGAAAGGACACTGCAGGCTCCAGTGGGAAGCAGGCCCATAGCTCCTCATCACTGTTCGAGCCTTTTCTCTTTACAGACTTACGGTCGATCCCATACAGCAACCACCTTGTTCTCTTGCTCAAATTCATCTTTCTCTAAACACATACAACTGTGTATTCGAGAATTCCAAGTGAGGACTGTCTACCACACTGTGAAAAGGCTGTAGACAAAAGAGCCAGCAATGAGAAATGAGAAGAGCCAAGAATCTTGTCAAGCGGCTTTGGCATTTCTCCGAACGGGAACAGAACTTCTTTTTGTCCTTTCTGTAAAGTTCTTGTCATGCTCATGACAGGGGAGACTGCTTCACAGCGGGAGAAAAAGGCTCACTGAGCTCAATGAGATCACATTTACTTATGCAGTTCCTTCTCCCTACAAGGTAGAGACTCTTGACCTGAAACCCCTGGAGCTTCCAGGCCTACAGTGAATCCACAAACCTCTGGAAATTATACGTAATATTATACGGGCACATTTATGTGCATTTTTTTACATACAGATTAATGGCTTTCATCAGATTTTAAAAATTATCTTGACCCAAAAAAGGTTAAGAACCACTCCTTTAAAAACTGTACTCTTGGGGCACCTGGCTGGCTCAGTCAGTGGAGCATGTGACTCTTGATTTCAGGGTCATGGGGTCGAGCCCCACGTTGGGTATAGAGATTACTAAAAAATAAACTTAAAAAAAAAAAAAAGAACGATATATATATATATATATATATATATATATATATATTTTTTTTTTGAGTGACCGCTACATCCAACATGAAGCTCAAACTCACAACCCCAAGATCAAGAGTCGCACGCTCCACCGACTGAGCCAACCAGGTGCCCCAAGAACTGTATTCTTAAGTCTATTCTGTTAATACATTTGAAACCAGGTCTAACAGTGTACAACATGTCAAGGGGTGTTACTGAGGCCTGTTTGTATGGAGACCCTGTATATTCCAATTATCTCAAGATGTTTCATGACATTCTTGAAGCCAAATTAAACTTCATCTACACTAGTATCTCAGCATATTTCAATTCTTCCCTAATGCCCATATTATAAAATTCCATAAAAATGAGGATCTTTTAGAACTTCATTGACTCTATGGATGAGTTCCAAAGAAGCCTATATTATACTGAGTTTTCCTAATAGCAAGCTATATATATTTAGTTTACAGGGGGGAAAGTTCTAAAAGTCAAGTCTTAAAGTAGGTAAAAGAATTTTGAAACCAAATGGATAATGATGAAATAGAAACTGAAAAAAGCCTAGAAATAACCAACTTACATGATAACTGACTTAACTGGTTTTTTAAATAATGTGAAATAATTCCAATGTTTTCACTCTTTATGTTTCTTTTTACCCATCCTTCATAAAATATATGCCTACCCATGCCAGACTTCACCACTGCCCCTTATTCATCATAAGCCTATGGCTAGAAACTAAGATACCAAATTTCTATTTCAATTTCAACTTTACTACAAGGCATCTGCCTATTTTAAAAGTTCATCAAAGGAAAAGTTCACTTCAATCTCAAAAGAATAGAATATAATGATCTGTGTTAGCCATTAGTCAAAAAGAACACAGTATAATTAGCAGAGACTTGCTCTCTGAATCACTCTGTCAGGAGTTCCATCCGATCCGTTACCTAACTTGTGTAAGAGCAGAGGAACTTTACCTGGCTCGGAGGTCAGCCACTTGATCAGTCATCTGCCCCAGCATTTTACAGGTTCCCAGGATCTCCCTGCGTTCTTTGCCTGCACAGAGCTCACCAACTTTTCCAGCTTCATCTAAGATCTGTCTGATGGCCTGCTCACCGGCATCCCCTAAAATAAAGAGATATTCAATATCTACACTGTTGATGCATTAATTATTTAGGAAGGATGCTTTACAAGTCATTTCATTCATGAAGGAATGGATGATTTTAAACAGCAAGACAAGTGAATAGAAGACAATACATCTGATCACTAACAGCCAAGCAGTGCCCTTAAACCAGAGGGTGAGGTTTCAACCACAGATACTTCTAAAAAAGATACTTGGAATCATACCCATCTGAAGATGATAAGCAGGTTGTGGTAAGAATATGGATGATGAAAATAGGCTCTACTTATTTAATACTACTTAGCACCTCTAACCTCCATTAGGCTTTTCACATTCATTCAAATATTAATCTAAAACTGAATATTAGATTAGAGAATCCATAAAACCTAGCTCAATAACCCATTTGGGTCTTTACATAAGTCAACTTTGCTTTCCAATTCTTATTGGCATCATCATTTAATCTGCTTAATTAAATTACTTTGTTGACATAAATGGAATCTGCCCAATGGGAACTATAAGAGTTTTCTATTCAAAATAATTACCTTTCTGATTCAGAGAAGAAGTGAACCAATAATCTGGCAAAGAATGCCCAGTTCAGCTTGGCTAATTCCTCCATGATGAGAGGTGATTAGTCTTTGTCCTTCATCCTTTTAAGGACCAGTAATGCTTCAATTAGTCAAAACTATCAGAATATGGAGTATGCCCCTAAATGTTGCAGTAGTTATCTCAGGATTATGAGATTATGGGAAGACTTCTTTCTTTTCTTTGCTTGATTTTTAGCTTGTTACTGTATCCATCGGAAAAGAAGAACCAGAGGATTACCTGGGGAGGCACTGGGATCACGGAGCCAACCTTTGGCCTGGTTCAGTTTGGAGTCTATCGAGGCCAATGCTCTCTTCATGGCTTCAGTGTCCTTTTGAAGAGAAATACAATTATTTTCTTTGCAAAAATGGAGATACCATGATACACAGTAAGACAGGGAAAAAGTTACAGCACTTAACATACAGTAGCTAAGGTAGTCCTACAACAGCCTTGAAAATACTCTCATCACACCAGAATGCTTATTTCTGTCAAAATGCAGCATGGTGCATGCAAATCTTCAGTTAATTCTATTTTGTTTTCTGATCTATTGCTAAACTGTGAACACTGGTAAGAATCACTCAAGCCAAGAGATGCTTTATGTCTGCAGCAGGAAAAAGCCCTGTTGTCACATGCCTCATTATCAGCCTTCCACTCCACATTCATCTGCCGCAGCCCTGGCACAGCCCTCCCTGCATCCGGGAAGCCTCATTAGCACGTGGCGCCACAAATCACAGTTCTCTTACATCTCGCTCTGAAATACACAAACACTGGATGATGCTTCGCTATACTGAATTAACCCGAGAAACTTGGAACTACTGCTTGGAAAAAAATTGAGAATTTTAATCTAGCAATTTAGTTTTAATTCCACAAATAAACCGCTCCATGTAACGCAAGAAAGAAGTGTTATTCTGGCCTTCCCTGCCATCCTCCTCATCCTCCTCATTCTTAGCTCCCTTACCATCCTAACCCAGAAGAAGAGGCAGGATAAAATAAGTGGGTCTCAGTTGATTGTTTGCAATCAGGATTCATGGTGGCTAGCATTAAACCCGGGACACAGCATGACAAGCTGAAGCAGACTAAAAATACACCAACTGTTTGATGAAGTTTTTAAAATATAGAAAAATGTAGAGAACAATATAATAAATACTCATGTGTTCACCCTCACAACCGACAGGCTATCTCGTAAATCTCTATGTAAACACCTTAAAAGATAAATGAGTGGGTGGCTTAGTCAGTTAAGTGTCTGTCTCTTGAATTTTAGCTCAGGTCTTGATCACAGGGTCCTGGGATCAAGCCCCAAGTTGAGCTCCACGCTCAACACCGAGTCTGCTTGGGATTCTTTCTCCCCCTCTCGCTCTGCCCCTCCACCCACTCACACTCTCTTTCTGTCTCTCTCTAAAATATAAAATAAAATAAAATAAAATAAAATAAAACAAAACAAAAAGACAGCTGAACTCCCTTCTGCTCTAGGGAACTGGCTCTTACAGAGTTCTGTGCATGGAAGCGCAGAGTTAACCTCTGAAATTCTAGGCAATGCCCTGAATCCCTAACTTTTCTTCACTTTCCAGTCCTGCAAAACTGGGGTTCTTAAAGGTGTTGTATCACTACTCTTCCACACGGGGGCACAAGGAGCATCCCCACTTCTAATCCAAACAAGACCCAGCACTAGGACAAAATAAGTGCAGGCAGCGCTCAGAGGCTTAAGGTCAGCAGCCTGACCACAGCTTTTCCCACGTACCTATGCAAACTATAAGGACTCTCAGCTTTAGGATTTCCGCCTTCCCGATCTAAACAGATACAGATTGTTTTAACCTTGGCTATCAAAGGCTCTAAATAGCAAAATTCTCAGTCACAGCAACTAAAGAGAAATGAACTAAATTACTGAAAAAAATGTAAACAAAATATTTTTTATTATCAAGTTATATGGAATTATGGAGGCTATCTCTCAATAGAAGGCAGAGACTATCTATTTTGAAATCCATTTGTAATCAGTGCAAGTAGACAAATGGCATTTTTTAAGTGCTTTCATTCTCAAATGGCTTAAATATCTACTCCTCCTCCATCCTGTCCTACATTAATGTGCACAGCAAACCCTGCCTTTAAAAGTCAGCTTTCACTTGATGCCAGATTAGCAAGGCCCAAACCAATACCTGTTTAAAGAGGCTGAGGCAAATCCCAACCTCAGAGAACTAGATAGCCCTTAGGGTCTAACACAAGTTACAGTACTTTGTCTAGGTACAGGAAAAAAAAAAACTTCACAATCTCTTATTAGGGAAGTATGTGCATACTCTAAAGAGAAATTATATCCATGTAAAAATAATTTAAAATCTGTTAACCATTTCTCTAATACATTATTATTTTTTAGAGTGAAAAAAACTGGAGATTGATTTCATTTCAAAAATCTAAATTCAAGGGGAACAAAGATCAAATACTTTGTGTGTCTACTCTAGAATTAAAGGCTACTATTTGGGGGCGCCTGGCTGGCTCAGTCAGTAGAGCATGCAACTCTTGATCACGGGGTCATGAGTTCGAGCCCCACGTTGGATGTGGAGCCTACTTAAAAAAAAAAAAAAATCAAAAAGAGACAAGGCTACTAGTTTGGAAACTAACTTTAATTGAGGATTTCTTCCGTGTTAGGTTCTGTTTTAGGTATTGTTTCCCCTCATTACTTCACTGAATCTCAAATTTAAATATAATTTAATTTTACAAATTAAGAAACAAGGACTCAGTCCTACAAACCCAACTGATCTCAGGTTTGCTGACACCAAACCTATCTATTTTATATTAAATGAAATTCGTGAATTTTTTCTTTTACCAAGAAGAGTTGCTGAAGATTCTTCTAACCCTTTGTAATAGTCAGCAAGCCTTTGCCTTTTTGATTTTGGCTTT
The DNA here is from genome assembly GCF_004348235.1 of Phoca vitulina. Lineage (NCBI taxonomy): Eukaryota > Metazoa > Chordata > Mammalia > Carnivora > Phocidae > Phoca > Phoca vitulina. Next base: position 14,571,278 of record NW_022589732.1, on the reverse strand, counting down.
GGTTAATACTGACCAGAAAATAAGCTCTAGAAATCAAAATCCTAATCCTCACTACCCAAAATGACTTATTTTATTCTTCATTGCCCCAAAATGACTGAAACATAATGAAAAAAGTAGCTTTGCTCTATTCAGTATCCTCAAAAATCATTGCTTTTTTTCTCCCTAATAAAGTATGAATGGCCACCACACTTCAAGGAAAGAATCTAATTCTCAGGAAGTGAGTAATTTACTCCTGAGTGGGAAATGATGTGACCTCAATAAGTTAAAATTAAGAGGTGCTCATTTTCCCCTAAAAATGACCCACGGCAAAATTGAAATGAAGCTGCATTTTTTAAACTGGGAATTTTAGTTACCAAAGTTTTTAATAGCATGAATTTTAGACAACTTTGATGATTTAAAACAATAACTGAAAGGACCACCTTAGATTCTTTCTGGAACAGAACAAGTTTTGAATACTCATTTAAACACATTACACTTTAATGTCATATCTATTAAAATAAAAAACGTCCATGGGAACAGATATTTTGGTCTTCTAAGAATCTCATATATACTTCTTTTGAAGGGCAGTATTTATTATGGAATTGACAGAACTGTCATAAGCAGCATAAGAAGTATATTAATACTGGATATGCTTACAAACCAATTCACTGAACAACTAAGACTAGAAGTCAATTTTGAGATATATTTATAAAGAGTGAAAATAACCATAACCCCATGGTCATCCATACCATGTATCACAAAGCTTTCAGTTAAACCATGTCAGGCCTAAGTGCCCAGAGTACAATCTGGGTATGAAACACAAGAGAAAAAAACATCTTTATTTGAGTATTTTCTCTGTAAAATCTCAAATTTGGGAAAGAGAAAAGTCTCCATCAATCTCTTCTCTGGGTTTTTGTTGTTGTTGTTGTTGTTGTTGTTCTTAAGATTGAGTGTAAAAAAAAGACCAGATCTAGGCCTGCAGCTTTGGGGACAGCTGGTAGGGATCTGGTCACCTCCCCCAAGGTCCCTTTTACAGTAAAACTCTTAGAGGAGTTCAGGTTTTAAATGAAAAAACCACACTGGTTTGGCTCTGTCCCACGCACACCAAAAGGTGGAAGGACAACCTTAAAAGAACTCCGTTTTAGGGGCGCCTGGGATGTTAAGCGCCTGCCTTCAGCTCAGGCCATGATCCCAGGGTCCTGGGATCAAGCCCTGCATCGGGCTCCCTGCTCCACGGGAGGCCTGCTTCTCCCTCTCCCACTCCCCCTGCTTGTGTTCCCTCTCTCGCTGTCTCTCTCTCTGTCAAATAAATAAATAAAATCTTTAAAAAAAAAAAAAAAGAACTCCTTTTTACATGCTCTCCCAGGAACTGAAACACTCCTGAAACGTAATATAGAATTAGATCTAAAGAACACTGAATAGTACTGAGAACCACGGAGTTCCTCCTAGAGATAATCAAAGGGAACTTCAGAAGAAAAAGTGAGGTCCTACAATGCCAGCTTCTAGAAAATTTTCAATAAGGGACTAAGGACTCCCTCTTGTTTGCTGCCCAACCTACTCTCCCTTTTCCCACGGACACCTCCCCTCCCCACACTCCACACTCTGTTCCATTCCTGATGGCATTTCTACCCCTTCATCAGTGTTTTAAACAAAGATGTTTCTGGAAAGAATATACTGGGCAGTAGAACAAAATCTTACAAACTACACTGAAGTGACAAAAGAAAGTTGTCTACCCCTGAGACTTCAGGTAAGTTACCCTCCCAGGCTTCAGTTCCTCATCTTTAAGAAAACCTTCCCAGCTCTAAAATTCAATGCCACCTATGTGCAGACCATCAGATGTACCAACTGAAAGATCACTTGGATCAGAAGGGAAATGTCAATTGTTTTAACATTTCGGGCTTTTCTCCAATTTGAGGGGAGGGGCTAAAATATCATAAATGCCTGAATTAACTATTTATCTCAAACTCCAAGAGATAAGTCCTTTACTGTATTAGCTGCTAAAATAAAACACTCTAAGACTCATTAAGAAGCTCACATAGTGGGCGCCTGGGTGGCTCAGTTGGTTAAGCGACTGCCTTCGGCTCAGGTCATGATCCTGGAGTCCCTGGATCGAGTCCCGCATCGGGTTCCCTGCTCAGCGGGGAGTCTGCTTCTCCCTCTGACCCTCCCCCCTCTCATGTGCTCTCTCTCATTCTCTCTCTCTCAAATAAATAAATAAAATCTTTAAAAAAAAAAAAAGAAGCTCACATAGTGTCAAATCACTGTGTGTACACCTGAAACTAATATAACATTGTACATCAACTATATTCCAGTTATAAAAATAAAACACCTAAAGGAGAATCATTTTAATTAACTGATTAATCTTAAATCACGTTTCATTTTCATAGTAGACATTCTGATAATAAAAAAAAAACCTCACATACTTATTTTTTCAAAAATGAAATAAAAAAATTAACACTTAAACCTCAGCGGTCTGTAGTTAAGAGCAAGTATTATTATAGGCTGATGTGTTCTAACCAATATTTCCTTCTTTGGTAGGGTACAGAAATCTTCTGTGCAAGACATCTGAGTCAGTTATTACGTTTACCCCACCACCAGCTAGGCCCACAGTGGCAGGAATCCACCACAAGAACTAATTCTGAGTAACAGCATGTAATGACTCAAGGTACAAGTTGTAGAAGCACCTATGGACTGTTCAAAAAATTCTTAGCTTAAAATTTTTCTCACTTCCTCTTAAATCTCAGCATGCATCAAGAAACAACTAATATAAATAGAAAAAAAGAAAGAGAGAGATTAAGTATACACTGCTAAATTTACAAAGGGTGGAATTAGAATTGTGTTTAATTCACAAATTTATTTGTTTCATAATGTACCCTAAATTAATTTTTAATGATCACCATACAATGACTGCTGATTTCAGGAGGGGGAAATTGTTATTTTCAAAATAAAATGAGGCATTTAAACTCAAAGTACTTTTAAATGTGTAAATCTGTAATTTGAATGTAGGTATAAAAGGTAAAATAATCAGCTCCTGCATTGCCTCTTTAAAAACTTAACTTATTCGGCAAGACGCGCTTTTTACCAAAAATTGTTTCCACTTACTTTCTTCCCCCACTTTTCTAGAGGAACCATCACTTTCCAGGAGAAAACTGCACCAATGGGGAAGCATGAAACAAGTATGGTAAGACAAAGTTAATTTTAATTGGTAGGGTCAAGAGGAGGAAAAAGATAGCATGTGTTAAATAGAATGGGGACCCAGGCCACAGACAGACGCAAGGTCTGATTAATCCACTGCTTACAGTCGAGCAGTGAAAGAGCGTAATGCTACTAAACTGAAAAATAACCAAAATTCTAGTTTCCAGTTTCCATTTCCAAGGTAAAAATTTTTTTCTAATTATTCTTGCAACTAATAAAAACAGTCACACTTAAGGGGTGGGGGGAAGTAGAGTGGATGGGTGGGAAGTAAGCTCTGTCATGTATATCTTTTTATAGCATTTTGATTTCTGAACCAGGTAAATATAAAACAAAAGCAAAATGAGATTTAAAAATAAACATTTCTTGTTTGTTCTGATGTCATTATGTACTTGAGCTTCTTTTGGCTGAACTAATTTTATTTACTTTCTTTCATTCTGACAGTTAAGTTTTGCAGCACCCATTACAGTCTAGTTCCTTCCAGATCAGCATAAAACTGAGACAGCTATAAGAATGTACGCAGCATCTCTCAATGGCACTGGCACAAAATAAAGCTCAGCAACCCCTATTTACTAAATGATGGGTAACTTTTCCCCTCCAAACATAGAAAAACATTGAGGTTGTAAGGCCTGCTCCGCTTTTTTGCTATTTCTCATCTGCTAGAAGCAAAGGAGAGAGAATAAGGAAAGAGATTAGGTTAGGGAAAGGTGAGGTCATGGAGAACCATGGCTGATTCACAGCTTAGCAGAACATGCAGTGAACCACGGACTGAAGTTAGGAGAAACTTTAGATACACTTAACTTTTTCCCTTTTGATTTTGAAGGCTAGGATCATTGTGAAGGACAGGTGCCCCATCTAAACTCCTGAGCCTATTCATTTTCACAATGGGTTGAAAACCTCAATGACACATCTCCAAAAGCAAAATTCTAGAGCCTGCAAAGGAGACTGGGAGGAAATGCAAACAGAGAGGTGACATCGGCTGGGAGTTTCATTCCCCAAGAGCAGGGTCCACACAGGTCACCTGGAGGTCACCCAGCTGAGAGAAACTCGCCCCTCAAATGAAGTCGGTGGGAATGACCAGGCCAAAACGGTTCTTGGGAGCCTGTTTAAAAAGATGAAAGCACCCACCAAATATAGAAAGCCTGATATCCCCTTGTAATGTCTTTTCTTCTGCTCTCCCCAAAGAAATCGCTCAATATGAGCCAGAGTCAGTCTGCCCGGCAGAGCCCCGAGGCCCAGATGAAATGACCTTCTGACGCATATTCGAGCACAGTGTTACACACCGGCACACGGAAAAGGGCACAGCACACAGCACAGGAAAACCTCACAGACATGCTTTTTTCTCTTTTGAAGCAAAAAAGAGACGAGAGGGCAAGAGAAAGCTTACCTTCTAAATGTGAGAAAAAGAATAAAACAAACAAGAGAACAAAAAAAGATGCATAAAGAAGTCATAACAGGGAAGTGAAAGTTGTCAAATATGCAAAAGCAAAAGTAAGTAAAATACCAAAGACTTAAAATGATTCCACCATCTAGATTTAAAACACAGTCTTAAAACTCGTTCAAGAACTCTGTGCCTCTGTGAACAAATCCAGAGTTAGGAGAAGCTGATTTCCTTCTGCGTATTTCGATTCACTTTCTGGGCAATGTGATTTTCAGACCCCAGCTTTGACCTTACCTTCCTGGTGTCCTGGAGAACAAATACAGCCCTACTGGGTACCCAATGGAAGCCACACTACAAATCCCCTCTTTGCTACCAGCCTGCTGGGGGGCCCTGGAAATATCATTTGGGTCCCACGTGGGGAAGCTGGATCCTGGAGACAGTGTGTTTCCCCCACTGCTCGTATCTTGGGCTCCTACGAGGAGAGTGTAAACCCAAGTGCCTCTGTTCTCCTAGTCACTAGACAGAGAGAAGTAGACCAGAGCAGCAGTAATATAAGACCACGGCTGCAAGGCTCTGGAAGGAATCCACCAACCCTTTTGGAGGCCAGGAGGAAATTCTAGATAAAGGGTGAGGAGACCCCTCAAAACTCACTGACGAATGTGAAAACTAGTATTTTAATTAAGCTTTCCTTAAGGAAAATGGTATGACAAATGGACACACCTAGAAATGCCAGGAGTTTCCTCTGTAGATTTCTTAGGTCAGAGGTTGGTCAAGGAAAAGTTTCCATAAAATTCGGTCACAGTCATGTTCTGTATCTTACTCAGTCACCTAGCAACAACCATCCACATAAAAAGGCAGGGTTCCCACCCAGGGGAGTATACACCATACAAGAATTCCTCCACCAGACCCAATGAGTGTCCAGCTTGAAGAAAAAGCTACACATCTCAGCCTTCAACCCCACAAACCTATTTATTTGTTCTAGCTTGGGGCAAAGGAAGTTTGCAAAAGCAGCAAGTAACCCATGAAACCCATGAAAAGTGAAGTAAAAATTATTTCATAATATCTGAGGGGTCTTACGCTACCCACAATTACAAGATAAAGCGTGAAGGGAGAATTCAGGAGTTAGCTTATTTCCCCTCCAGTAACACTTACCTTGCTGGCCCAGGCATCTTCATCCCAAGAAGTGAGTTGTAATACACGAATGATCTCATTAATTTCAGCACTCATCTTCTCTACAGTAAAATTGCGGTTTTTCAAAGCTTCTTCTATTCCTTGGTTTTTTGAATTTTTAGTTGTTACAAAAATCTTCATAGCTGTAAAAATAAACAAAGGATCAGAAACTAAGCTTGGAATTTAATCTTGCTGTATAACAACATTCACACAAGATGTTCCACACTTCGAGTACATGTTCTGGGTTTCTAAGGTCTTAAAAAGAATATACTAGGCTGGCTCAGTCGGTAGAGCATGTGACTCTGGATCTCGGGGTTGTAGGTTCGAGCTCCACATTGGGTGTAGAAATTACCTAAAAAAATAAAACCTTAACAACAACAAAAAAGAATATATTAAAAACAAAACAAACAAAAAAACACTGCAAGTGTGCCAATAAAGTTCTAATATCAGCAACTTTAAGGTACAAGACATCATTAAAACATGATCAGGGAGCTAATTTAACATGTGTATCCTGAGGAGCTACAATCACAAAATATCCAATATCTTTCTAAATCACTTATCATCCCAGCCCTGACACTGGCCCCATCTAACACACACCGAACAGGACAAGATGAGAACAGTAACTCTAACTGGAGTATCCTGCTGCACCCAATCCTAATGGAAGATCCCAAAGTGTCAAGTTTCTCTTCCAGAATTTCTCTCATCATGTAGCAGGAAATTTTTAACCCCCAAGAGTAAAGAAGAAAACAATAATAATTTGAAGCACAGGAGAAAGAGAATATCTTCTCAGGAAATAACTGAAATTGTTAAAACAAAGACTCATCAACACTTTATTGAGTTACCCAGATGAGAAAGAAATCTTACTCCCAAAACCCTTCTATCTCATGGAACAACTGGCCTCAAAAACATATTTCCCATGGGGATTTTAAGACTCTACTTACAAATGTTTTTGTTTTCTAGTTCATATAAGGGCTTTCTGAGCTCTTACCCTCACCTCTCCTTTTCTAGCTACTATCTGAAATGACAAAGCAGGGAGGTAGGAGCTGGGGGTGACAGTGACATGCCTCGTAAGATTCTGAAAATAGAGCTGCCCTCTGATAGTTAAACTAATTAACCCTTAACTTGATTAAGATAACTTATGTAAACCATGAGGTGTCTGGTACATACTAGAGACCCAGTGAGTACAGATCCCTTTTGCTAGCTGAGACAGCAGCCACCAGGCTCTACCCAGTGGGGAAGGGGTCCCATGTGGTATAGACCACCAACTCTGTAATGTAGAGAACAGTTAAATTTCTTTTAGGAAAAACGGTGTTAGCGTAACACTGAAAAGGGCTTTGGGTTCACTTCTTTATCCTACAATGCTCTATAATATCCATGCCAGCTCCTAATTTCTTTTCATAACACAAATAAAAGTGTAAAAATTCCTATGCCCAAGGGCCGCCTGGGTGGCTCGGTCAGTTGAGCATCTGCCTTCAGCTCAGGTCATGATCCCAGGGTCCTGGGATCAAGCCCCGCATCAGGCTCCCTGCTCAGTGAGGGGCCTGCTTCACCCTCTCCCACTCCCCCTGCTTACGCTCTCTCTGTCAAATAAATAAATAAAAGCTTTAAAAAAAAATTTTCTATGTCCAAGACTAAAGTTTCTAGATATCCCACCTCCCAGCAAAGGGGCCTACTAGAACTTCAGAACAGAGTGAGGCAACAAGAAGGGCAGCTTCAAACAAAGAACAGGAGCAGGAGAGCATTTCGGAAGATGAATACTGGTTCTTAGCCAATCAGCTGCAGCCATCAGGTAGCACCCAATCTATCAGGCCTCGTTTTTACCCAGCCTGAAGGACATGCAACTAAGCAGTAAAAGAAAATTAACATCAGAGTTTAGAATACGTTGACTTTTTTTCTTTTTTCTTTTTTTTTTTTTTTTTCTGTAAGACCAGGTACAGGCAGAAAATACCTGAAATGAGAACTGGCAGCAATTCTTTCACGGTGTTCATAGAGTTCACCAACATCACTCGGTGCTCCTGGTGAGTCAGTTCCTGCTGCCTTTCATCAATCATCTTGGCCATCTTTGTCATTCCTGGGGCACAAGGAATAAATTGTGCAGGGTTAAGAGTGAAACGTTCCAGACTCTGGCATTCTGAGCCTAAATCCATTATGAACGACTATGAAAATCCAAACTGATTGCCCAGAGAACTATCACTGAACTGTAGCATTTATGATATAGAATCTTCTGGACAGGTCGAACTTAATGCAACTTCATTCATTTCAATTGAAAGTAATTTATTAAATGTAAATCCTAAATATGACATCATTTTCACACGTTTGACATAAATACATTCACAAATACAAAAACATACTGAAAAAAACAAATATATATTTGTAAAAAATAATAAAAATATTTTTCCTGGTTATTACCACGCATACCGGGTTCATGTCACGTATCTGGCCACTGCGCCTACGTAAGCATCTCATGTGAGCCTAATACTGAGAAGCCAGTGGCTGAAGAAAATCTTAAGAATTACAACAATGTGTGTTGTTTTCATCTTTATATTTTTCTGTTCTTTCCAATTGTCCAAAATAAGCATGTACTATTTTTATAATTAGAAACAAACAAAAATATTATAAAAATAATTATAGTTAGGACAGCAATCAAAAGCATCTGGTGTTTTGGAATCGGCCTGCTAGCCCTTTTTGTTTACTTTGGTTATTATTCAAAGGTGCTATGTGATTCTCTAAAGCTTTAATTTTCAAACTGCTCATAGGATTTCTTAAGGTTTCACAGATCATCAAGGGGTACCAAAGGGAGATAGAAAAGGAGGGGTTGTCCCTGCTCCATTCAGAGTAGCTCCACTTTTGTCTTTTATATGTTGAGATTCTGCCTAAGATTTTATTTGAAGAAATAAACTTCTTTTCCCAATGCTATGGGAAAGTTTAAAGAACACTGCTCTAAAGGCATTTCCTGCTGATCTTCAATGATGGCTCAGAGAAATTCTTAAATGCCATATGTTTACAGAATGACTGTATCGGAACCTCATGAAAACACTGTTAAGAATCATTTTACCTAATACAAAAGACTTTCATGAGGTGGTATGCGATCTTTAATACTGACAAGTTAAGCATCTGATGTTTGGTCTCAATCATACTTTAAGAACCCTCCAGTTCATGTTACATGGCTCTAACAGAAAAAGCTGGTACCTGTTCATGTATTTTGAATATTCAATTCTCGGGTGACTAAACAATCATTTCAAAATGAGATTTAGTCACAGTAGTTCTTCTCTCCTTCTAGGTCTGATGATATTATGCAGCCTCGGGCTAGGGCATGAATCCATAATAGTAGGCGGGCTAATTAACGCGCCAAGAGGTCATTAAAGAGATACAGGCTAGCTGGCAGACAGCGAAGGAATGCTGGATAATGTGGAATGGAGAGGTCAGAATCCAGGGTGGCCTTAAGCATTACACTAATAGAAAAGTATTTCCTACATTCTCCAGCAACATTTGCAATGCCTCGTTTAATTCATTAGGCAGGGCCAGGATTTGTAGAAAGCAAATTCAGCTTTCAGAGACAATGATATCTCCTCAGTAGAAACACAGTGTCAGCTCCATCAACAGAGGAGATACACCTCCAAGCCCAATGCATCATTACTTATCTTCTGCAAAAAGCAGGGGGGAGTCCTCCTTCCACCTCGATCAGACATGGACAATCCATAAAAACATTTTATTATAAAAACTGTACATGACTAACCTGGTCCAAGATTCTTTGTGTAGGTGACCAAATCTTCCATAGTTTCCACCACCTCTGCCACTGTAAGATATTCCAAAATTCCTTTGCAAACTCTAATAATTTTACGAACCTGAAAATGCATTTCAGTTTTTAGTCGAGTGAGTGAACAATAAGTGGAAAACATGCTAATTCAGCTGGGTAGCTATTCAACATTTTCTCATCCTAAATCATCACCAATCCTCCATTATTACCTTCAAGACTATCTTTAAGACTTTTGTCTGGAAGAGGTCTGCATGGGCCTCAGATTGCCTACCTCAGCCTCATCGAAGGTGAGGAGCAGGTCTGATGTGCCAGAGAGGATGCCCCTTGACCCATCGATTAGATAATCTCGAGCAGGCACTGAGTAAGGGTCTGACTGAAGCATCTGGGCTGCCTGGACAAGCTTGGTGCAAGCATTCTCAACCCTGTGGGGAGGAACATGGAGTTAACTCCCTGGCAGAACCAAGCAGAAGAATAGGACATGCAAATGTAAAGAATGTAAAGGGACATATTCACATTTTTTTTCAGACATGGAAAACAGCCAAGACCAAGTTACAATAGGACTTAAGTTTTTAGCTCTTAAAATCTACAATTAAGGGCTACACATCCATTCATCCATCCATCCATCCATTCATTCATTCATTCACCTCATTCACTGCACTAAGCCCTCGTTCTTTGTTATTTCCTGGCAACAAAAAATGATGACAAAATGTTTTAGACCTTTCACTTTAGGTTGCTATACATCTCGGCAACTCCTTTGTTTTCTTCTTTCTCACCCTATACACACTGCCATTAAAAGACACTACACAAAGAACGGAAATCCTTGACAACAGTTTCAGATTTATTATCTGGAACTAAAATGCCAAAGCACTGTGTTAAGTGAAATTTAATAATCAGATAACAGAAAGGATTAGGAGGAAACAAAAAGTATGAAGTAATGCATAAATTTCCCATTCATCTAGCTAAATGGATTTGACAAATCCACTGGACTGTTTGAAAACAAACCTATAAAACTATATTGTTAATTAAAATGTCACTAGTGGGGCGCCTGGGTGGCTCAGTTGACTGCCTTCAGCTCAGGTAATGATTCTGGAGTCCCAGGATCAAGTCCCGCATCGGGCTCCCTGCTCAGCAGGGAGTCTGCTTTTCCCTCTGACCCTCGCCCCCTCATGTGCTCTCTCTCTCTCTCTCATTCTCTCTCAAATAAATAAATAAAATAAAATAAAAATAAAAAATAAAATGTCACTAGCATTAATAACTGAACCAGTTATTGATAGTTTAATGTTAATACAGTTTAATAATACAGACAACCTGATCATATGTAACAATGAATGAATGAATGAATGAATGAATGAATGAATCAGTAAAGAGCAAGACCTCATTGCTGTGGCTTTGGATCACTCTTAAAAGACTGGTTGTTTACTGTTCCTTTTTAAATTTTAAATTAAATTTTTAATTTAATTTTAACTTATAGAGATATGTATATTCATATATATTACAGTCAGTGAAAAATCACCTTCTTTCCACTATCTCCTAGGCGTTCATATTCCATCTACTTGCAACTAATGTTATGAGACTCCTCTGTATTCTTTAAAATAAGACACTTCGGGCGCCTGGGTGGCTCAGTTGGTTAAGCAACTGCCTTCGGCTCAGGTCATGATTCTGGAGTCCCGGGATCGAGTCCCGTGTCGGGCTCCCTGCTCAGCAGGGGGTCTGCTTCTCCCTCTGACCCTTCCCTCTCATGCTCTCTGTCTCCCATTCTCTCTCTCAGATAAATAAATAAAATCTTTAAAAAAAAAAAATAATAAAATAAAATAAAATAAAATAAGACACTTCATGCATAAGAAACAAAAACAGGCTTCCACCTTTTTTATACAAATAGGATCATACCAGGCATACTCTCTGCATTCTGCTTTTTCCACTTAATTTAACTTAGAGATATTCTAATAAAAGTACATAAAGAGCCTCCTCATTCTTTAATACAGCTACATAACTAGTCCATAATTTATTAGCCTGCTACAAAAAAATCACCTTGAAAAATATCATTGTATAACGTATATATCTGTAGGATACAGGCCAGAGAGGAATTGCTGAATCAAAGGTGTAGACATTTACAATTTTGACAAATGTTGCTATATTACCATCCACAGAGGTTATTAACATTCCCCCCACAATGGATGACAGCAGTACCTGTTTCCTCAGTCTAAACAAGTTGGTATATAATCAAACTTAAGTTTATCTTCACCAATATGAGAGACCAAAACTGGATCTCAATACAGTTTTTTAATTAAGGTGAAATTCACATAACACACAATTAGTTGCTCTAAAGGGTACATACAATTCAATGGCATTTAGGTATTCACAATGATGAGCAACTACCACCTCTCTTGGGTCAAAACTTTTATCACTTCAGAAATGCACCCTGAAACATAGCATGTAATCACTCCCGATCTCCCCCTTTCAAAACCCCATCCCCTCGTGACCACTAATTTGCTTTCTGTCTCTATGAACTTACCAATTCTGGATATATCATATAAAAAGAATCACGTGACTATGTGACTTTTTGTGTCTGGCTTCTTTCACTTAGCATAAATGTTTTCAAGGTTCATCCAGGTTATAGCATGTGTCAGTAGTTTGTTCTTTTTCATACCTGAATAATATTTTATTGTATGTATATATGCAAAAATTTGAAAATTTGCTTATCCATCCATGTATTGATGGACATCTGGGTTGCTTCCACCTTTTGGCAATTATGAATAATGCTGCTACTAACATTCATACATAATTTCCATGTGGATTCAGGTTTTCATTCCTCTTGAATATATACCTACAAGTGGAAGTCTATGTTAATTTTTTGAGGAAATGCCAAACTGTTTTCCACAGCAATTGCACCACTTTACATTCCCACCGGCTTTATAGAAGGGTTCCTATTTCTTCACATCTTTGCCAACACTTGTTATTTTTTGGTTCTTAAGGTTTTGGGGGGTTAAAGCCATCCTACCAGGTGTGAAGTGGTATCTCATTGTGGTTCTGATGTGATTTCTTTACTGACCAAAGATGTTGTTGGACATCTTTTCATGTGCCTGTGGCCTATCTGTATATCTTCTTTGGAGAAATGTTTATTGAAGTCCTTTGTTCATTTTTTAATTGGGATGTTTGTCTTCTTGTTGAGTTGTCAGAATTATTTATATACTCTGGGTATTAAATCTTTATCAGATACATAATTTGCAAATATTTTTTCCCTATTTTGCAGGTGCTTTTTACTCAGCATAGTTTTAATTTGCATTTATTTGATTATTAATGAAGTTAAGAATATTTTTATATTTTTTAAATTGCAAAATAAAATTATACACTGTATGACCATTATGCTCAAGCAAATATCACATATACAACAATCATACTTCAGAAATGAAACATTACCAAATACTTTAGAAGCCCCACCCTAACCAAATATTCCTTATTTCCCAGAACTAATCATTATCCTGAATTTTATTAATTATTCTCCTGATTTTTTGTATACTTTCAGCACCTATCTATACATACCTAAACAAGTATCATTTAGTTTTGTCTATACATATTAAAATCTTAAATAAGTGTAATTGTACTGTTATATATGCTTCTGTGACTGTTCTTTTGTTCAATATTATGATTTTGAGACCCATCATGTTGAGGACTATAGCTAATGTGTCATATTCCACTGTATGGATATACCATAATTTACCCATTCGACTTCTGATTGACATTAGAGGTATTCTAGGTTATTATATTTTTTACTAGTGTTTATATCAATACTACTACTATGAACATTCTTATACTGGCTTCTGGTGCACACGAACAGTATATCTAGTAGTGGAAAAACTGGGCTGCAGAAAATGCTATATTCAACTCTACCAAGGAAAGCCAAAGAGTTTTCCAAAGTGATTACACCAATTTAATACGCGGACCAGCAGCATTCACAATCGCTCCACAACCTTACCTTGGCATTGTGAATTTTTAATATGTCAATGTGGTCATTGTGAAATGCTAAATTATTGTGAATTTAATTTGCATGTCCCTCTTACTAATGAAACTGTTGTGGGTGGAGTGGGTTTGTTTTGTTTTGTTTTGTTTTTTAATGTTTATGGGCCTCAAGAGTTTTGACAGGTAGCATTTTTGTTATTATCCAGCTCTAAATAATTTTCATTATGACACCTCTGACAATGAATTGTTGGATATACTTAAAAAAAAAACATAAGGGGCTTTTCTAGTTATCTTTTTGCTATTGATTTATCATTAACTGCATCACGCCAGAGAATGTGGCCTGTAAGATAACAAGGCTTTGAATTTTGAAATGTGTTGAGGCTAGCTTGATGGCTTAACACATGATCAATTTTTATAAATTTTCTATGTGTGCCTGAAAAGAATGAGTATGCTCCAATTTTTACGTGAAATATTTTACATATTCCATTAGCTCAAGCTTGTTAATTAAAACTGTTCAAATCTTCTATATCCTTGCTGATATTTATTGTCTTTTATCTATCAATTACTGAGCGATGAAATCTCCTACCATAACAACAGATTAGATTATATCTCCTTGTAGTTCTATTTGTGTTTTTTATATATATATATTATATATATATATATATAGAAGCTAACTTTTTAGGTACATATGAGTTTACAATTATTATATAACCTGAACCTATTTATCATTATGTAACACCTCTCTATATCTCCAATAATGTTTGTTGCCTTAATGTCTAATTTGTCTGACATTAATATTGCAAATCAGTTTTCTTTGGCTATTTTCAATTTCTCTGTCACATTGTGTTTTAGATATATCTTTTTAAATAACATATAGCTACATATTTTTAATCCAGTTCAGGAACTTTTAACTTAATGATTTAGCCCATTTAAATGTATTAATATTACTGGTATATTTAGAATTATTTTTTTTTTCCCCAAGATTTTGTTTATTTATTTGAGAGAGAGAGCAGGGGAGGAGAGGGAGAAGCAGACTCCCTGCTGAGCAGGGAGCCCAACTTGGGGGCTCGATCCCAGCACTCTGGGATCATGACCTGAGCACAAGACAGACGCCCAACCGACTGAGCCACCCAGCCAACCCATCTTTTTTTTTAGAATTTTTTTTTTAGAGAGAGAGAAAGAGAGGGAAGGGCAGAGGGACAGGGAAAGAGACAATCCTAAGCAGGCTCCACACCCAGCACAGAGCCCGACTCGGCACTCAATCCCACCACCCTGAGATCATGATCTGAGCGGAAATCAAGAGTCAGAAACTTAACCAACTGAGCCACCCAGGTGCCCCTAGAATTATTTTCATACCTTATTATTTATTTTCCATATGGCCTGTAACTTTAACATATTTTTCCCTATCTTTTTTTGGGGGGGGGGCAGGGAGAAGATTGCTAGTTTTTTCTACCTTTTTCTTATTCCCTTTACAATTTTAAAGGTTATACACTCTGTGCTTCTTGTGGTTACCTTAAATACTTCAGCATGCATACTTGGCGTGTTAAAAATCCAAAATAAAAGCTGTCCTCCTAACACAGTTGGCAGTTCATCAGTCTCATAAAAATCTAAAATGAGTCAATATTTTTACCTTCTTCCCAAACAAAAAATGATCTTAGGATACTTAATTTCCAATCATCCCTTTCCTGAATTCCCAATCATCCCTTTCCTGACCTTTATGCTACTGTTTTCAAGCTTTGTTTTGTTTACATTGTTTTCATGTATAAAATGTTATATCTTTCATTTTAAACCTTTAAATCTTGTTAGATTTTACATTGTTATACTATATAAGTCAAAGTTTGTTTATATTTACCAACAAAGTGTCCCATATTTTGGATAATCATTCCCTCGTATATCTCAGGCCTTACATCTAGAATCATCTGATTCTGTCTGAATTACATTCTTCAGAATTTCCTCTACTAAGAGAATGCTGGTGACAAAATGTAACTATTTTTGTTTGTTTGAAAATGTCTATTTTGTCTTCTACTTCAAAGACTATTTCAGTAGTACAGATTTCTAGGTTGACAGCTATTTTATTGCACATTGAAGGTATTATTTCACTATGATGTAACAAAAGAAGCAGAAAAAGATACAACGACAGAAGCAGAGGTAAGAGTGATGCAGGGCTACAAGCCAAGGAATTTGAGCAGCTTCTAGAAGCTGGAAAAGGCAAAAAAACAGATTCTCTAGAATCTCCAGAAGAAACACAATTAACCCATTTTGGACTTCTGAACTCCAGAACTGGAAGACAAAACATTTGTGTTGTGTTTGTTACAGCAACAATATGACACTGGCCTCCAATTGAAATCTGCCAGGAATTAAATAGGCATGAAAACACCACCCACAATGAAAAGAAAAAACAATAATTCAAAAACAACCCAGAAATGACACAGATGATAGAATTAATAGACAAGAATGTTAAAACCATTATTACTACTGTATTCTATATGTTCAAAAGCTAAAGGAAAGTTTGAGTATATTAATGGATAAATGAAAGATATAAAAACAAGCCTCAAACAGAACAACTGGAAATGTGTCTCAGATACAAAAATACACTCAATAAATTACTAGCAGATAAGATATGGCATAGAAAAAAGATCAGTGAAATTCAAGTCATAGCAATTAAAATTATCCAAAATGAAACAAGGGAGAAGAAAAGACTTAAAAAAAATGAACAGGGGCGCCTGGGTGGCTCAGTTGGTTA
The DNA here is from genome assembly GCF_004348235.1 of Phoca vitulina. NCBI lineage: Eukaryota > Metazoa > Chordata > Mammalia > Carnivora > Phocidae > Phoca > Phoca vitulina. Next base: position 14,555,099 of record NW_022589732.1, on the reverse strand, counting down.
AGCGACTGCCTTCGGCTCAGGTCATGATCCTGGAGTCCCAGGATCGAGTCCCACATCGGGCTCCCTGCTCGGCAGGGAGTCTGCTTCTCCCTCTGACCCTCCCCCCTCTCATGTGCTCTCTCTCTCTCTCATTCTCTCTGTCTCAAATAAATAAATAAAATCTTAAAAAAAAAAAAAAAAAAGAACAGATCATCACTGAGCTGTGGTACAACTCTAAGCAGCCTGATATATTTGCAATTTGAGTCCCCAAAAGAGAGGACGGAGGGAGACAGAAAACAGTATTTGAAGAAATGATGGCCAAAATTTTTCTATATTTAATGAACACTATAAAGCCCCAGGTCCAAAAAGCTCAATAAACCCCAAGCACAAAAAACATCAAGAGAACTACAACAAGGAACATCATAAATTGCCTAAAGGAACATAAATAAAATTGCTTAAAAACCAAGATTAAAGAGAAAATATTAAAAGTAGCAGGAGAAAAATGACACTTTAAATACAGAGGAACAAAGAATAACAGACTTCTCATTAGAAACAATGCAAGCCATAAGACAGTGAAGCACTGAAAGAAAAAAACAAACCTGTCAACCTCAAAAATCTATACCCCAAAAAATATGCATTTCAAAAATTAAGGTGAAATACTTTTTCAGATATGTAAGAGCTGAAAGAATTCAGCAGCAGCAAACCTGAACTATAGGATAAGTTAAAGGAAATCTTCAGGAAGAAGAAAAATTATACCAGATGGAAACTTAGATTTAAAGGGGGGAAAAAAATGACAACTAACAAACAACAAAATGTTATAAATAACTAAATGTTAACTATGTGAGTAAATATAAAAACAATTCTTATTATTTAAATATGTTTAAAAGACAACTGACTAAAGCAAGAACTTTTTAAAAAATGGAGTTTCAAAAAAGTAAATTTGATTCAGCTGGCTAGATACACAATGAGGACTGGCTTTGCCAATGATTATGGCAGATGTTTTCCATAAATCAAATGAACCAAAATTACATGGAAATATATTTAAGACAGGTATATAATACGTAATATGGCAGAAAATACATGCTGTGCAACTAGTTAAACTTATGATTTAAAAATGTTTCTGGAATTTAAGAAACAAAACAAATGAGCAAGGGGGAAAAAAGAGAGAAACAAGCCAAGAAACAGACTCTTAACTGTTGAGAACACACTGATGGTTACCAGAGGGGAGGTGGGGGAGGAGGGTGAAATAGCTGATGGGGATTAAGGTGTGCACTTGTAATGAGCACTGGGTGTTGTATGGAAGTGTTGAATTACTATATTGTACACCTAAAACTAATATAACACTGTATGGGTTTTTTTTTTAAGATTTTATTTATTTATTTGAGAGAGAGAGCACGGAGGAGAGGGAGAGGGAGAAGCAGACTCCCCACTGAGCCGAGAGCATATGCAAGGCTCAATCCCAGGACCCTGAGATCATGACCTGAGCCAAAGGCAGATGCTTAACCGACTGAGCCACCCAAGGCATCCCCAAAACACTGTATGTTAACTACACTGGAATTAAAATAAAATAAATAAAAATTTGTAAATGAAAACTTTAAAATATTCAAAAGAAGTATTTCAAAAGATCTTTAGGGACGGCCAACCACTCTTTGAAGACCATTAGTTGAAAGAGCACTGACATCTTGCTTCAAGACTTTTTATATCCATTCCCGCTAATTCAAACACCTCTCTCTCTCTCCCCTCTTTTGCTTTACTAACCACTACTTATTCTCTTAGATTCTGCCTTTAAATGACTCTTCCTTCAGGAAACCATCCCAAATCTACAAGTACTTCTCCTATGTGCTCCCATGAGACTTATCACACCCTCTCAGTTTAGTTTTCTCTATTTTCCACAAGACTCTAAGGTCAGCAAGGCCAAGAACTTTGTCTATCTTGTTCATTAATGTAGTCGCAAAGCAGAATGCCTGACACATAACAAATGTCTGATAAATAATTGCTGAATGAACAAATAAATGAATTTTCACCCAGTACAGGCCCATAGAAATCATTAACTTTAAAAAGCCACAAAACTTGATTTTATTTCCAGGTAACATGAATGCTGCTGAAATTAAAGCAAACAAACCTAAGAATCACAGAATGCAATGGTTGTGCTACACCTACTTGCAAGGATCCAATTACTGCATAAGTGTTTCAAATGTGGGAAAAAAATAAAAAACCATCATGGAGAAAAGAAACAGAAAAAAAAATGATGAAATCGAAAAGCTCTGCAGGAATCAATTTGATTCTCCACTAATGGTTCCCTTGTGTGGTAAAATGATAGGGCTAAAACAGATACTGTACCATTTTCTCTACAATAAGACATCTATCTGATCTGTACATTAAAATTTAATGGCATTCATAAAAGCCAAACAAATCCCACCATGACTAACCAGTGGTTAGAAACAGATAGGAGTCTGTCTTGTCTGCGGAAAATGAGATTTTATTAAAACATTCAAGCTGCCTTACTTCTTAAAGTGATCTTCTACTTTTTAACACAAATCTAAATTTTTTAAAAAGCATTTTGGAGAATGACAGTAGGGAAAAAGGTCTGTTTCCTAAATAATTACATATCTTGACTATATCCTAATAATACTGATTTAGACACTTTAAATCAATCAACTATTACAAATTGAAAGCTTCTCTCTGCCTTTGAGTCTTCAACTTAAGTTAACAGAAAATTCTTATGCTTTAGATCAGTGGACCAATGACAGCCTCACAGGACCCAAAATATGTTCACTCATAACCCACGAATCTATTCTTTCCAGGATTACACATGATATAACTTGATACAATTTAAGATATATGAAGACCCCAGGGGCACCTGGGTGGCTCAGTCAGTTAAGCGTCTGCCTTCGGCTCAGGTCATGATCCCAGGGTCCTGGGATCAAGCCCCACATCGGGCTCCCTGCTTGGTAGGGAGTCTGCTTCTCCCTCTCCCTCTGCCCCTCCCCTCGCTTGTGCTCTCTCTCTCTCTCTTGCTCTGCTCTCTCTCAAATAAGTAAATAAAATCTTAAAAATAGAGATTGATTGTCGTAAGTCATTTTTAAAGGTTCTAGACCGCATCCAATCTTAAATTCCTTTAGTTTAATTCTTTCATATATTTGTTCCTCTAACTATTGAGGACCTGCTACATGATATATGAATCCTAGGAATACAAAGTGTTTTTAAGTCCCTACCTTTAGAGAGGTACCACCTCCGGAGGAGAAGACATACGTGTAAACAAAAATACATTAGTATTTAGAAGTACATCCAGCACATGCCAAGGGGACATAAGAATGGGAATAGTCATTTTTACCTGAGAGATTAAGAAAGTGGTGATGGGGAAGGTGGAGACAACGTTGCTCCTGTCTCAGAAGCTCAGCACTACTTATAAAGATGATCCTCTGCACAGCATCTCTTTGGGTTGTTTATCCAATGGAATAAATCTCTCTCTCTCTCTCTCTCTCTCTCTCTCTCTCACACACACACACACACACACACACGTCCTTTCTGTGAAAAATAACATGCATTTGCATAGACCTGGTTTGACTAGAGAGGGCAGTCTACTATGACAAAGTGTAGGTAACTCACTCACTCTGAAGCCACACAATCTCAGTCGGCTCCTGTAAAAATCACCTAGCAAATGCCAGCTCACTGATTTAGCAGAGGAAAGTAGAGCTCAGAGCTTTGGAACAAAATACTGTAAAGGGAACAGTGTGCTGGGCCTATATACACCGCTCCATAATATAAAACGGAAAAGCTCTCTGAAACAGTCAACAAGTTAAACTTCACCCTGCCACAAACAAACAAACAAACATATTGGGGGGTGGGGGAAATGATCCTATGTCAAAATCCCCGTTTTAATATAATCTGAACTTAATCAGTATAGCCATTTAGGCTATACACACTGTCACACACACACACACACACACACACACACACACACACACATTCTGTTTGCTAAAGACTGAAGTGCTGTGGAGCAGAACACCTGAAAATCTGATTTCATGGAAGTTGGATTACCCTGGAGCACACCCAAAGAAGCAGGTGTTTACATTTTGGACTTGTCCTTTCAAGAGAGAGAGTTGGTCAGGCCACAAGCATATCAATCACACAAAACAACATTTGGAAGATAGGAAGGCAACAGGTGAAAGAAGGAGAACATGATCAACTGGTCGGTGAGGCTTTCCCCCGTGGCCACTGCGCCCAGCACCTCCATCACTGCCATTTCCTACCAGGCTGGCATTGGCATAATTATTTGGCAGGCAAAACTGACTGTCAAGGCTATTCCTGCTCTTATCTTAATCCTTGTTGAGACTTCCTTTCCTTCGCCTCTGTGTAGGGTCTCTCAGAGGTCAAGAAAGGCCCAGATCACTTCCAAGTTTGAGAAGCCCATCATATTTCAAAATTAAGAAATGCAAAAACAGGGTCATAAAAATGGTGGTACACTTAAGTGTTTACATTTAATCATTTTAATTGCATGATAAACACCTTTTTTTAAGATTTTATTTACTTGAGGGGGGAGCACAGGAGGAGGGAGCAGAAGAGGGAAAGAATCCCAAGCAGACTCCATGCTGAGCCCAGAGCCTGACACAGGGCTCCATCTCATGACCCTGAGATCATGACCAGAGCTGAGACCAAGAGTCAGATGCTTAATCGACCGAGCCACCCAGGCACCCCAACTTCTATTAAGACTTCCTCTTTTTCTCTAGGACTACATGTACGGTATCATTTGAAAATAATATTAAAGTCCAGGCCTGAGCCTGAGAGAGAGGCCAGGGTGTGGGGTACGGGTCAGGCCCTCAAACTCTCTCTGCTTTCCCATATTTAGAGCCTAGCCTCAGTCCAACATATGATAAGTGAAAATGACTGCTGAGACCTTGAAAATTCTCCCTTCACCAGGCATTTAATCATTTAAATTGTTAACCTGAGGAATGAGCTCCAGTGAAATTTTGGGCATCAGCAACAGACAGTTCAGCCTTTCTAGTGTCCCTCCTATAGGAAGTGCTACCTCTATAAGCGATTCATTTCATCCTCAGATCTTGTTGTGTATATACATAGGATTAAAAAGTAATAATAAAAATAACAGAAGTGAATGGGATGCCCAGGTGGCTCAGTCGGTTCAGCATCCAACCCTTGGTTTCAGCTCAGGTCATAATCTCAGGGTCCTGGGACGGAGCCCCACATCAGGCTCCATGCTCAGCAGGGAGTCTGCTTGAGAATTCTCTTTCTCCCTCTCTCCCGGCCCCTCTCCCCACTCACACTCTCTCTCTCCGTTTCTCTCCCTAAAATAAATAAATTAATCTTTTTAAAAAAAATAATAGATGTGAAGATCACGAAAGTCTCAGGGAGATGTATGAAAATAAATATTTCTTTCATATACTCGCCATCTGGCACAAACTCTACTTTGAAATAGCAAAAGTAGAATCATTCTGTGGCATCCCAGGACTAGAACCAGCCAATTCGCTTTGGTCCTGGTGTTGCCATTTTGAGAAAGGTCAAGGATCCTCAGCCATTAGTCATCTAGAAACCTGAGTGAAGGCCACAAGAATAGTTACAGTTTTTAGGAGGGAGTTGGGAACACAGAGTGCAATGACAAACTTCAATCTAGTTCAAGTAGAAAGTACACGGCAGCAATTCACCCACATGTACACTGTGATAACACTAGAACAGGCTGTTCCAACCCCGTGCTCCCAGATTTAAAGATCCTACAGGCCCCATCCACCAATTATTCCTATCCCTTTCCTAACTTGGTGATAGTATAGGACACTGCATGTATACACCCAAAACTAAAATTAGAAACCACAATGAGTCATATTTAAAACATTCAAAGCCTTTTAAGGGCCACACCAATCTCTTTTTGCTGAACATGTACATTGAGATACCAAAGCTAAAAGATACACACAAACACCATGGGCTCACTAAATTCTTTTCTTTCAGATGAAAATAGGAGAGTATGCGACCAGTTTTAACTTGGTCTTCAAACAGAACAGGATTCTGCCAGAGCTGAGAGATTAACTGAAGAGGAAGTGGCATGTTGGAAAAGAAGGTTAAGAGTGTCACTAATGCCCAAACCACATGCTCTTCAAGTCTTGGTAGGCTGCTTATTTGAAAGGTAAAGTATGAGTCATACCCTTTGAATCCTTTAAAGCCTGAATGATTAGTCATAGTCTTTCTCCCCACTTCCTTCACCCCCTGTTCAAATCTGGTATCTGTGAAGGGAGAGGAGATTCCAGCCTGCAAGGTTCACAGCTACCTGTAGGTCCATTGGTTCCTATGGTCCTTCCTCCCACTCATGGTAGGATTACAGCAGAAACAGAAGAATACAGAAGCAAGTGTGTCTTACAGATACTAGTAGGTTTTTAATGTATCTTAAAGCTATTGTGATGAATAAAGCAAAATTTTATTTTAAAACAATGTAAAATCACTGCATCTTTCATTCTTATCCGTTCTTAATCAAATAATAATAAAAAATCTCACTATTATTATTTGAAGGTCCTTATGCTAAAAAAAGTTGACAATCACTGTTCTACAGCAGAGTGTAATGAATGAGTTAGGGGTATAAATATCTAAATACAAAGTGAAATGGAATAGACACAGTAGGAGAATATTCTTACTTATGAAAAAAAACTGCCAAAAACTAAGATATGGTTTACAAAAAAATCTGGAGATACAAGTCAACAGTAGACTAACATCAATCAACAGCCATTCTTTAAAAAGGGCAATAAATGGGCACCTGGGTGACTCAGTCAGTTGAGTGTCCGACTCTTGATTTCGGCTCAGGTCATGATCTCAGTCAGGGTCATGGGATCGGGCCACATAGGGCTCCGTGCTCAGCCAGGAGTCTGCTAGAGATTCTGTCTCTCCTTCCCCCTTGCCCCATCCCCTGTTCATGCGCACGAACATGCTCTCTCTAATGAATAAATAAATCTTTCTTTAAAAGGGGTAATAAATAACAAAATAATTGACAGAATTTAGGACCCAGGAGAATCATAACCTTGTAACCACTTACTACTAATAATATTGCTTTGAAATATATAAAACTAAAGCTGACAATTCTAAGAAAAACTGACAAGCCTACAATTACTATAGGAGATTTCAACATACTTCATCATAAACTGATAGTTCAAACAGACAAAATAGTAAGGCAATAAAAAGTTTGATCAATAATATTTAGTCACGAGCTCTACTGACTCAGTCACTAGAGCATGTGACTCTTGATCTCAGGGTTGTGAGCTCAAGTCCCACATTCAGTGTAGAGATTACTTAAAAATAAAATCTTAAAATAATAATAATAATATTTATATTTTGACCTAATTGATATAAAGAAAACCCTAACCCCAGCAAAAAGGGAATATACTTTCTTTTCAAGCACACATAGCACACTTACCAAAACTGACCATACATTATATCACAAAAGAATTTCCAAGGAGTGATATTATATCATATTATACCAATCATGTTTTGCGCACAATGCAATTAAATTAGAAATAAAACAATAAAAAGACCGTAAAAAGAATTTTTAAATTTTTTTTTTTAAAGATTTTATTTATTTGAGAGAAAGAGAATGAGAGAGAGCACATGAGAGGGGGGAGGGTCAGAGGGAGAAGCAGACTCCCTGCTGAGCAGGGAGCCTGATGTGGGACTCGATCCAGGGACTCCAGGATCATGACCTGAGCCGAAGGCAGTCGCTTAACCAACTGAGCCACCCAGGTGCCCCAGAATTTTTAAATTTTTAAAACATACTCCTAAATAAAGCATATTGTTAAAGAGGAATTCACAACCAAAATTACAACTATTAAAGTTTCTATAGCTGGAAAATTCACAATCTCATTTACAACTGCATCAAAAAGAATAACAAACCTAGGAATAAATTTAACCAAGGAGGTGAAAGACCTATATACCAAAAACAACAAGACATTAATGAAATAAATTGAAGACACAAATAAACAGAAAGGTATTCCAAGCTCATGGATTAGAAGAACTAATATCGTTAAAATGTCCATCCTACACAAAGCAATATACAGATTCAATGCAATCCCTCTCAAAATTTCAGTGGCATTTTTCACAGAAATAGGACAATCCTAAAATTTGTACGGAACCAAAAAAGATCCTGAAAAGACAAAACAATCTTGAGAAAGAAGAACAAAGCTGGAGGCAACACACTCCCTGATTTCAACCTATATTACAAGCTATAGTCATTAAAATAGTATGGTATTGGCTTAAAAACAGACACATAAATCAATGGAACAGAAAGAGAGCCCAGAATAAACCCACATATGTATGGCCAATTAATTTATGGCAAAGAAGTGAAGAATATACAATGGTGAAAGGACAGTCTCTTCAATAAATGGTGTTGGTAAAACTGGACAGCCACATGCAAAAGAATAAAACTGGACCTCTATCTTTTTCTTTCTTTTTTTCTTTTTTAAGTAGGCTCCACGCCCAGTGCAGAGCCCAATGCAGGGCTCAAATCCGAACCTCAAGATCAAGACCTGAGCTGAGATCAAGAATCGGATGCTTAACCAACTGAGCCACCCAGATGCCCAAAAACTGGACCCCTATCTTGCATCACTCACAAAAATTAATTCAAAATGGATTAAAGACTTGAATATAAAACCTGAAACCATGATACTCCTAAAAGACAACATAAGTGGTAAGCTCCTTGACACAGGTCTTGACAATGATTTTTTTTTAACCTAACAACAAAAACAAAAGCAACAAAAGCAAAAATAAGTAGGACTACATCATACTAAAAATCTTCTGCACAGCAAAGGAAACCATCAACAAAATGAAAAGGCAACCTACTGAACAGGAGAAAATATTTGTAAATCATATATCTGATATGGGGCTAATATCCAAAATATATAAAGAACTCCTACAACTCAAGTGCAAAAAAAACAATCAATCCAATTTAAAAAATGGGCAGAAGATATGAATGGACATTTTTTCAAAGAAGACATACAAATGGACAACAGACACATCATGAAAAGGTATGCTATATTACTAATCATCAGGAAAATGCAAATCAAAACCACAATGAGATATCACCTTACACCTCACAGAATGGCTATTATCAAAAGACTAGAAATAACAAGTGTTGATAGGATGTGGAGAAAAGGGAACCCTTGTGCACTGTTGGTGGGAATTCAAACTGGTGCAGCCACTGTGGAAACAGTATGGAGGTTTCTCAAAAAATTAAAAATAGAACTATTGTATGATCCAGTAATTCTGCTTCTGGGTTTTTACCCAAAGAAAATGAAAACACTAACTTGAAAAGATATATGCACGCCTATGTTCACTGCAGCATTACTTACTACAGTAACCAAAATATGGAAACATCTTAAGTATCTATCGATGGATAAATGGATAAAGAAACTGGTGTATATACATAATTAAATATTATTTGGCCATAAAAAAAAGAATGAAATCTTGCTATTTGTAACATGGATGGACCTCAAGAGCATTATGGTAAGTGAAATAAGACAAAGACAAATACCATACCATCTCTCTTATATGTGAAATCAATCAATCAAATAAATGCATGGATGGATGGATGGATGACCAACCAACCTCAAAGATACAGAAAAGAGATTGGTGGTTGCCAGAGGCAGGGGTCAGGGGTGAAAGAAATGGGTAAACTGTTTGTGTCATTTTCTTTAGTGTAAATACATAGAATAATAACGAAACATACCAATAGCTGCTTCCAAACTTGTAGTAGAACTTAGAACAAAATTAAGAGCCTAAAATATATTTATTTAAAAACAAGAAAGCTTGAACGTAAAGACTAAAATATTGAAAATAAGGTATTTAAATAATAAACTTAATATGGAATGAATAAGTCATGGGACTAAAAGGTATAGCATAGGAAATACCATCAATGGTGTTGTATGGTGACAGATGGAAGCAACACTTGTAAGCACAGTTCAATGTATAAACTTGTCAAGTATCTTATGTTGTACACCTGAAACTAATATAATATTGTGTGTCAACTCTACTTCAATTAAAAAACAAATAAATAATAAACTTAAAGTAAATAATAAATATGAAAGAATTTAATGAAATAGACCACTGAGGGAAAATAATAAAACATAAATCTCTAAAAGAGTAATAAGAAAAAAGGCAGAAATAAATAACGCTGAACAAAAAAGGTGATGTAACTAGAGATGTTACAAATGAAAAATAGTAATAGGTTACTATGAACTTCATACCAATAAATTTGCGAGCTTAGATGAATGGATAACTAAGAAGAATTAGATAAAGAAAAAAAAAGGGCGCTGAATGAGTAATCAAGTTTCTTCTTCCAAAAGACACTAGACCCAGAGTTTCATATGCAAGTTTGGCCAAACTTTCAAAAAACAGATAATGTTTTTTTTATGTAAACTGTTTCAAAAACTAGAAAAAGATCATATTTTATGAAGCTAAAATAACCTTGACACCACAACTGGAAAAGAAGAGAACAAGAAAATTATAGATCAAGATACCTCATGAACAAAGAAGCAATATCCTTTTAAAATATTAGCAAATTGAATTTAGCACTGTATTTTCTTTTTTCAAAATCACAACCAAGTAGGGTTTATCCTAGAAACGCAAAGATGGTTCACCATCACAAAATCTATATTCATGTAGTAGACCAGAGTCTATCTCATAAAGGATAAAAATTGCATTATCATCTCAATAGCTACAGAAAGAACTTTAAATAAGAACAAGCAATCATGTTTTGTTTTGTTTTGTTTTTCTTAAAGACCTTACCATAGGAGACAACAAATTTGGGGAAATTTTCTCTGAGAAAAGCTTAAAAAAGTAACTGACTTCATATTTGAAGAAAAGGACTGAGAAAAAAAGACTGAGAAGCTAAGGAGGGAAGCTAATAATCACCAAATGTCTTTTTTTCTTTCCGGGTACTTTCATATACATTATCTCACTCATTTAAGCCTCACAAAAACTATTATGTTATAAGAAGTTCTTGTAATGAAGAGGGAGTCTTAGCATACTGGAATGAGCACAGCGTGGGAGTCAGTCCAGGGTTTGAATCCTGCCTCTACCATTGATGTACTGGGAGACTTTGCAACAAGTTCCTGAGTTTCTCTGGGTCTTAGCTTCCTCAACTGCAAAATGAGGTGAATTAAAGAATACAACCTAAAGGACCCAGTTCATAAAAGGTCTTCAAGAAATGGAGCTATTTTTATAAGGTTCTCTAAGGAAAGAACAATAAAGATTTTAAACAGATGTGGGGAAAAAAATTTTAATCTTGAGAATTTCTTGATTTGGGACTTGCCCTATATAGGAACAATAAGGTAATAATTAAGGGAATACTTGTGTCTAATTATTCATAGTGTTTCTGTTTGGTTTGGGGCAATAAGGCAGACAAAGCCAATGACCTCCATTCATCTATAAAATAAAGCAGTTGGAGTAAATAATCTCTAGGGTTCCTTTTAACTTTAAAGTGTTATGACTTTAACTTCTTTACAGCTTAAGAGTTGCAAGACACTGCAATACATCACAAACTACATCTGTAATATTCCTTCTGTGGAAATGCTTAGGAAAAGTGTAAACTGTTATCCTCTACAAGTGGTATAAAATTAGCACTGCCTGAGGGAGAAGGATGGACTACATGACTTCATGCAAGGTCAGAGGGTGGAAAAAACATGGACTCAGAAGCCATGAGACCACCAACAGGAACCGTGTCCTGCCACATAACAAGCTGAGCGGACCCTGGGTGAGTTAAAGTTTGTCAAACCTCAGTTTTTTACCTGTAAAATGAATTTATCAATACCCTGAAGTTGATGTTCTCAGAAAATGAAAATATGTAACTACCTCCCAATAATATGTACTTGATAAATGTGAGTTCCCTTGGTCCCTTGAGTTCCTTTCAATCATATGATTTTGATTACTCTGTAGAAATAGAAACCAAAGGATTACACGTTTAAAGTTTGGTTCATTTCTTAAGTAAACCAAGGATCAAATCCCTGCCAAAATGTTTGGAACTCTCCTGCAAATTAATAATACAGACTCAGAGTTCATTACTGAGAAGACTAAAAACTTAAATCATTTTTGTTTGAGAAAGTCTGTGAAAAACAGTAGTACGTGATTATGTTTAATGTGACAAGTTCAAAGGTGAACTATTTAAAGTTTGAGTGTTGCTCTGGGTAAAAAATGCAGTAAGTCAGCCAGCAGATGTGAATAACTGTCTCACAGAACCTTGATCATCTATGTTAAGAGACAAAAATCCTCTCTTAAATAGCAATGGAAAGGATCACAAAAAACCCAAGTTAAAAAATAAAACATAAGAATCACACACTAGCCCCAGATAAACAAAGTGCATTGAGTGGTATGATCAAAGAATTAATCCTAAAAAGAGATATTCTGGGCACTTTTACTGAGAAGAGTGTTTAAAAATATAAATTTCACCACAGATTATTTTAAGTGTTCAAGATCATAAGCAAAGGAAAAGCTAAATATAAGGGCTGGTGATCTAAAAATATGACACTACTATTTTAAGTCTAAAGAGATCTAAATTAAGTGTAAGCATGTTTCAACCCTTTTCAAATTTCTTCTTTATAGTACAGGAATATCAATCAAGGTATAATTATACAAATATTACTGTAATTGGGCTTACCTAATAAAGTTTAAGAGTTAAGACAGGGCAATTTTCTAGGAAATATGATTAATGGCAATATGCACATTGTTAATAGTTCATAAACCCTTTCACATAGTATTTTAGGAACATTCTTTTATTCAGTAGGTCTAGACATTACAATATGTTTCAAAAATAATCCAAGCTGGTGAATCAACCCAAGTTTTGATGATTTCAAGCAGACTGTTCAGAGCAACACTGAACAGAAAGTGGCAACACTTTGCAGTTCTAAATCAAACTATCATTTGCCTGCCAACAGACAAAGCCACTGATGCCCTTTTTAAGGAGTTCATACCACAAGACCACTTCACAATTGACACAGTTTCATACATTCAGATACTGAACACCCTTGGATAGGGTCCAAAAACTGCCTCCCTTTTCATTTCTGCCCCATCCCAGAAATAAGAATGAAATTCCATTGTACACTACAACAGCAACTTTTCTAAGGCAAATAAAATAGTTTGCCATAAACATTTTCTACCTATAAGGAATCCATCTGAAGTAAATCCACACTGGCAGAAAATGAATCTGGTAGGTTCATATAGCTTACTCTCCTTCACTAGCCCTATTACTCATCCAGTACTTGGCTATGAATTGTGAAAAACCACTTTCAGCTTGTCATCTTACTGCTCAAGAACTGCAAAGCTTCTCTGCTGCCCAATTCCAGATTCCTCTGCCTGGCTTCCAAGGGCCTTAATCACCTAGCAGAACTCACCTCAGCTTAGTTCCTACCACTCCCAACATGACTGTCCCTCTCCTCACAGGCCCCATGACTTGCTCCTCTAGTTCATTCCAACCGGAGTATTTTCCTTATCCCCACATCTATCTTTCCCAAGTCCCACTTCCTATGTGCAGGTTCTTTCTACTATTCCTACCTACAGTGATAGCACTTTCTCTGAATTCCTATTATATAGGGAAAGTCAGTCTGCTTTACAGCTCCTTTATTTATTTACTTACTTACTTACTTGATAGAGAGAGAGACAGCGTGCTGCAAGTGGTGGGGTAGGGGCAGATGGAAAGGGAGAGAGAAACTCAAGCAGACTCCGCGCTAAGCAGGAGCGGACACCAGGCTCAATCTCACAACCCTGAGATCAGACCTGAGCCAAAACCAAGAGTCAGACACTTAACCGATTGTGCCACCCAGGTGCCCCTCCACATTACAGCTCTTCAATTTAAAACTTCTTAAAGAATTTTTTTACTTCTTTTTTTAAAAAAGATTTTATTTTTTTAAAGCAACCCAACATGGGGCTGGAACTCACAACCCTGAGATCATGAGTTGCATGCTCCACTAAACCGAGCCAGCCAGGCGCCCCCTGCTTAAAGCATCTTAAAAAAATTTCTCTGCAGCAGAAATGTGTTCCTCTATGATACACAGAAGAATAAAACCCACATGAGGGCGCCTGGGTGGCTCAGTCAGTTAAGCATCTACCTTCAGCTCAGGTCGGATCTGGGGGTCCTGGGATCAAGCCCCAAGCCGGGCTCCATGCTCAGCGGGGACTCTGCTTCTCCCTCTCCCTCTGCCTGCCACTCCCCTGCTTGTGCTCTCTCTCCCTTTCTCCTTCTCTGTCAAATAAATAAATAAAATCTTAAAAAAAAAAAAAAAGGGGATAAAACCAACATGTATGACATCCCTCCCATGGGTATATCCGGGATTATGCACAATTTCCAGCCATAACAGCTATAATTTCACTAATATCTCTCCTGCTGGAAAAAAAAAAAAGCATAATATAAAGCAAGTGAATATATTATACTTCAATAAAAATTAAAAGAAAAAAAACAATTACCTAGTAAACAGGAACGAGAGGGATGTTATTATACATGTGACTTTGAATATGCTCAATTTACTTTAAAAAAATAAAGCATTTGCAAATTTTGGCATTTTATTACTACTAATAAATAACTTATAATAAATCTTACAAGTGATCGTTCATAATACACTGGTAAGAACTGCCATCCTATGTAGCACGTGGTGTGCTAGACATAATAGAAGGTAATCAATAAATACTTAATTAACCAATCAGTGTGTCTAGCTCATTAATCAATTACACATAAATATTACTGCTGCTGCTGCCTGATAATGATGATAATTGACAATGATGCAAAATACTCTTCTGCTACAGTCTCTAAAGGAACAAATGACTTCTTACAGGGAAAATCTAACCAATATTATGCAACTCTAACCAATATTTTAACAGTAAAGCATGACCGTTACACTCCTGAAGTTTATGAAGATTGAGACAGTTTCTGTAGCAATCATCATGGAACCCTACACCTCCTGTGCAACAGTGTGGCTATTATTACAATCTTGGATAAAATTAGCAAATTGTAAACTCTATCTGCTTGGGCAGTTAGAGATCAGATAACTTTTGCTCCACCCAAAAGAAAGCCTTTCTTTAACAATGCAAATTTTGTTCTATATTAAAATGTTCTCATTTTTACAATAAGGAATTGCCCAAGCATTAGAAGCCCCTCATCAAAAGTTATAACTCAAATATATAATCTTTAACTGATACTAAACCCATTCTCCAACATATCAACATGCCCTTAACTGCCAGTACTCAAATAGACTATGATTTGATTTTGACAACCCCCAAATCCTAAAAATGTCAAAAGTCCTGAAAATATATCTTTCCCTAAAAAAATCTCTAAACATATATCAGATTGCTTAGGTATAAATCTATCTACAGACCAAGATTCTGTTTTCACTAGTCCTGACATTCTAACATTCTAGGAACAGAAATTAATCTAAGAACAAAATTTTAAAACATGTTTTATTCTTTAGTGTTGCCTAAGCAGACACTATTTAGAAGTCTTTGTAAAAGTGGATGACAGAGGAAGCTCTGTCATGCCCTGGAAACCTCCAAACATCAACCAAACAGCCCAAAAGAATGTCCTACTCAACAGTTCCAAGGATGTCATTAATTGCTTCCATCTGTTTCCCTCTCTGTCCCCTCCCCCTTCAAGTCAAGGCATCTAGTGAAGTTATTTTCTGCTTCATTTTGCATTCTAAAGAAACGCAAGAAAAGCATGAAGAGCCGTAATGTTTTAAATTGTGGAATATTTGCCCCCCAAATTTGTCTGACAACCACAGTCATATTGTTTGTACTCTACCCTATTTTCAAGTAACATATTAAGTTTTATGTACTTTTTAAACATTGCTCAGTAAATTTTTCAGTTGATCGTAACATAGTGTTTTTCCCTGATTCCCCATGGAGACCAGGATTTTTCCCCCGTGGTGGAATAAAGCTTAAAACCTCCGAATGGTTTCATCTATTGATGATCCTTACGTAAATCAACTGTTTAAAATTGCATAATTTTATTATGCATAATTAAAATTGCATAATTATGACTTTCTAATTCTATCATTAATTCCACATTTGTTGGTTAGAATTCCCCTCATCAACTAGGGTTATTAGGCTGCTCTGTGAGAGAGAGTCTGTAGAGGGAAGACAAGATAGTTACAATTTTGGGTGAGGGGAGATAACAACTTTTAACATCTATTCCCTTAGCAACTTCCAAATATACAATACAGTATTGTTAACTATAGTTACTATGCTGTACATTACATCCCCAGGATTTATCTTATAACTGAAGTCTGTACCATTCAACTACCTTCATTCATTTCCCTCATATTCCTGTGTGTGTGTGTGTATATATACATATAAATACATATATGTATGTATACATATACACATATAACACACACACACATATACAAACATATCATATTTTCTTTATCCATTCATTCTGTGATGGACACTCAGGTTGTTTCCATGTCTTGGCTATTATAAGTAATGTCGCAATGAACATGGGAGTACACATATCTTTTTGAGATAGTGATTTTGTTTCCTTTGGATAAATAAACAGAATTGGAATTGCTGGATCATGTGGTAGTTCTATTTTTAATATTTCAAAGAACCTCTGGAAAGGCAAGATAAATGCTTAATTTTTTTCTCTAAATTACCAATTACCAATAAATAAATAAATAACCAATTACCAGAGTAAGGGATCGGTGTCCTAGTTACCACCAAGGGTAATCAATGAAGTTTTATTTTGTTTTAAAGTTACCTACTTTTTTGAAAATATTATCACAACTAAGACACACTCCTTAATTTTTCTAAGTCCCCAAAGAAGCCTGTGAGAGCACATAGCATACTTCAAGGTAATATCTCTGGGAATGAGCAGAAATGAGTTTCCTGAAGAAATTCATTTACCAAATTATATTCATAGACTTCAATGTCAGGGTTGAAAGGAACTTCCTATAGGGTTATATAGTTCAAATATCTACCTGATGTTGAAACCCCCTGTACATTATCTCGCCACACTGTGTACCTTCCAGGGGGTGAGTGGCAAACAGGTACAAGCTAGACCTGTGTTTCTAACGTAACATAAATGTAAGCTTAACTATAGTGTTTAACTGACAGCACAGGACTCCTCTTAATATTACTATGCTATGAAATGGCACATAAAGTAGGCTCATATTGGTTAGAGCTGGAAGAAACCTTGGAGGTTACCAAGTCCAAAGAAGGCAAATCAGACAAGATACTCCCACAAAACAGGCTCTACAAAAAAACAGATGCTTCTGGCCCCTTACTTCTTGACACATGAACATTTTGCAGAATTAACAGAAACACCGTTATGTAGAAGCACCCACTCAAGTAAGTTAGAAATAAGAAGACATCAATATGGGTGAAATTTTGCATCTGTTCAATGAAAATAGAACATAAGGAGGATAAAAATAAAGGAATACTTCTCACTTTATTTAAAATTGTGATATGTAACATACATACAGAAAATTGTATAAAACATATGTATAATATAAAGAATAAAACAACCACCCATATAACTCAACACTTATGTCAAGAAATACATTACCATTTTATTTATTTGTTTGTTTGTTTTTACATTATTACCATTTTAGAAGCCCCTGTGTGCCTCTCCCTAAGTATAACCCTCCTCCTTCCTCCCAGAGGTATTACTACCCTGACTTTTGCAATCATTATTTCCTTACTTATCTTTATCTTTTAACCACGTTAAGTAGGCATCCGTAAACAACACAGTTTATTTCTACATGTTTTTGAACTTTAAATAAATGGGACCTACATATCTATCTACCTACATATCTATCATTCATTTCTCTCAATTATTTTTTTTTTAAGATTTTATTTATTCATTTGAGACACACACAGAGAGAGAGAGAGAGAGAGAGCATGAGCAGGGGAAGAGGCAAAGGCAGAGGGAGAAGCAGGCTCCCCGCTGAGGCAGAAGCCCGATGTGGGGCTCGATCCCAGGACCCCAGGATCATGACCTGAGCCGAAGGCAGATGCTTAACCATGTGAGCTACCCAGGCGCCCCTCTCTCAATTATTTTTGAGATTCATTCATTTTTTTAATTAAGGTGAAATTCACATAACATAAAATTAACCATTTTCAATCCTTTTCATTACTGATTAGTATTCCAATTTATGACTATACCATAATTCTTTTCATCCATTCTACTATGAATAGATCAATGGGGTCATCATGAACAATGTTGATACTAAAATCTTCATATATAGATCCAGTGTGCATGAGCATAAGTGTCTCTAAGAATTGCCTGTCTTCTACTTTACTAACACCAAACTGTTTTCCAAAGTGGCTGCACCAATTTACACCCCCAACAGCAGTGTATGAGAGTTCCAATTGCTCCACACCCTTATCAACAACTGATATTATCAGACTTCTTAATTTAGAGGTTATAATAGAATAATTTGCACTGCTCTGATGACTAATGAGATAGAGCACCTGTTCCTAATTTTTTGGCCATTTGGATTTCCTCTCTTTTGAAGTGCCTATTCAAATCCCCTGCCCTTCTTTTTGTAACTGAATAGACTTACCTTACTCTTGACTTGTAGAGGTTCTACTTTTTTTCTTTTTGTCTTATGCATTAGCCTTTACTTTAAAAAAGGGGCGCCTGGGTGGCTCAGTCGGTTAGGCGTCTGCCTTCGGCTCAGGTCATGATCCCAGGGTCCTGGGATCAAGCCCTGCATTGGGCTCCCTGCTCAGCAGGGAGCCTGCTTCTCTCTCCTCCTGGCTTGTGCCTGCTCATGCTCACTGCCCCTATCTCTCTCTTGTCTCTCTAATAAATAAATAAAATCTTTAAAAAAGAAAAAAAAAGAAAACACATTAAAAAAAAAAGTTGTTCCTGGAATCAGCTAATTTTCTTTCCTAACAAGAGGATTATTCTGCTTAGCAAGAGAAGAAAGTTTTAATTACTCACTTAATAAATGCTGGTGGCATATCTCTCTTCAAAATCTGATCCTCAGTGGTTTGAACAGTTTCTTTTCCAACCTATAGGAGAAAAAGATTCACAATTCAATAATAAATTCTCAGACTCTTAAAAACTATTACTTCAACATATTTGAAACATATACTTTACATATAATCTATCATTGAAGTTTCTGGATTCAAAGAAAATTTCTGGATTTTTGAAATTATCAAGATTGTTCCCATATATGTGTCCACAATATACCTGATAACAATATGGAGTACAGGGCGCCTGGGTGGCTCAGTTGGTTAAGCGACTGCCTTCGGCTCAGGTCATGATCCTGGAGTCCCTGGATCGAGTCCCGCAATGGGCTCCCTGCTCGGCAGGGAGTCTGCTGCTCCCTCTGACCCTCCCCCCTCTCATGTGTTTGCTCTCTCATTCTCTCTCTCTCAAATAAATAAATAAATAAATCTTTAACAAAAAAAAAAAAAAAACAATATGGAGTACAAACATAATGTATTACCCCTTCTTCAGAATAATTCAGATGAAGGCACCACTGAGCACAGTAAAAAAAAAAAAAGAGAGAGAGAGACAAATTCATCACTGAGATTTACGTGTATCTGTTTAATTGACAAATTGCTCTCTCTCTCTTTTTTTTTAAGATTTTATTTTTAAGTAACCTCTACACCCAATGTGGGGCTCGAACTCACAACCTCAAGATCAAGAGTCACATGCTCTACCAACTGAGCCAGCCAGGCACCCCTATATCTTTAGAACAATGCATGAAGTACATCAATCAAGCAAGGTAAGTAGGTTAAAATGTCTATACAGAAAAAAAACAAATGTTACTGGAGCTGAAAAAAAATATGAAATAGTTATGATGCTGAAACTAGAAACCAAACATATGAAAATACACAACTTCACCCGTCATCTAATAAATTCAAACTAAAACAACATGTTTTTTCCCCTAATTATAGAGCAACTTTAAAAAGTAATATAAAATGCTGAATTCTAGAATAGTTTTATACCCTTCTGGTGGCAATGTAAACTGGCATACTCTCTTTGGAAAAGCATTTGCTAGTATGAATTAAGAAATATAAAAAATATCATATCTAGGGCCTGGGTGGCTCAGTCGTTAAGCGTCTGTCTTCGGCTCAGGTCATGATCCCAGGGTCCTGGGATCGAGCTCCGCATCAGGCTCCCTGCTCAGCGGGAAGCCTGCTTCTCCCTCTCCCACTCCCCCTGCTTGTGTTCCTGCTCTCACTATCTCTCTCTCTGTCAAATAAATAAATAAAATTTTTAAAAATAAATAAAATAAAATGTCATATCTAGGAATTCCACTAATGAGAATATACCCTATAAACAATAATACCAAATGTGGTAATAACAATATCCACAAAAATATTCACTATCATGTTAGTTATAAGAGCTAAAATATTTTTTAAATAACTTATACAACAATGAGGAACAGTTAAGTAAATTACGATATATCTTTAGATAGTGTACTAAAGGGCCATTAAAACAATGGTTATGAAGACTCAACACTACAGGAAGATGTTTATGACATTATATTTCATTTAAAAGGAATAAAAATAGGGCGCCTGGGTGGCTCAGTCGTTGGGCGTCTGCCTTCGGCTCAGGTCATGATCCCAGGGTCCTGGGATCGAGTCCCGCATCGGGCTTCCTGCTCAGCGGGAAGCCTGCTTCTCCCTCTCCCACTCCCCCTGCTTGTGTTCCCTCTCTCGCTGTCTCCCTCTCTCTGTTGAAAAATAAATAAAATCTTTAAAAAAATAAAAATAAAAAAAAAAAGGAATAAAAATAATAAATACACAATGATTACAACAAACCAAAAAAATCCATATGCATGAAGTAAAACACTGAAAGAATACAAAACAAAATGTTAACAGTGGTTATAATGATGCTTAGGAAATTCTGTATCTGTATATCCTATTTTCTAATTTTCCTAAATGTGAAGATACAATTTTTGTAATTTAAAAAGTAATATTAAAATGTTACTCTGGGTTATTTAGATGCCATTATTTTCTACCTAATAACTGTAGTAATTATGTCATTTCATATAAATCTTCCAAATAGTAGTAGCTAAAAATATAAAAATATATCAAAATATTAAAAGTCACACTACCCAGATTGTGTATATGCGCAGATGTCTTTATTACACCACAAATGGTACACATACTTGCTTTTTTCAAGATTATTCCTACGTAGGGCTTGGATGTCAATTTTTCTTTCACTACAGTTATATCACATATTCTCAAGTACTCTAAAAGAGGTTAAACTTGAATACAGTGAATGGGGAAATTCACCCGTTTTATCAATATAAAGCTACGTAAAAGTGCTAAATCACAAATATAAACCCACAGTTTAATGCAGAAATCTGTGAAAAATTTTAAAACCCAGAATGGAAAGTTTCTCAATCCTATTTAGCCATTTAACTTTCGATTGAGTTTAAAGAAGAAAAATGAGTAAGAAAAATCCCTAAGTGCACAGTAAATCAGCTAAAGAAAAATACTACAATAAACTATTCTCAGGAAATACAAGTCATGCATAAGTTAATGAATACAAGTTTTTTCTCTCAAGTTAATAGCTCAGAAAAAAGCAAAACACATATACCACTGGGAAATAGCCAGTGCTTTTGTAGACAATAGACTGTCTGTAAAAGCCTTTCAAATCAGCAGCTGGTTCTCTAGTTTCTCAGATCAAAACATGACAGAATATTTCCAGATGTATTGTTCACTATATTTTCCAACTAAAATCAACCATTCAAAAAGCTGTGGGCCATGATTTCATGAAGTAAAAAATGAAGTTCAGCAACAAAGTCACTAGTTCATACTAAGTATAAAGGGCCTAGAAGGATATTCACATTTAGACACATGGAGATTTCTTTTATTTTACACACGGAGAGACAGAGCAAGGGAAGAAGAGGAGTGAGTTCCTCTTAGATCTCCTTTAGGAAACATCCAGTTAGTTATTCAGCATTATTAAACATTGACTGAGTACAACTACATAAGCCAGGCACTGTTCTAGGCACTGTTTTAGGTACTGGGGTAGAGCAGGGAGTAAAAATAAGTCCCCTGCTCTCATGGAACTTATATTCTAGTAGTAGATAGAGAGTACACAAGTAAATAAATAAACCAACAAAATCATCCTAGATAAAGGTGATGCCATAAAGAGTATGGGGTAGGAGGAGAGAGAGCCTTCTTCAAAAAGAGTGGATAAAAAAGGCTTCTCTGAGGAAGTAACACTGGAGTTGAGGCTCTGAAGCTGAGAAGAAACCATTCATGCAAGAGCTGGGAAAGAACACTCCAGTGGGAGAAACAAGAGAAAGACCCTATGGCAGGAAAGTTTGAGTATATTCAAGGAAGTGGAAGGAGGCCAGAGTGGCTAAAGCTCAATGAGGGGAGAAAGTGTGGGGATAGGGTTGGGTAAAGCCAAGGGCCAGATCACAGAGTCCTTTCGGCGAGGTTAAGATGTGTGGAATCTTTTCTAAATACAGTAAGAAGCAGGAGTGCTAAACAGGAGATTGACATGTGATCTGATTTTCTTTTTAAAAAGTCATTTTGCCTGTTATGTGGCAAAGTGATCTTAGCAGGCAAGGGGAAGCAGAGTGACCAGTTAAGAGTCTATTGCGGTCATCCAGCGGAGAGAGGGCAGTGCCTTAAAACAAGACATGAAAGTGGAAATGGAGAATTAGTTCCTTTGGAGGAAGAAGTAATAGGATGTGCTCTTAGACTCGGAGGTGCAGGGGATGGGGAGTAGATTGAAGGGGAAAAAAATCAGGAATGACTTCTAGATCAATTAAGTGAAAGGTCTTTGAAGATGGCAATGCTAGAAGACTGATACATGGCAAAGATTTATCATCAAAAAATAAAACAATCATGAGTACACCCGACAAAACCATTAAAACATTTTTGCAAATAGTCAATATTCTGACCCTGGTGGAGGACATTACTAAAGAATGAATTTTATTTAATTATTTTATGTCTCTTTTTTAAGGGTAGTGGTAGGTGGGGAAAGAAATATAGATAATAAAAATATATTCAAAGGCGGGCACCCGGGTAGATCAGTCAGTTAAGCATCTACCTTGGGCTCAGGTCATGATCTTGGGGTCCTGGAATCGAGCCCCAAGTAGGACTCCCTGCTCAGTGGGGAGCCTGCTTGTCCCTCTCCCTGTGCCCCTCCCCTTCTCTCAAATAAATAAATAAAATCTTAAAAAAAAATGTTCAAGGCCACTTATCCAGAAGCTATTTTTAAGTATTTAAGTGACAGGCACTAAATTTGATTCACTATTCTAAGCTGCATTCATACTTGCAGTGATAATATCCACAATCACTGCAAGCTTCATACACTCAGTCCAGAATTAAGTTAGGTTCGATGAATAAATGATCCTATTTTTAAGGCACAAACATAAAGCGTGACTATGTAGAATGAATGCCGTTTCACTCGAGGAACTGATTTTTAGCAACACTGTCCAATATGAACTTTCTTTTATAACAGAAATGTTCTATTTAAACTGTCTTACCCAGTACAGTAGCCATTAGCCACAGGTGGCTATTGAGCACTTGAAATATGGCTAGTGCACCTGAAGAACTGAGTTATCACTTTTTATTTAATTTTTAATTAATCTTAATTTTTTAAATTAAGATTTTATTTTTCTTTTATAGCATTTTAGGTTTGTAACAAAATTGAGGGGAAGGCGCAGAGATTTCCCAAACATTCCCTGCTCCATACGACAGCCTCCCCCATTAACATGCCCCCTGGAGAAGTACATTCGTCACTACCAATAAACCTACCATTGACTACATCATAATCACCCAAAACTCACAGTTTACATGACAGTTCGTTTGGTACGGTACATCCTATGGGTTTGACAAATCCATAAGGACATGTATCCATCATTATGGTATCATATAGAGAACTGCGCTAAAAATCCTCGGGCTCTGGTATTCATCCCTCCCAGCCCTCAAATCCCTAGCAACCACTGATCTTTTTCACTGTCTCCACAGTTTCACCTTTTCCGGAATGTCATATAGTCAGAATCATCCAGTACGTAGACTTTACAGATTGGCTTCTTTCAATTAATTTTAATTTTAATTTCCACATGTGGCTAGCGGCTACTGTATTGCACAACTCAGGTCTGTGGGACTTTCACTGTCTTCTAAAACTGGCCTTCCTACCTCCAGACTTCCTTCTTCTAATTCACTCTTCACACAGCTGCTAGATTAACTTTCATTTTTGCCTTTACTACGTGGTCTCTTCACAGAAAAAAGAAGCTGGGCCTGGAAAGGCAGAGGTTACCAGATGGCGAAGAGAGGGATCAGAGAGCCCAAGCAGAAGAAAGGAGAAAACAGGCAATGGCTCAGATGTGTTTGAGCTCATGGTTGACTAGACAAGAAAAACAGGCTGGTTGCGCCTCAGCAAAAGAAATGAGGCTACAAAGGAAAGCCCCAGTCACCCTGGGAAGGGCTTTGTATGCCAAGCAAAGGCAGAGGATTATGTAACTTAACCTGCCTATTTATTCAAAGGTTGTCATCCTCTGTTCTAGATCTTTCCAAGTCAATGTTCTATCACTGAAGGATCAACTCAAGAAGTTCCAAAGAAGCCAGTTCCTAAAGATATGTAGGACCAGAAAGGCATCTTCTATTTGAGATCAACTGGCAAAGTCTATCTAGGAAAGCCAAGCCAAAGCTTGACATTTTTAAGCCATCAACCAGGAAATGACAGGAAATGCACTTTCCTCCTTCTTCCCCACACTATCTAAACAGAAACAGCTTTTTTAGCACGCATCTTTTCCAAATAAAAAGAGTAGAACAATTAAGAAGGGGATTAATTCACAAAACGTTCTTTGTTAACTAGCAGGAATCTTCATGGCTTATGGAAAAACATACTCCTGGATGTCAGCCTTAGAATGGGGAAGCTTATGATTCGTAATACGGGCTACACTTTGCAAACAAGCAGGTCAGTAATAATCTTTTTTTTTTTTTTTTAAAGATTTTATATATTTATTTTAGACATAGAGAGTGAGAGAGACAGAGCACAAGCGGGGGGTGGGGAGGAGAAGAGGGAGAGGGACAAGCAGACTCCAGGCTGAGCACAGAGCCCAACCCAAGGCTCGATCCCACGACCCAAGATCACGACCCAGAGATCATGACCCTGCAAACTCAACCAGAGCTGAAATCAAGAGTCCGATGCCTAACTGACTGAGCCAGCCAGGCTCCCCTGGTCAGTAATAATCTTAACAAATGCTTCTCGAACCTGTGCAGCACCAGTCACCAAAACACTTGACTAGTTAAGACAAATGTTTTTGCTACATACATGTTAAGAACATATGCAAAGGAATTTGGTGACTTGGTTTTCAGTTCCAGCTTAATAATGGTCTTGTGACCTCAAATAAATCATATAATTACTCAAATATTTCTTCCAAGCTATATGATCTCTTTGGGTATTTCCTTACTTGTCTACTGTAGGTTGGCCAAACTCCCTTTTAATTCTCTGATAAAGGAAATTTACCTTAATCTTTTCTACCTTAAGTCCTCATTTATGACCTCAAGTTCTTTTTAGGAACAAGGCAAGGTATGAAACGATTAACAAATGCAAAATTTAAAAGCTCTCACTTCCTGTATATTTTATCTATACATTTTATGATTGTGAGATTAAAGTAGATGGCTGATTTTTTAACCTTAAATCTTATTCCCTCTGGAAAAAAGACCCATAGTTAAAGGGTTAAAAAGAAAAAAGGCAGAGAAAAGAATGACAAATAGTCTTAATTATAGTCTAAGTTCTGAGCAGGTTTTCCAGATCAGCATTTAAAAACAGCCCTTTCAAAGTAACTTTATAGTAAATACATTTTATTACTTCCAAGCTTTATTCCATTGCTGAAATTCAGATTTGTTGCTTCTATTCACTGCTAAAACTATTTCTCTTTTATTTCTTTCTTCAGAGAATTGCCTCTAACTCTTGAGGCCCAATTCCGCTCAATTCAATAAACAGGCAGTAAGTGCCAACTATGTGTCCGGTAGGTGGTGGGAAGAGAATGAGATAAGAAATAAAGCATCCTTAGACAGATAAACTGAAATAATGGTAGTGAATGAGTACGCGGCCTGGGGGCATTTTTAGGGGGCTTGGCAGGAAGCCCTGTTTCTTTTGAAGAGCCCTTACTTTGTTCAGTAGTTAATTTAAATATCTTTTGTTCAATATGTGACTTTAGTTCAAAATTCCATGTGAGAGGCCTTTTGTCTTCTACTGTTGTTATTATTACTCCTTTTATCACAATCTACTCAATTTGGTTCAGTAATGTAGAGAGATTTGGTTTCTTTCCAGCAAAAAAAAAAAGCTTGGCTAGTTCAAGTCATTACCTAGACTAAAAAATATGTTAATGTAGATGTCTCCCTTAGCTAAACTAAGAAAACAGGAAGGCAAAACACATCAGAAGGACTTATGTTACAGATTTGTACAGCAGAAGTGTATAGAACATAGGACATCTATAGAACATTACATTTAAAGGATGCAGGGAGATGGTAATCAACATAAGTTGGACAAGAAGATGCAAATGATGAAAATGCAAGCCTAATGTACAGTTAAAGTTACAGCAGGCCAGCTATGGAGCCAATCAATAGAAACCAACTGATTGTGACCTGCCAAGGGAATGTGCACCCATCTACCTGTACTTAGTTTGGCTCAAATCACTGTTTCTACAGTGTATTAGGCTGATCAATCCATTATACTGAACGGCCATTGATACACAGCTGTGTCCAGTACCACATCTGGGTCATACAAGAATGATAATAATGTATGTGCCTACCATCAGCAACATTTTTGGTTGTTTTCCTGCGATGGTGATGGACTTATGATCCATCCACCCCCACGGTACCTTTTGCATCATTCACAGATGATATACTAGAGTCAGGTATTTAAAAGCCATATATCCAGAAAAACGAGGACTCTCTAACCTACACTGATTTCCAACTCACTCATTTAATCAAGAACTTACTGAGTACTTCCTATGTAGTAGGCACTGTGTACAACACTGTGTGTGATAGCAATACAAAAATCAGTGAGACTCAGTCCCTGCCCTTCACAGAAAGACAAGACAAATGTTTAAACAAATCACTGTAACACAGTGTAATGCATGCTCTAACAGAGTTCCATCCAAGCTTCAGCTCTGTGTCAATGAGGCCGGAGAGGTTTCACAGAGGAAAGGAAACTCTAGAAAGGCTGAAAAGAGTTATCCAAGAGTAATGGGATTTGGGGAAGAAAGGATAGCTTCCCAGGAGTGGGGCAGCATATGTGAAAGTATGGCCGGTTCAGGGAACACAGATCCACAGGGAGGAGGTATAGAGAGGATAGGAAGTTGGAGAGGCAGACAGGGACATTAGGGAGGGCCTTGTATGCAGTGGGCTTTGACTTTATTCTCTAAGCAATGGGAAATTATTTAATGGTTCTAAGCAAAAGACATTATTAGGTTTGCATTTCAATAAGAAAAATACAGCAGCAAAAATGGATCAAAGATTTAAAAAACTACAATGACAAGTTCATGTGTTAGTTCATTTATTTAATCAAGTATTTATATAACATATGATGTGCCAGGTATTACAGACAGTAATGAAGCAAATACATGTGGCCCCTGACCTCACAGAGCTTAGAGTCTTTGTGAAAGATAAATTACAGATGAGCTAAAGCACCGGCAGTATGGATGGATATGAGGGCAGACTTAAGAGGTGCATATATAAGACACTCCATGTGGAGGGTAAGGGAGAAATCTAGAATGACTCCCAGCCTCCTGACTCAAATGGACTTAGGAGTAGAGGTAATATAGGAAGAGCAAACCAGATCTGAGAGGGAAACTCATTACTACCCATGGGGTGTTTAGATGGAGATAAGCAAATGTTCCATAAGCAACTGAAGAGATGGTTCCTCGGTTTACTTGCCTGGGCTGAAGAAACAGATTGCAGCTGGTGGAAGAGCAAGTTGGTGAAAAGAGCTGAGAAGGAAATGTCTGAGCACAGCATCCAGGGAATGGCAGAACGATGCCACGAAAGCCGAAGGAATCGAGTTTCAAGGATGTGAGAGAACAGTAATTAGTGTCAACTGCCAGAGTTAATGGTTTCTAGTATAATCAGAGACTGTGCAACCATCACCACAATTTTTGAACAATTTTCATCACCCCATAAAGAAACCCATTAGCAGTTCACTCCTTTCATTTATCCCCAACCCTTCTCCAACCCCATCTAGCCATAGGCAATCAGTAATTTACCTTCTGTCTCTACAGATTTGCCTGTATTTGATACAAATGGAATCACACAATATATGACCTTTAGTGACTGGCTTATTTCATGTTGGAGTATATATCAGCACTTCATTGCTTTTTATTGACAAATAATTGCTTTTTATTGACAAATGTGGTTATACCACATCTTGTTTACCATTCATCAATTGGTGGACATTTGGATTATTTCCACTTTTTGGCTCTTATGAATAATGCTGCTATGAACATTAGTGTACATGTTTTTGTGTGGATGTTTGTTTTCATTTCTCTTGGGTATATATCTAAGGATAGAATTGCTGGATCACATGGTAACTCTATGTTTAAACTCTTGAGGAACTGTCAGAATGTCTTCCAAAGAAGCAGTACCATTGAACATTCCCACCAGCAATAGCAATATATGAGGGTTCTAATTTCTCCACATTCTCAGCAACATTATCTGTCTTCTTTTATCATAGCCATCCTAGTGCAGTGGTATCTCGTTGTGGTTTTGATTTGAATATCCCTGGTGGCTAATGATGTTGAACATCTTTCTATGTGCCTATTAACCATTTGTATACCTTCTTCAGAGAAATGTCTATTCAGATCCTTTACCCATACTTGAATTATAATTTTAGTTCTGTGTCTTTTGCAAATACTTTCTCCCAGTCTGTGAGTTGTCTTCACTTTCCTGATGGTGTCCTTTGTAGCACAAAAAATTTTAATTTTGAAGAAATTCAATTTATCTATTTTTTTCTTTTGTGGCTTGTGCTTTTAGTATTGTATCTAAGAAGGCTTTGCATAACCAAGGTAATGAAGATCTACTACATTTTACTCTAAGAATTTTATAGTTTTTTTTTTTTTTTAATGTTTTATTTATTTATTCATGAGAGTCAGAGAGAGAGAGAGAGAGGCAGAGGCAGAGGGAGAAGCAGGCTCCCCGCCTAGCAGGGAGCCCGATGCGGGACTCGATCCCAGGACCCCGGGATCATGACCTGAGCCGAAGGCAGACGCTTAACCATCTGAGCCACCCAGGCACCCAGGATTTTATAGTTTTAGTTAGCTCTTACATTTTAGGTCCATAGTCCATTTGAAGTTTATTTTTGTGTATGCTGTAAGGGAAGGGTTACTACTTTGTTTAAATAGGAGAATGTTGACAGGCTGAAGGAAAGGAAGCAGGAAACAAGACACTGATTATGAAGCAAGGTCTCTGAAGAGGCAGGGAAAGAACATGGAGAACAAGTAGAGGGACTAACATTTACCAGGAAGAAATCACCTCTTCCTTGGAGACAAGAGGGATGGTGAGGTAATGAATAGAACAGAGATATTAACTGTAACTGTGGGGTCTATGAGCTATATCTTCTTAGGAATTTACAAAACATTAGTTTAAGGATCTAAGATAAGCTTCAGTCAGGAAATGTTTAATTTTATTTAATCCACCACTTTCCAAATTATTTATTTCTTAATACCTACTAACCTATGATGAAATTAGGATTTATAGGATACACTTAGGGAACAAAGTGATCTAGGCCACAAGTTACAAACCAGTGGCCTTTGTGAGGAATTTGGATGAAGGGTAATTTTTGTTTCAGCCACATTTTTTTTGAAATCAAGAAATTTCATAAAGATACAAATATCTGACATCTCTTAAAATATCAGAAGATTTGGCCACATCAGATCTGCATTTCAGCAAAGAAACAATTTGCTAGAACCCAAATGTCCCAAACAGGACATATACTCTCTGCACCACTCCTATAACCTTAACATCCAGACCATTTCACTCATTTATGTCACTTCCTGGTCCCTGTGGGTATCTGGGTTTATCATTTCTGCACTAGGCAACCCTCTCAGTGTCTATACAGAGTGAAAATTCCTGAAGCCGCTCTTAGAAATTCCTTGTCCAAGTCCTCTAAATATTTTCTGTTATAAAAGTGCTCTTCTTGTGAGAGCTATGAGAGAAAGACCAAGAGAAGTATTTATGCCAGGAATGACAAAATGGCAGTGTATGGCCAACGTGCAATCTACAGTCCTATTTTGTTTGACTTGCACAGTATTTTTTTAAATGGAAAATGTCACATTAAAAAGAAATACAGATTTCTAGATTTTATTGGTTATCAGGAAGATCTGGTAACACTAGGCTCTGTTTCCATTTGGCATCAATAAGCTGGAGATAGCAGTTTTCTTCAATCAGGTCCTGCATTTTTCAGTTTACCACAGTCCCTACCACTCCCCAGTGTCCTCTAACTGGTCTGATTCACACATTTACCTATTTGGCCGTGCAGGCATTCTGAGTTTGTGCCACCTGATTTAACAAAAACATTCAGTTCTTAATTAGCACAGTGCACAAGACAAGATTCCCAACATCATGAGTGTCATGGGAAATTCTACTTATGCCTCAGCTATCTCACTAATGAAATATCCCACTCTCGGGCGCCTGGGTGGCTCAGTTGGTTAAGCGACTGCCTTCGGCTCAGGTCATGATCCTGGAGTCCCTGGATCGAGTCCCGCATCGGGCTCCCTGCTCGGCAGGGAGCCTGCTTCTCCCTCTGACCCTCCCCCATCTCATGTGCTCTCTCTCTCTCTCTCTCATACTCTCTGTCTCAAATAAATAAATAAAATCTTTAAAAAAAAAAAAGAAAGAAATATCCCACTCTCCCCCCAAATACATATCCAGATCAAAAAAAAAAAAAATGACTGGAAGGAAACACAACACAAAAAGTAGAATTTCACACGATCTTATTTTCTTCTGAATCTTTTTCTGTACTTTCCAGGTTTTTAAAAATAGACTATGGGGGCACCTGGGTGGCACAGTCAGTTGAGCAGCTGACTCTTGGTTTTGGATCGGGTCATGATCTTGGGGTCGTGAGATTGAGCCCAGAGTCTTCTCTCTCCTTCTCCCTCTGCCCCTCCCACTCGTGCTTGCTTTCTTTCCCTCTCTAAAATAAATAAATAAATCTTTTTAAAAATGACTATGCGGGGCACCTCGGTAGCTCAGTCGTTAAGCGTCTGCCTTCGGCTCAGGTCATCTTCCCGGGGTCCTGGGATCGAGCCCCGCATCGGGCTCCCTGCTCGGCGGGAAGCCTGCTTCTCCCTCTCCCTCTCCCCCTGCTTGTGTTCCTGCTCTTGCTGTCTCTCTCTCTGTGTCAAATAAATAAATAAAATCTTTTTTTTTTTTTTAAGATTTTTTTTTTATTTATTTATTTGAGAGAGAGAGAATGAGAGAGAGCAAGCACATGAGATGGGGGAGGGTCAGAGGGAGAAGCAGACTCCCCGCCGAGCAGGGAGCCCGATGCGGGACTCAATCCAGGGACTCCAGGATCATGACCTGAGCCGAAGGCAGTCGCCCAACCAACTGAGCCACCCAGGCGCCCCAAATAAATAAAATCTTAAAAAAAAAATGACTATGCATTGCCTTCATAATCAGAAAAATATAAACTAAGTTTCTAAAATGGGTCAACAATATTCATGGTAAGTAATAATCTATAAAGTAATGAGAAATCACCAGTGCCTAAAAGGTTCAAATTTTGACCAACTGCCAAAAACGGAATTTAAATGTGCATCAATGATAACACAATCACATGAGATAAACAGTAGATGAACCATGTCTGTGGCAAGTTCTAGTGTCAAGCAAGCTTATTTGCTGCAACATACTTTCCCTTAGAACCAGTGTTAAGTTGCCTTGGCAGCAGCTGTTTATTGTAACCCAACATAAGACTGACTGTATCAGTTAAGGCTAGATAAATGTTAGCACAGCAGCCTGATCACCAGATTCCTGTTTATGAAGATGCTGGGGGCAGGCTTCCAATTTGCAAATACTATACTTCATTCTCTCCCTCAACTCAGGATTCTTCTGTACACTTCACAATTACTTACACTTGCGCTCTGGATGGCCACTAATTTAATAATAAAGCATGTCATCAGCACAGGGAACTTCTCCCCACCACCCAGTTTCTCCCGAGCCCTCTCAAGTGAACACAAAATATGCTCCTTCCATTTCACAGAAAATTTCAGAGTAAAAAAGAATTTGGGGGGCGCCTGGCTGGCTCAGTTGGTTAAGTGTCTGCCTTCGGCTCAGGTCATGATCCCCGGGGTCCTGGGATAGAGCCTCATGTTGGGATCTCTGCTCAGCGGGAGGTCTGCTTCTCCCTCTCCCTCTGTATTCTTTCTCTCTCTCTCTCTCAAATAAATAAAATCTTAAAAGAAAAAAAAAAAGAAAGAATTTGGCAACCTAATCCAAAAGCATCACATCAGAAAGGAAGCTCAGAGAAGTAATTTCTCTAAGAAAGTTGCAGGACTTGAATGTGAATCCAAGCCTCTTGGCTCCATTTCCCGTGTTTTTAGGTACACTGCCTAACTTGCAAGCAAGACATTAAGTGACAAATATTCCTACACCCATTTACAGCATACCAAATCCTACTTAAAGTGATTTCTATTTTGGTTTGAAACATAGAGAAGCAAATACTACATCACATAAAGTTTCGCCAATTGTCACCCTTTAGTCCTACCTTTAGTAACAAGAAAGCAAGCAATAATTATGGGAAAATAAAAGGACTGTTTTTCATTCAATCTGCTTTAGTTTTTCTAATATTTTTTCAAGATTTTATTTATTTATTTGACAGAGAGAGAACACAAGCAGGGGGAGCCGCAGAGAGAGGGGGAGAAGCAGGATCCCCACTAAGCAGGGAGACTGATGTGGGGCTTGATCCCAGGACCCTGGGATCATGACCCAAGCCGAAGGCAGATGCTCAACCTACTGAGCCACCCAAGCGCCCCTTTAATTTTTTTAGTTATTAAAAAGATTACTTAAACCGGAACTCAGTAGTAATCACACTAGTCTTATAATTAAATAACTATCGCGTATTCATAAATACTGGTGGGGAGGAAAAGATCATCGCATGATCTGGATATAATCTTCAAAAGATGCTTCATGTAAAGAACAAATTCCATTGGGGTCAGGTCTGGATTGTTCTTCCCTCATAGCCATGATACACAGTGACTAGCAAAGTGCTCAAAAAACAGTGCGAACTAGGGACGCCTGGGTAGCTCAATCCATTAAGTGACCAACTCTTGATTTCAGCTCAGGTCACAATCTTAGGGTTCTGGGATTGAGCCCTGAGGCTGGCTCCACGCTCAGCAGGGAGTCTGCTTGTCCCTTTCCCTCTCCCTCTGCCCCACCACCCCCTCATGTGCGGGCATACGCGGTCTCTCTCTCTTGCGCTCTCTTTCAAATAAATAAAATCTTTAAATAAAGATAAAAAAATGTAGGGGCGCCTGGGTGGCTCAGTTGGTTAAGCGTCTGCCTTCGGCTCAGGTCATGATCCCAGGGTCCTGGGATCGAGCCTCGCATCGGGCTCCCTGCCCAGCGGGAAGCCTGCTTCTCCCTCTCCCACTCTCCCTGCTTGTGTTCCCTCTCTCGCTGTGTCTCTCTCTGTCAAATAAATAAACAAAATCTTAAAAAAAAAAAAAAGAATTAAAAAAAAAAAGATAAAAAAATGCCAACAAAAAAATTAACATTTAATTCTACCATTTTCATATCAGCCCACATATACCCTTTACTCCGTTCTAATTCCTTCTATTTCTGCACAATTAACTCAGGAAGACCTTCATTCTTTTATTTTCATTCATTCTTCAATACACTTACAAACTAATCCTCTATTAAAGTGACTAGCTAGGCTCCTTTAAAAAAAAAAATCACGAAAATGGATGAAATCACGAAAAAAAGAAAGCTAACTATTGCCAAGGAAAATCAGGTCGCCTCTACCACCTGTCCTATATGCCTCATACGTGATTATAAGGAAATAATGCATAAGAATGTGCTCTGTACATCATCAAAGTGTTATCAAATATAGGCTGCCTCTGTGCTATAAATGTTTAGTCCCTCAAAGTATCTCAAAGGCCCCACCGGCATCAAAACAGTCTCCATCTTCTTACCGCTCTCTAACCAAATCTGCTTTTCTCAAAGAACTATTATTCCACAGAATTTAAAATATACTTTTTGTTTTTCTGCTTTAATAGCCAGAATTGCAAATGCATTCTTTCCTAATAGTTTTAGATCACAAATATGCAGAATTTCAATAACAATGTAGCTTTTGCAGATTAAGTCTCGGTATGTAACCACCATTTGTAACTTTGTCCCTCCGGAAAAATAACTCCAAACCAATTTGTAGATGAATTTTCAAAACGCAACCCATTTTTATGTAGGGAAAACTGGGGACCTAGTGGAAAGTAACATGGAGCTGTGGGGAAAGTACTGGGGCTTTGGAATGAATCTCTCCTCCTGCTCTGCTATTATTAATACTGTGTCCTTGGGCAAGTAACTTAATCTCTTTTGAGTCTCAGTCTCCTAACCAGTAAAACGGGAAAAGCAAAATCTCTCTCGGGGGCTAAAGAATGTAATACATATGTAAATTACCTAATACATATGTATCTTCCAGCGCCTGGAAGATAACAGGTACTAAATATTAGTCCCTTTTTCCCTCTGCCACTGTGGTATTCATTTGTGACTTCTGTTTTCTCCTTTTTAAAAAATTGTTTGTTTGTTTTTTAATTGAGCACATGATGTAAGTTAGGAGCTCTTTATTAGCTCACTAAATCTTTATTAACAACCCTATGAGATAGGTACCATTACAATCTCATTTTACAGATGACAAAGAGAGGCACGGAAAGGTTCCTTGATTTGCCTAAAATTACTCATATAATGGGGTTGACTTCAGCATACACATGCTCTAATTCTAAACCACTCTACTGTGTATGTGTGTGTTTTTTTAATGAGGGACAGGGGTGCAATGATGTGTAATGTTTCCTATTGTTATACTGCATGATTCTATAACTCTGTGGAGCTATCAGACGGCAAGGACAAGAAAACCTTCAGGCTCACAACGGGCAAATATAAACCATCAGGCTGCTGTCTAATCAACTCATACCCAATTGTTCTGGTTTCCCTTTCCAGAAGCTGGAAAGTTTCCACAGGCAGGACAGGTTAGACTCACTAGGGCTGCAGCTGCTTCAGCTCCATAACTGTTATTTGCTTAGGAACGATCAACTGAGTCAACCTGACAACCATTAGTTTTTAAAATTGAACCAGGACTGACAAATAATGTAGCCTTTTACTTTTTTTAAGATAGACTGATTGATTGATTGATTGATTGATTTAGAGAGTGCACATGAGCGGCGAGTGGGGTAGAGGGTCAGAGGAGCGGGGGCATAAATGGGCAGAGGGATAGGGAGAAAATCTCAGGCTGACTCTAGACTGAGCACAGAGCCCGATGGAGGGCTCAATCTCACAACCCTGAGATCACAACCTGAGCC
Source organism: Phoca vitulina (assembly GCF_004348235.1). Taxonomy (NCBI): domain Eukaryota; kingdom Metazoa; phylum Chordata; class Mammalia; order Carnivora; family Phocidae; genus Phoca; species Phoca vitulina. Next base: position 14,519,652 of record NW_022589732.1, on the reverse strand, counting down.
GAAATCAAGAGTCAGACACCGAACCACCTGAGCCACCCAGGTACTTTTCACTTTTTTTTTTAATTACAGGTGTGGTCAAAATTTGAAATAGTAACCCAATGGCGAAAGTCTTTAAGTGTCTTTACTAATGTTGGGAGCCATCTTGCTTGCTAACTGGAGATCGTTCAGAGTCGCTTTTACAGTTTAGTAATTAAATTTAGCTCCAGGCTGTAATAGACACCCTGACCCATTAAATTACAGCCCGAAGCAAAATTACTTTATTTCTCCACTCAAGCTATGAACACACTTCTTACCAACAGCCAAAACTGGAAATCCAGTGTTTCAGAGAATTCACGTGGCAAGTGGTTAAGGCTGCCGATTTAAAATGCCCATAGAGAAGACTTGTTTAATGGTACCTACACTAAATAAGCCCCCACCATTTTACCTTTAGGCTTTTGTTTTTCATGTTTTTACCTTTTCTTCTCAATGACTACAAACAGCATGACTACATATGGGCTGAGCAAGACTCAATTCTAAACTCGCTGAAAAGTGAAATAAGAGCACAGACCAAACTGGCCAAGATGTACAGACAGAAAAAAAGCCACAACCATCCCCAGCAATAGTGTTTGTGCCTTTGGCAGATTGTATTTCATCACTGCTCCTTGTACAACATGAACAGATTAGACACAGCCTCGGTTTAATCAGAAGACTTTTACAGGAATAGTAAGTTTATTTCCTTTCATTTCACTTGCTTACTAATACAAAAAATCAGTACTACAACCCACCTGTTGAATAGTTGCCACAGATAACTAAACCCTTTAGTAAGTTCTGGCTCTACCATCTTAGATAACTTATTTCCAGTTGGGCAAAAGGAAGAAACAGAATTAGTCAGAATTGAGAGATTTTTTTATTGTTAATGTTGCTTTAAGCCAAGTATTAGAAGTAAATGCTGGCAAAGCATCTATACACTAAACTACAATCCTTTTAATTTCAGTCACCACTAAATATTAAGTTCGCTCCTAATGGTTCATTACAGAACAACACAAGGCTATATTGGTTCATAACTGGAAAACTTCCCAAACTGAATTTACATGGAAGATATAACAGCAGAGAATCCCTGGAGATTGACAATGTATAAGGTTATCACTGTTGAAGTTAAAGTGTGAATTCCTAACTTAGCAGGCAAGTTTCCATAAACCTAGTAATCAGTAAATATATTCGTGTTGGGGCGCCTGGATGGCTCAGTTGGTTAAGTGTCTGCCTTCAGCTCAGGTCATAATCCTGGGGTCCTGGGATAGAGCCCCAGATCGGGCTCCCTGCTCAGCAGGGAGTCTGCTTCTCCCTTTGTCCCTCCCCCGCCCCCCCACTGCTGTTCTCTCTCTCTCAAATAAATGAATAAAATCTTATAAAAAATAAAAAGATTCTCTTTCTCCCTCTCCCTCTGCCCCTCTCCCTTTCTCTCTCAAAAAACAAAACAAAACAAAATAAATATATATATATATATATATATGTACTCATCTTAAATAATAATCACATAATTAGGTGATCCTCCTTAGGACAAATCCAAGTTCCCCCTAAGATATACATCATCAAATGCTAGGTAGATATTGTGTAGGTAAACTTACCATGAATTCTTCTACACAGCTGATCCCATCGAAATATTACTCAGTGGTGCTGTATTTTTTTTTTTTCCATAATAGACATAAACTAGAGATGTTGAAGACATCTCTTGTATCCTGATGTTTTTAGATTAATTTCTTCTTTAAATTATGTCCTGAGAATTCTATGTGTAAGGCAACGTGCAGGTGACACAAAGATGCAGTTAGGGAATTTATGGCCTGGAAGAGCATCAGCACTACATGAATGCCACCAGCGAGGTAGAACTTAGCACTACTGGGGGTAAGTGGACAGAGAGTACAACCAGTTGTTGAGATTAGGGCAGTCTTCAGTATTTGAGCTGAGCCTTAAAGCGTGGATATAATTTCTGGAGGGAAGAAGGTTATCTTAGATAGAAGGAAATGCAGTATATGCAAAGAAACAGAACTGAGAAGGACTTGAATTTGCTCGTGAAATGCCAAGGAGTCTCACTGGGCTAGTACAGGCTTTGAGGGAGGGGCACTATGGTGGGGTAGGACCACCAGTGGGTTCTGATTTTGGCTTTTCCTATGTCAAAGGTACCTGCTTCAGACACTCTGTTGATCATGTCTGAGAATACATTTTCTTATTTTTAAAATGAGAGGGTTGAGGGCATCTGGCCAGCTCAGTAAGTAAAGCATGCGACTCTTGATCTTGGGGCCAGAAGTCGAGCCCTATGTTGGGCATAGAGCTTACTTTAAAAAAAAAAAAAAGAGAGAGAGAGAGTTGGATTAGAACATCTCTGAAGTCATTTCCAACTTTATAAATCTAAAACTCTGGGTCAGGGGCTGGCAAATTTTTTCTATAAAGGGCCAGACAGTAAATATTTTAGGCTTTGTGGACCATATGGTCTCTGTCACAACTTCTCAACACTGTTGTAGGGTGAAAGCAATCATAGAAAATATGTAAATGAGTGGATAGGGCAGTTCCAATAAAGCTGTATTTATGGATATTGAAACTTTAATTTTATATAACTTCATGTAACATGAAATATTCTTTTGATTTTTTTTTTTCAAACATTCACAAATATAAACACTATTTTAGCTCCTGGGTAGTCCACATTTTGGCCCACAGGCTGTAGTTTGCAGACTTCTCCACTCCATAGAGAAATAAGAACACAAAGGGGTTGGGGGGTGGTAGCCCTCAAGAGCTAGAATAAGGAGTTTAGATTAATTTAGAAGACAACTGGAGGAGGTACAAGCTTCTGAGCAAGGAAAGTGTTGAGATCAGAGCTGTACTTAGATTTACTAAGTAAACTGGCAGTAACGGATGGGAGTGAGAGACTAGCAGGTAACTATCAAGGAGGGATACTATTAAAGCCTAATCTAGACTGGTAGCTTTGAGGAAGAAGAAGAAGAAAAAAGATATGGAAGGAAAGATCAACAGAACACTACTTGGGAAAAAAAAAAAAAAGAAGAGAAAAAATAAAAGAAAAAAAGAAGAGGAAAAGTTTTATCTGGCAACCATAATAAAAGGGGTCAATTTCTGGACAAGGGGGAAGATGGGGATTTTGCATTCCCATTCCTCAGTGCCATCAGTACATGACTGCAGACTAATTGAGGAATTTGCCTATGTATGGAAACTTTAGAACAAACAGCCCAAGTTGGAGCTTCCGGTTCAAAGATAAAAGTTTTCTGGTATATTTCAGGTAAAATATAACATTCATATTTCCCTGTTAGAGGTGCAATAGATATAGCAGTTTTAGAGATGATGTTTATTTATTTATGGCTCCTTGTTCTCCAGGGACTTTTCAGCAGCCTTTTCAAATTAGGAAACAGTATTCATCTGGTGTATATAGATACATCGTTGTGCTCAGAATTTTAAAATCACTCTGCTGACTGTGACTTGGAATTTATATCTATTTCTTCTCCCTCTGACAGAGAAAAAACTGCAGTGCTGCAAATACAACTGATTTAGCATTACATATCTCCCAAGTGCAAGTAATCCCACGGTATGAGAGTACTGCATGCCTTCCAGAACTCAAATTTATAAGGTGGGTTAGGTTGGAGGGAAGAGGAGTTCAAACACACGTGCACATAAGTAGCTCTAATTCATGACAGTATCTGATAAGAAACATAGGCAAGCCTTATGGAGAGATTAATTTCAACTGAGCAGCCTGGAAAGGACTTCATGGAGAAAGTGACATCAACATTGGGCCCATTTTAACAAGAGAAGAAGGGTGATTCCAAGCATTGAGAACAGTGCAAACAGTAACAAGAAAAAGATGTGGGAAAATACTGGATTTATCTTTCTTACTTCAAAAGTGATATATGTTTATTGTTAGGGGGAAAACATGAATTATGGTAAGAAAAAAAGTGTGTAACCTGAAATCCCACCACTCAATCCCCCCCACATTTTAGTGTATGCTTTTCCACATATAGGATAATACAAAATGGGATCATTCTAAATATATCCCCCTACTGTTTTTTGCCTAACGTCTTACCACAGATATCTGTCCATGCCAGCGTGGAATACATACTGGAGTGATTAAAAACCACTGCCATACCTGAGTTCAAGGCCAAGTATAGCCCTTTCCTTAGAGCTCCCACTACAACTTGATCTTTTTCTGTTTTCTTCAAGATCTCTACAGGTAGATCCATGATACTAGCCACTGTATTTTTCTTTCTTCCATATGAAATCAAAAAGGTATGGGTATAACTTATTTAATAAAATAATTAGTAATTTTTAAAACCATTTTGTTTTACTGGTGCATTTCTGAAATTGAGAATACTGGAATCCAAGTGTAAATTAAGTAACAAAGAGGCTCTCTAGAATTTGCCCCCTCTTTCTCTATTTGCACTCCCCCAGTGCTTGAAGGCAGCCTTCACTATCTCTTGGATGGATGGCTCTCCAACAATGTGTGTCTCACTCTCTAATCTATCTTCCCCACCACTACCAGGATTATCTTTCTCAAACCCAAAACTGTCCATGTTATACCACAATTTAAAATCCTTCCATTGCTGGGGCACCTGGATGGCTCAGTCGGTTTAGTGGCTGGCTCTTGATTTTGGCTCAAGTCATGATCTCAGGGTTGTGGGACTGGGCCCCCTGTCAGCCCTGCACCGGGCATGGAGCCTGCTTAAGATTCTCTCTCTCCCTCTCCCTCTGCCCCTCCTCCCCTTCCCTCTCAAATAAATAAATAAATAAATAAAATCCTTCCATTGACTTACATCCAGTGCTTAGAACGGTCCCCTTCTAGAAATTACCTTATAAATATACTTGCACAGGCATAAAATGACTTAACTGTATCATTCATTGCCACAGTCAGAAATAGCAAAAGATCATAAATAACCTAAGGTCCTTCCATAAGGACCTAGTTACATAAATTATGTTACAATCATCAATGGATTATTATGTAACTGTCAAAAGACTCAATATATAGTGATAAAAAATGTTCTCCAAAGTATGTTAAGGGAAAAAAAAATCAAGGAACCGTACGATAGGTCACCGTAAAAGGGGAAAACATATCGCCTGAATATGCATAAGCTATCTTAGAAGCATACCCAAGACATTGGGTTTCCTATGTTCACTGGTTACCTATAAATATAAAATCTTTAAAAAAATTTTTGAACTAGGTGAGTTTTTTACTTATTCAAAAATTAAAGTTGGGTTTTTTTCTGATTGGTTAATATGGCACCTAAGTCCCTTCCCAAGCTAACAAAATCTACCTTAGTAGTCTCTTTACTAAAACCGCCCCACTCCTTCACTGCTCATTCACACTCCTGCCCTGCACAGAAGGCTTTCCCATTTTTCTCTGGCTGGCAAACTTCTTCATGCTTCAAATACTGACTCTCTAAGACAGAATGAACTTCCCCTCCTGTCTTCCTGCCATATTCTACAAAAGGGCCTTTGGCCTGATTTGATTACATGTTTGTTCCCTGGCATCAGTGGCTGGGTTCACAGTCTTACCTGACTCCATGAGGAGGTTCTACCCCTCAGGGACAAAGTCCAGACCTCAGAAGGCAATGAAAGAGTGATGAAATAGCAGCATTATTCACAGTAGCCAAAAAAAAAAAAAAAAAGGAACCCAAGTGTCCATCAATGGATGAGCATATAAGCAAAATGCAGGACACACGGAGCAGCACCATGGCGGTCGGCAAGAACAAGCGCCTTACAAAAGGCGGCAAAAAGGGAGCCAAGAAGAAAGGGGTTGATCCATTTTCTAAGAAAGATTGGTATGATGTGAAAGCACCAGCTATGTTCAATATAAGAAATATTGGAAAGGGGCGCCTGGGTGGCTCAGTCATTAAGCGTCTGCCTTCGGCTCAGATCATGATCCCAGGGTCCTGGGACCAAGCCCCGCATCGGGCTCCCTGCTCAGCGGGAAGCCTGCTTCTCCCTCTCCCACTCCCCCTGCTTGTGTTCCCTCTCTCGCTGTGTCTCTGTCAAATAAATAAATAAAATCTTTTAAAAAAAAAGAAAGAAAGAAATATTGGAAAAACCTTAGTCACAAGAACTCAAGGAACCAAAATCGCATCTGATGGCCTCAAGGGTCGTGTTTTTGAAGTGAGCCTTGCTGATCTGCAGAATGATGAAGTTGCATTTAGAAAATTCAAGCTAATTACTGAGGATGCTCAGGGCAAAAACTGCCTGACTAATTTCCATGGCATGGATCTTACCCGTGACAAAATGTGCTCCATGGTCAAAAAATGGCAGACCATGATGAGGCTCATGTTTATGTCAAGGCTACCGATGGTTATTTGCTTAGTCTATTTTGTGTTGGTTTTACTAAAAAACGCAATAATCAGATTCGGAAGACCTCTTATGCTCAGTACCAACAGGTCCATCAAATTCGGAAAAAGATGATGGAAATCATGACCCAAGTGGTGCAAACAAAAGACCTGAAAGAAGTGGTCAATAAATTGATTCCAGACAGCATCAGAAAAGATATAGAAAAGGCTTGTCAGTCTATTTATCCACTCCATGATGTCTTCGTTAGAAAAGTAAAAACGCTGAAGAAGCCCAAGTTTGAACTGGGAAAGCTCATGGAGCTTCACGGTGAAGGTAGTAGTTCTGGAAAAGCTACTGGGGATGAGACCGGTGCTAAAGTTGAACGAGCTGATGGATATGAGCCACCAGTCCAAGAATCTGTTTAAAAGTCAGACATTTAATGGTGACAAATAAAAATCATATTTGTGATGTTTAAAAAAAAAATGCAGTACACACATACAATGGAATATTATTTAGCCTTAAAAAGAAGGAAATTCTTTTTTTTTTTTGTCTAAATGTTTTTATTTGAAACAAATAGTTGCACCAAGCAAGAGCTTACTTTCCCCACTCCAAATTAAAACAGAGAGTAATATAGGGGCAAAGGTCATTTGGCAGGACAGTTCCAGGATGTGAACATCCTAAAAAGAAGGAAATTCTGACATAAGCTACAACATGGATAAACCTTGAAGACATTATAAGTAAAATAAGCCAGTCACAAAAGGACAAATACTGTATGATTCTACTTATATGAGTTACCTAGAGAAGTCAAACTCAAAGCAACAGAAAGTAGAACTGCAGGTGTCAGGGACTCAGATGAGTGAGAAATGGGAAGTTAGGGTTTAAAGGGTACAGAGCTTCAGTCAGCGGCAATGAAAAGGTTCTAGAGGTAGAAGGTGGTAATGGTGATACAACAATGTGAATGTACTTAATGTCACAGAACTGCACACTTAAAAATAGTTAAAATGGTAATTTCTATGTTATATATAATTTTACTGCAATAAAAAAATTAAAGAAGGGGCACCTGGGTGGCTCAGTCGGTTAAGCATCTGACTTTGGCTCAGGTAGTGATCTCGGGGTCCTGGGATCGAGTCGTGTCCAGCTCTGTGCTCAGTGGGGAGTCTCCTTGTTCCTCTGCCACTCGCCCTGCTGGTGCACACACACACACACTCTCTCTCTCAAATAAATAAATAAAATCGTTTTTAAAAATTAAAGAAAAAAAAGAGAAAATAATCAGAGACTTCTACAATCTCAAGACAGTCTATATTACCCTGGCATTTCTTCAGATTTCAAAAGCACCTTTCTATTCTCATCCTGGTATTAGCACTTATAGGTTCTACACTCCAACATATTTTTTATCAAACCAAAAAAAAGAATATAAAACAATCTTTTTAAAAAGGTCTGGTGAAAGAACAAGAGACTATCAAAACTGCAAGTAGATTTTGAGAAAGATACAAACAGAATTCTAGAAGTAAAAAATACTGTCATTTAAATTAAAAACACAGGGGCGCCTGGGTGGCTCAGTCGTTAAGCGTCTGCCTTCGGCTCGGGTCATGATCCCAGGGTCCTGGGATCGAGCCCCGCATCGGGCTCCCTGCTCCGCGGGAAGCCTGCTTCTCCCTCTCCCACTCCCCGTGCTTGTATTCCCTCTCTCGCTGTGTCTCTCTCTGTCAAATAAATAAATAAAATATTAAAAAAAAAAAAAAAATTTTAAATTAAAAACACAGTAGGGGCGCCTGGGTGGCTCAGTCATTAAGCGTCTGCCTTAGGCTCGGGTCATGATCCCAGCGTCCTGGGATCGAGCCCCGCATCGGGCTCCCTTCTCTGCGGGAAGCCTGCTTCTCCCTCTCCCACTCCCCCTGCTTGTGTTCCCTCTCTTGCTGTGTCTCTCTCTGCCAAATAAATTTAAAAAAAAAAAAACTTTAAAAAAAATAAAATAAATTAAAAACACAGTAGATGGATTGATTAAATGACATATTAGACACAACTGTATGAGAATTAGCAAACTGGAAGAGCTGAAGAAATTACCAAGTGGAAAATATAAACTGAGAAAAGATATGAAGGGCAGAGTGAGAAAGTACAACATTTTTCCAACCAGAGTTCCCAAGGGAAAGAAAAAATGAGGGAAGAGTTAAAAACTCAAAGAGATAATGGCTAAGAATTTTCTAGGATTGGTTAAAAGAAATCAATCCTCAAAAATCAGGGAGCCCAAAAAAAATCCTAAAAAAGATAAATAAGGTGTTAAAACCCCAGAGAGAAAAGTCATAATGCACAGCAAAACAACAATTAAACCAATGGCTGATTTGAATGCAGAAACACTGGAATGATATTTTCAAAGTGCTGGAAAAAAATTACTATCAGCCCTGATTTGTTGATCTAATGAAATTATCTCTCAAAAAAGAAGACAAAAGAAAGATATTTTAGGGGTGCCTGGGTGGCTCATCAGTTAGGCGGCCGCCTTCGGCTCAGGTCATGATCCTGGGGTCCTGGGATCGAGCCCCACGTCCGGCTCCCTGCTCAGCAGAGAGCCTGCTTCTCCCTCTCCCTCTGCCTGCCACTCTGCCTACTTGTGCTATTTATGGGGTGAAAAAAGAAGAGAGAAACAAAATCTCAGACAACCATATATAAAGGGACAATGGAACTAGAGGTATTTTACAATCTTTATATTACTCAGGAAAACAGTAAAGATGCTAATTAATTTAAGACTTTGAAGTTAAATACACGTTAAAAATTTTCCAGAAAACCACTGTAAGACTAGAAATAATAGGTATACCTTCCAAACTAGTAGTATGACCATCATGTTCGACTCTTACTCCCATGTTGACAGGACATCTGAAAGAAATTCTAGCCATCCTTCCAGACCAGAGATACTAAGCTCATCCAGTATCTACCATAGTATGTAGTCATTACATATTTGTTACATTAATTTGGTTGTTCCAGAATTAAACGAATTCTATTTCACAAATGGATTATACTTCTCAACTCTGCCTAGAAGGCTGATTCCATCTTATTATTTTAGTGAGTGGCCTGACTATCCCTTCAATTTTTTCTTTTTTAGAAAATAGGACAATGAATGCTTGGGATAAAATACCAAATCCTAAGCCTCATTTCTTGCTTCTAAGCTGGGGGAAAAAAAATATTTATATATATGCTTTTCTCCTTACTAATGCTCCAAAGGAGATATCAATCAAAAATTTAGATGTTTGATTTTAATCATGGGAAAATGGCAATCAGAAGCTCAGGCACCTAAACTGTGAGTGATATTTTCCCCACAGTTGGTAAAACTGTATATTCCACAACATATGGAATTCTACTGAAAGCTTTCACTGGCACTTTGCCTTGTTAAGCAAAAGTTAGAAGTTATGCTAAGACATTTAAAAAAAGTGAACACTGCCTTTTCATTAGACTAACATTTAAAATATGACTTAAATACCATGGAAAATATATTAATATATCTAACACTCAGAGTTCTTAACTATATGTCAGGCATAGTTTTAAACATTTTTATGAACTCATTAATCCTCACAAAAATACACGATGAGTCAGGTAGTACTGTGATTAGCTTTGCTTTTACAGAAGAGGACCATGAGAAAAAGATTAAATATTTCCTCAATTTACATACCTCAAAGGTGTCAATCAATACTGGGATTTGAACCCAAGGAGTTTAGCTCTGGAGCCTTTACTCTTAATCATTACACTCTACTGCCTCCCAAGATTCTTGTCATGTTTATATGCTGATTTACCTTGTATCTATATCTAAAGTCTGACTGTAGTATTTGCTAACTCATACTAGATGCATTTTGCCAAAGTTGTCTATTCCATTTATTTGCAAAGGATTAAAACTAATAGAGGGGCACCTGGGTGGCTCAGTTGGTTAAGCATCTGCCTTCGGCTCAGGTCATGACCTCAGGGTCCTAGGATCAAGCCCCACATCGGGCTCCCTGCTTGGCGGGAAGCCTGCTTCTCCCTCTCCTACTCCCCCCCCTTGTGTTCCCTCTCTCTCTGTCTCTCTCTCTGTGTCAAATAAATTTAAAAAAAAAAAAAAAACTAATAGAGAAGTCCAAATCCATGTTATATTTTTACTTACACTTACAAATTCTGCATATTTCTTATTGGGCGGGATTATTCTCATCTGCACCCCAGGACTTCATGCTTAGAATTTATTCATTCAGGAAACAGGAATTGGATGGTCCTACTACATGCAATGCCCTGTGCTAAGCAACAATTTACAGCTACTTCCTAATTGGCAGTTAAATTTCACCAAGATCACCCACAGCATGATATATATTTTTTCAAAGAAGCATAAAATAGTTTTGGTCGGAAGCAGTAAACGGTCTTCCCATTTGTTCATTCAACGAATATTCTTCAAGACTCTAATATGTGCCAAAGCACTATGATGGGTGCTGAAAATTCAGGGGTAAACACAGCGGAACCAATATTTGCCCCTTAGGGCTCTAGTGGGGAGAAAGACGTTAAATAAGTCATAATCACACAAATAATTACTTACAACTGTGATAAGCAAAAAAAGGAAAAAAAACAACAACATAGGAATCATATGATAAATGGACCTAACTCAGTTTTAGAGGTAATGTCAGGGAGGGTGTCCCTAAAACACTGACATTTAATATGGAAGTTGAGGATTCAAAGAAATGACCCAAATAAAGAAGTACTGAAGAGTAGTTCAGGCAAGGGAATAGCACTGTGCTTTGGAGGAAATGAAAACCAGGTGTGCCTAGAGTGCCACAAGAAGACAGCAGCTAAGCCAATGCTCGAAGGTCTTTTCCTCACTATGAGGCCAACCACCTGCTCATTCTGCCGCTGGCCCACTCTTATTTTCTCCATGGCTCCAAGGAATAAAGTATGTGCAGTACTAGTGCATGACCCTTTAAAATGAGTAACTTAAATTCTGCAAACAATTTCACTGGTGGAGAGGATGTGGATAAGATAAATCTTTTATAAGATTATAAATTTCATCTGTATTTTAACAACTTGAGGCCAGAGACCACATCTTATATATCCTACTATCATTCAGAACACCTAGCAATGTACATAGCAAGGGTCTGATAACTAATTTTGCTATTTGGGGAGAAGAGCTGTAGGATAAGAAATTTAAGTGTTAGTAGTCTTGATTTTTTTCTTTGTAAGAATTACTTCCCCATTCATATATCCTTATCTACTTTAATTGTATGAATAAAAACATGTTGTCTACCTTACAGATAAAAGATGAGCCAGTGCTTCAGAGATGGGTTGGAGAAAGAAGGCTTGAAATATAGGGAGCTAGGTAATAGAGGTCCCTCACCTCCCAACTCTAACAACAAATGTGCTATTTCTCCTTCACAAAAAGCTTACTTGTGGGAATAAGTTAAACTTATTTCAAAAGAAGGAATGACTTTTACTTGGATTGTGGCCAGCTGCAATGAAATTCAGCCACTTTCCTCTTAAAAGTCATTCAACTGGAAATCTTATCAGTGGGAAATTCTCTAAGGGCCAAAGATTCTATTTTCTGCAACTTAACAATATTTGTAAAACATTTTCAGTTCTAAGATTCACTACCTCTCATCCTCTGTACACACATAACATCCCACATTCATACCAATCCAATGTGCTGACTTCTAACAGAAGTGACATAAAATTTTTTGGACTCTAAAAGTCCAAATATGTAACGACACAATATAATATCATTTATGAATCTTTGTTTCTCTCTGTGATTACATAACCATTTGTACATAGCAACATTTGAGGGCAGGAAAGGAGAATCACCATGCCTTCCAAAGGAGGCAAGAGACAGTGAGCTATCCTCATCAGAATGACTAGCTGGGAGAGCAAGTACCAAAGCACAATACACTTATGGAAGGAATACCATGAGCAAGGGACTGAGATAAGAACAGCACTGGAAATATCAAGAATATAGCCCAGTCCTTGCCCTCCAGAAACCAACAGTCTAAAAGGGAGATACCCTGGGGTGGGGGTGGGGGGAGCCACAAATCAATCATCAAAGACTAATGATCCAGCATATGAGGACACAGATCTACCAAGGGACTGGAAAGAAGGCAACAAATCCCCAACTTCCTGTGTCTAATTATCCAAGTCCCCTTTTATCCATTACTCTATCATACTCTACCTATTTGTCTGCACATAATACACATACCTAAATAGATTTAATCAGACTAAAGCCCCCGTATCTTTAACAAGCATGCCCAGATTAGAAATTCTAATCTAACCTAGATTCAATGAGGACCTAGCCATTATTTTGAAGTCATCTCATTCCACACTTACTGAAACAAGCAGTTAGCTAAGTACATCATGACTCCTTAAACTACACATGACAAAGTCTTGGGATATTGTATCAGACTCCGTCTCCTAGCTTTTCTTTGCAAAATTTTAAACAGGAAAGTGAATTAAAGGGTTTGGGGTTTTTTAAATGATGAAAAAGGGTAAGAACTGGTGCATCTATATATAGTTTAGTTTGCATTTATATCCAGGGAAACACAATTTGGTTTGGAGTAGAGAGAAAAGAAAGAGTAAGACAAATCAAGTTCAAATAGACTGAAAAAGGCTGAGAAAACTGAGAGAAGACTGTGACTAAAGACAGATTTTCTAAATTTCAACAATGAAAGTGTAATACTTCTGTAACAAGAAAAATTTTGTTCTTTTTGAAAGACCATTATGAAGGCTCAGCATGATAATAGTATACAGTTCAATATTATTTATATTATTATATGAAGGATATAATACTTTAATCATGATAAAAATACAAATGAAAAAAATTCCCTACCTACATATTAATCTCTCCTTCCCTAATAAATCTTTTTGTAAGTTATTAAGAAAAACAAGGGGGACGGGGCCATGGGTGGCTCAGTCAGTTAAGCGGCCAGCTCTTGATTTCAGCTCAGGTCATAATCTCAGGGTCATAGGATCGAGCCCCACACGGGGCTCCACGCTCAGCAGGGAGTCAGTTTGAGGATTCTCTCTCCTTCTCCCTCGGCGCTTCCCTCCACTCTCTCCCAAATAAATAAATAAATAAATCTTTTTTAAAAAAGAAAAAACAAGTTAAGACAGTCTTTCCCTCCATAACCATTCCCAATGAAAACTAAGTAAGTACTAAAATGGCTGAAAAAGACAGAGAAGCAGCCACCTCAATCATTCAAAACGTTGTGTAATCTGAACTTAATTCTGTGGCCCAATATCCCAAAAACCTTTTGCAAGAATTCTACAGTTCCGACGTACAAGGAATAGAAAGACAGATAAAAGCCTCCAATGGGAGACCCTACCTCCAATACATCAACTTTCTTCTCTGGGTGTTTCAGAGTCTTATTACATATCCAACTTTACTCCTTAAACCTCACTTTGATGTATTTATACTACATATATAGCACTAAAGGCTGCTAAAGCTTAAAAAAGTCAAGGCTGAAATTTATGTTTTCTCCTGCTAGTCCTGTCTATATGGGAAGGTTTAAGGGCAGACCTGCCCAAAAGCAACATGAAGTAATTGAATGACCCTTCCTCAGCAAGAATACTGAGCATATAGCATTATTCTAGAAAGAAATCCTGCTGTGATGCCAGCTAATCTCTGACATTTGCTCATTAAGGACTGCTATTTCTTTTGATACTGCTCTAATGCTGGTTTATTAGGTAAAAATGTACCCCACTGTCATGACCATGACATAAGGTTCAATGAAAAGGCTGGGCCAGATCAGTCAAAAAGCAAAAAAGAGACAGTTCAACTTTATGATAGTCTTTGTCTCCTGCCATATGGTTCAAGGACGTGAGGATCTTTTTTTTTTTTTTTTTTAGTATTTTATTTATTTATTTGACAGAGAGAGAGATACCGAGAGAGGGAACACAAGCAGGGGCAGAGGGAGAGGGAGAAGCAGGTTTCCCGCTGAGCAGGGAGCCCGACATGGGGCTCGATCCCAGAACCCTGGGATCATGACCCGAGCCGAAGGCAGACGCTCAACGACTGAGCCACCCAGGCACCCCGAGGATCTTTTAATAAGGAATTCACGACTCATAGCATGCTACTACACTGTAACCAGCAGGACTCCAAATAATGTATCAACACCTGGTCTAAATTGTTAAATTTTAAAAAGACACTTCCAATTTTAAAAGAATGCAAGATCCCAATGCCTCTTTCAGATAGGAACATATTCTCACATTATGATTTTAGTAAGTGGCCTACGTAGTTGAAATGACTCCAAAAGAGAGAACCACAACCCAAAATAGCCTGAACACTTTTGTTATCTCAACCAATGGGCAGTTAGCCATTCAAGCCTTCCTCTTAATATATATTCTACTCATTTCAGACAAAGCCCACAATAAATTCAATGAGACTGTTCGGAATCAGCTATATCAGATGTTTAAAAGCTGGGGATGAAAAATGTTCATTACACAAGATTTCTATTACAATATTTTGCACATAAAAAGTAAATACTATGTATATGTTCATTTAGTGGAAAAAAAAAAAAATCCTATTGTACACCTATGGTCACAGCCTGACACTAGAAATAAAATAATGAACACAATAGATGTGGTCCCTGCGACTGAGGAACCTACAGTCTAGTGGAGAAAACAGACAGTGACCAAGTATGGTGAATGTCACTGAAACGCATACACATGCTATGCTGAACTGCAGTAAAAGACCAGGAATAATAAGACCCTCTAAGTTGTGATACGTATAAAGCATAGGCATTTTATATGTATATAAATGACCAGTAATTAAATAAGTATATAAAATGATCAAACTCCTTTTTTAACAAGTATACAAGAAATATTAAAACCCAAATAAGTCCCGGGTGGGAGGATGGGTTAGCCTGGTGATGGGTATTGAGGAGGGCACGTTCTGCATGGAGCACTGGGTGTTATGCACAAACAATGAATCATGGAACACTATATCTAAAACTAATGATGTAATGTATGGGGATTAACATAACAATAAAAAATTATTTAAAAAAAATAAAGGACCTAAAACTAAAAAGAAAAAAAAAAAAAAAACCCAAATAAGTCCCATCCCCATAAAAGTACTTGCCTTGATGCTGCCCTCACTCCTGGACTGTAACAGAAAGAGGCAACTTAAGATACTGTGGTTAATACCACAACACTTTTACTCTAACTTATATTCTGTCCCCTTAGAGTTATACCACTGCTATTTATAAAACAACTTTGGAAAAGCCCAACTTTCTACTGTGCAGATATATAAACAAATATTTTTTTAAAGATTTTATTTATTTAAGAGAGAGAGAGAGCGCACGCACGCACAAGCAGGAGGAGAGGCAGAGGGCAAGGGAGAAGCCAACTCCCTGCTGAGCAGGGAGCCCAACAAGAACGTGGAGCTCGATCCTAGGACCCCAGGATCATGACCCGAACCGAAGGCAGATGCTTAACCAGCTGTGCCACCCAGCCGCCCCTAAACAAATATTTAAATTGGGACTCTACTAAAATTAAAAACACAGTTGTAGAAACATTATAATCTTCAAAACTCTTCTGGTCTCTCAATCACATGAGTAAATGTTAAGTATTATTGGAACAAAGTTCACAATCTGACCCATTCATTTATCTCTTTTGATCCAAAGTTTTTCATTTTTCAAATGAAACTTCATGATTGCCCAAAGAATCCACAAACCTACCTTAAATACTATGTAAATACAGAAATCCTATAAAAGTACTTTAAATACTATTAGTTCTAATAGGCTTTCAAGCTGAGCAGCCATATAGACCATAAAAAGCCTTTATCTGTTTTGCAGGCATAAATACTTCTATGCTGATCTGTATCTACGCTTACATTTTTTTCTAAAGAAATGCTGCAAAATGGAATGTTGCTGCGAAACAGAACCCTACCTTCACATCATTCTTTTCATATGCGGGCCCTTCGTGCAGGCCATGCCAAAGCCAGGCTTTAAACAGATAATCTTGCCAGGCCCAGGACACGTGGCAACTCTATGACTAACGGCATTCTTGTTGCTTCAAATTCTGGGTGGCAAACTTCCACTGATATTTAACAACTTTGCTCTAAGTGGCACAGGATAGTGCAGTAGAGTAAGCAAAGGATACAGAGTAAGAGAAACAGAGTTTGGGTTCAAGCTCTACCACTAACTAGCTGCGCCACCGTGGGCAGGTTACTTAAATTCTCTGACCTACAGCATCCTCATCTGTAAAACTGAGACCATCACAATACCTACCTTAAAGGATTACTATGATAGTGTATATGAAAGTATTTTATTAACTATAAAGGATTATACAAATGTTCTTTTTATTCACTTTATTAACTTTTTCCTTAATGTAGAAATATGTTCATTTTAAAAACTGGGAAATACAGAAAAAATATTAAAAAGAAAAAAAAATCACGACAGGCCTATCACCATTGCTGTTATTTTATGTATTTATTTCTTAAGATTTTTTTTTTTCTAAGTAATCGCTACAGGCAACATGGGGCTCAGACTCTGCAACCCTGAGATCAAGAGTCACATGCTCTTCGAACTGAGCCAGCCAGGTGCCCCTGTTGTTATTTATTTTAACGGAAAAAATCTAACATCAACCAAGAAAAAAAAATTAGAGCAAAAATAATTTCAGATGCTAATATTGATCATTTACAAATGACAAAATTAATTGCCAATTTCTTTTTAAGAGCAGAACAGTCTTTCCCATCTATCAGGTTAAAGTAAAGACAATGCTGCTATTTGTACCAGAGTTGGTCTCAAGAGGGTATGATATATGGGCGAGGCTCATAAAAGTCAAGGCCACAGAAACTCCCAAAATAAATATTTCATGAGCCCAAGGAGAAGTTACAACACATGCCCTCAGATGCAATGGAGAAGGCAAAGGGTCTGAAGCCCCATTAATAAAACTACCACAACTGAAGGGTCACAAAGACTGACAGATTGCCATGGGTCAGTTCAACAGAAAAAAGAAAAAAGAAAAATTTATATACCATGCTATAAGACAGGCAGTCTAAGACTTCTGACTTTTTCACACTGCTCACTGAATCCCACCTTTGGAACTTCTTACCCCTCCTCTATTTTTCCTTTCCCACCCTTCTTTCTCTTAGACCCCCTTCCTTGTTTTATTATTGCATTAGAATCACTCTCTGTGTTTAAAATGGCCTTATGCCATACAATGGAATATTATTCAGCAACAAAAAGGAATGAAGTTCTGATACATACTATACGACACCATGGATGAACCTTGAAAACATTACGCAAAATGAAAGAAGTCAGACACAAAAGACCACATATTTCCATTAACACAAAATGTCTAGAATAGTTAAATCCACAGAGACAGATAGTAGATTGGTGGTTGCCTAACTGCCGTAGGAGCTTTCTCCTCGAGGGGACACAAACTTCCTAAAATTAGATTGTAGTGATAGTAGCACAACTCTTGTCAATATATTAAAAACAAAACAACAACAACAAAAACATTTAATTGTATACATTAAATGGGGGACTTGTATGGCATATGAATTATACCTCAACAAAACTGTTTTTAAAAAATGGTCTTGTTCAGGATCCTGAGTTGAAAAAAGGACATGTGAATAAATACTCCCATCCTACTCCTCCCTAACTGTGCGGTAAAAGTGATGACTCGGTTGTGATAAGATGTGTATGTTAAGTAACTGGACTACATTTGTTTAACAAATATACACGAAGTTACAAATCCAAATGAGTCTTGCCCCTCCAAAAGTAGTCACCTTAATGATGCCGTAAGTCAAAACTTGGTCCTCAGATTCTCAATAATTCTATGCCTTTGTTTGGGTAGTTCTTTCTGCTTATAATGCCTTTCTTACCACATCTTTAGATCAATCCCACCCATCTCAAATGTTACATCCTCCATGAAGCCTTGTGGATTCTCCATCAAAAGTAATCTCACCTTACCTCTGAACTTCCAGGGTACTTGACTTCCTTAGAGTCACTTAGCACTTTCAATGCAGTCTTGTACTTATTTTGCCTAGAATCATACTTACTGCTTTGACATTAAAAGGGGGTCTCAACAAATACCTATTTGGTAAAGGAATGACTATGCTTAACAATTGAGAATTTCATCTTCATCCGGTAAACTTTAATTTTGGAAATATCCAAAGCTCATTTAGACTCAAGAATGGCACATAAAATAGTAGGGCTAAGGAATGCCCACTGCAGATGAAATTTTCTTGACAAATTTGACATATGTATGTAAATAATCTGAGAGAAATTTCAAACAGAAGCACTGGAATAAAAATATAACCTCCCAAGGTAACTGAAAGAAACCTGAATTATATAAGTTCCAGAATATTTGTTCAAAAATCAGTTTCCTTATTTTATAATAACACCACATGTTTTTTCCTAGCAAAACCGGAGAATTCTATCATCAGGTTCTATTAACTCTTCTTCTACTATATTTCTAATTAATTCCTTCTCCATTTTCCCTGCCACACCCAAAGTCCAAGGCCTCACTATCTTCATGACCAACCAATTTAGAAAGGTCTAATTTATCTCCCCTCCCACAGTTCCTTCTTTCCCTCAGCAATACTTACTGGGCCATCCTGTGTGCCAGTGTTGAGCGTAGGAACTGGGGAGCACATAAAGAAATGTCAAATGAGGCTTGTGCCCCAGACACAACCTAGTTGGGCAGTTGACACATGTACATAATTCATCACAATACTCAGTAGCATATATGTAAGGGCCACAACTGGCATTGAGAATTTCAAGCAGTGGGCAGGTCCTCTGGCCTCCAGAGAACACAACCTATACAGTCTCCCTCCAACACTATTCTCATCCCCTCCCCCCCCCACTGTCTTCGTTCATCTTACTGGATAAGGCCTTCTGTTAAACTGCCCATATGTCATACGCTGACTTCGTCTCTAATTTCTCTCCAACTTACTTCCTGAGCTAGTCCAGACAATATACCTGTTGTAACCTGGAAATGACTTACCAGTACCTTTGTTCACTATTGACTATCAGCACAATCCTCCGAACTTGCTCTCTGATTAATTCAAATCGACCAATCCCAAGTCCCTTTTTTTGTATGTATTGGGATATAACTATATGTAATTTTTTTTCAGCTCCTGACTGGCCTTATTTCTTTTGTATTTGTCTCACAATGTCTTTGCAGTGTTTCCTAACGAAGCACGTATCACAACCACCTATGGAGCTTCTTAAAAATACAAAACGCCTTGAGACTACCCCATGAAGAGCTCCTCGGTTAAGTCTGCGATGGGAGTTGGACATCTTTATTACTAAAAAGCCCCACCAGTGATTCTGATGCACAGCCCAACCTGAGAACCACTGATTTATTACAATGCTCCCTACGCAGCATTCAATTCTTATTGATTCATGCAATGAACCTCATAAATAACTTTTCTCTAAATAGCCTAACCAGATATCAACCCCTAGACTAAACTAGCTCTGTTCCAAGTGCAACATGTGGTTTTAAGATTTCATTTCCTGAAGTATACTCCATGGAGGGACACTATCACCCTGTCTCTTTACATTGTTTCCTATTTGTTGAAAAATGGAGGCCTGGAATGCAGCCATGTTAGACAACACTATATAAGAATGTACTCTGGAGTCTTAGATTAAAATTAGTTATAAAAAGAACAAGAACAATGTAGAACTAGATATTCTGAATGAAGACAGTGTTCTTACTGCATAGATTCTCACTAAATCTATACAGAAGGAAGAAGAGGAATTTGGTCAGTAGAGTTCCCCCCATCTTCCTAATGATCAGTCTCTTGAACTGCCTGAGAAGGGCCCCCAAAGACGAGGAAGACTTTCAGCAGCTACAGTGCGCCTGGTGCATTCAGTGCTCTAATCAGATAAGTAACCCAAGCCCCACCCAGACCGACAGTTGCCTCCCAACCTGCCAACTACCCTGACACAAACCATTTTCACAGCTCGGTGGGGGAGCAGTATGAACTTTTTCCAAAGTTGTCCCTCACGGGCAGCAGTGGTCTGAGTCACCCACCCAGGGTGGGAAAGAAAAGTGTGATATTAGTCAGGGGAGTGTTAGGAGACTGGTCACAGCACCTCTTTTTCCATTTCAGGAGTGAGCTCCGCCTCCCCTAGGAACCACCTAAGTTATTAGTCACAGCTGTGGGCTACAGGGGTCTGCAAGGGCCACTCAGCCACCCACGAAAGTTGTGGGTCGGGGAGGAGACGCCCCGTCCCGCTCTCCGGCAGGGGCCGCAGATCCCAGATTCCACAGGCCTCTCCCAGCACTCCATCTTGCTTCCTGCCAGGAGGAGGGGCCGAGGAGGAGGGCCCCCGAGTCTGGAAAGGCCCCAGGGGGCGGAAGCCGTTTGACAGCAGGTAAAGCCAGGTGGAAATCTCCAAGGGAGGGAAAAAAATGAAAGGCGGCAGGGTGAAACGAAAGAGGAAAGAGGACTCGCGGTCATGAATTATTGCATAAAGAAATATAAAGAAAACTACCCGGTGTTTGAGAGTGCCAGAGGTGTGAGCAGAAGTAGAAATGCCTAGGAAGGAAGGAGGAGACCGGGAGACGAGTGGCCAGGAAGACAAGTGGACAAAAGAGCCAGACTCGGGGAGCGCGGGGGGAGGGTGGCGAGTGAGGCAGGTCTCAGGGTGAGGAGAAGTATTAGAAAGGTGAACAACGCGGCTCAAGTAAGAATCCCTGGGAGGAAAGGCGGGGAATCCGTACGGGAGCGCGCCAGCCCATAGGCCAGACTGGGGAGGCCTAAAAAGGAGCTGAGAGCAAGGCTGTCAACGTGAGGGGCGACAGCCTGCTGAGTGAAAGGGGCCATCAGACACCCTAACAACTATCATTTACTGAGCGCCTACTGTGGGTCATACGCTGCGCTAGGCACTTTACAAATACCACCTCGCTGAATCAAACAACAAACCCGCAAGGCAGGCATTATTATGATTGCCCCCATTTTATAGATGAAGAAACTGAGGCCCACAGAAGCTTGGGAGCTCGCTCAAGGTCACAGAGTGAGGGAATCGGGATTCGAACCCATGGCCATCTGGCTCTAGAGCCCACGCGCAAAGCCACAGGCAGCTAGCCGGCGAAGGGGAGCCACTGAGATGTCTCCTGACCCCGCTCCCCACCCCAGGCCCAGCGCGCTCACCCGGACAAGGTTGCTGACGGCCGCCTGCACGGCGGCCACGGGCGCGGTGAGGTCAGGGATGGCTTTGCCGTCCACCTCGCCTTCCTCGTGCATGATTACCAGGTGCGAGATCTGCTGCGCCACCGGCTCCAAGATGCTCTCGATCGTGCGCGTATGAAACACCGGCATCGCGGCGGCTAGCGGGGCGGCGAACCGCGGGCTACAGAGAATTGGGAACGGCGGGGCCGGGAACCCGCTGAAAGACCGACTGCAAGCAGCAACTACGGAGACCGGGCTTCCCTCGGCGTAACCAGCCCTGCGGGCGCCCCGCCCCATCGCGTCGCCGCGCCCAATGGTAGCACCGCTCAGACCGGGGCCGCCACGCCTATTGGTCCCGCTTCGAGATGCTCCGCCTCCGCCACAGCGCCGCCAAGACCCCGCCCCGCCCCCATTCCCAAGGGAGGGGCCTGGGATTGGGGCTGCGCCGCCGGGATTGCAACCGGATTCCGGAGTCCTAACGCGGGGCGCTCCTTATAAGGGCATGGTGGGAGCGGAGCGTGCGGCTGGAATCAGTGGCCCCGCCCCCAGGAGCCACCTCCCGCCTGGGCTCTGCAGAGCTCCGCCCCTCGGCAGAATCACCTCAGCGGGGCGGGGTCTCCTCACCTCCGGCGGCGCTGGAGTCTCAAGAAAACCAGGGAGCCATAGGTCTCCCCGCCCCCTCCTCAACTTTTCCCTTTGCACAATGCCCTCAAAACAGTCTTTCCATTTCTTCTCAGTAATACATGGAAATGCTTTTCGTAAAACATCCAAATAACAAAAGTGCATAGAGAAACATGAGTGTCCCATTCATTCACACACATTCCACCGACTCCCATCCTCAGAGATACTATTAACAGTTTAGTATGTAGCCTTCTAGACTTTTGCCTACTCATTTTCTTGTACATATATATTTCTAAGTAAGTGGGATTTAACATTTCCTGGAATTTGTTATTTTTCCCCTTAATTAAAATCCCCTGGTTATCCTTCACCATTGATAAATATAGATCTACTTCATTCTTTTTTAGTGGCTGCATGGTATTCCATTGCATGAAATCAATTTACATAACTGATTTCCTAGTAATGGACATTTAGGTTGAATTCTGCTTTTCAGTATTAAAAAACAATTCTGCATGAGCATCATTGTCCTTGTCTCTGTATTGTGCGCGTGTGTATTTCTGTAGGACAGATACCTAGAAAGGAAGTGAAAATGAAAAAAGTATATACATTTTACATTTTGATACAACCAAATTACTAATCTTCTCACAGTGCACTTTGTGTATATCTTGTGAATGTCTTCCTCGTCTGAGATTCTCTCTTGCCCAAGTTTCCCATGCGAGGTAACACTTTCACTAATACGTCCAAGCTGAAGATCCTCAAATCAAATGAAAATATTTCTCGAGGTGCCCGGGTGGCTCAGTTAAGTGTCTGCCTTCGGCTCAGGTCATGATCTCAGGGTCCTGAGATCGAGTCCCATATTGGGGGGGGGGGGTCCCTGCTCAGCAGGGAGTCTGCTTCCCCTCTCCTACTCCCTCTACCCCTCCCCCTACTAATCCTCTCTGTCTCTTTCTCAAATGAATAAATAAAATCATTTTTAAAAAGGGAAAAAAAGAAAATATTTCTCAAGGCCCCAGATTTTGCAAGAGGCTAAACTGTGTGTTTTAAGCTAACATTTATTTAGTACTCCGTAAGTTCTAGGCACTGTATAAGCCCTTACTCAAATTGAGGTAGATGCAGTGTATACTATTTTATTCTCCCCCATTTTACAGATAAGGAAACTAAAGTCTGTAGTTTATCCAAAATTTCACAAGGGTCAAGCTACCCAATTTGTGGGACCCAGTGCAAAATGAAATGTGGATCCTCTTGTTCAAAAAGCAGGGAAAACTGCTGTTAACGACACTAAAATAGGGGCACCTGGGTGGTGCAGTCATTAAGCATCCAACTCTTGGTTTCCGCTCAGGTTGTGATCTCAGGGTTGTGAGATCAAGCGTCTGCTGGAGACTCTCTCTCCCTCTCCCTCTGCCCCTCTCCGCTCTCTAAATTAAATAAATCTTTTTAAAAAAAATTCCAAAATATAAAATTTGTTCCCTTCTTTGGCAGCCTTTCTCTCAACCTGTAATGGTATTTTTTATTTGCTATTTAACATCACATTAATCTGATCAGAGAGCTACCTTTTAGGTGAATACAGAACCCCCACAGGAACTTGGGGGCCTACGCAACCCACTGGCTGCCTGGAGCCCCCACCCCTGCCAGCAGCTAGACTGACATACTGTTCCCAGCTAGAGGCAAGGAAGCCAAGCCAGGCATCTCCCCTTCCCACAGGCCTTCCTCCACAACCACAGCAGATGCATGACCTCAGAAGGCATCTTTTCCTCCACAAGGAGGCTTGCTCAGTAACTGGATCAAGGGGGAAAGACGCCCATTGCCATCTAACAACTGCCAAACATGCTTTGGCACTGAGCTTGAGTTGAGAATGGCCACCATAATGCTCACCCCTAGACACTATGGGGAGCACACTGGAAATCCTGCCCAAGAGCAGAAACCAGCTGTGATCACTGGACAGGAGTGGGGAGGGGGAGGTGACGTGGGGTGGGAATAGGGGACCAAGATATTGGGGGAGCTGACATATTGACAGTCTCCAAAAACCACTGGTGGAGTTTCTCTTTCGAGCTTTTGCCTACATTTCTTTCCCAACTAGAAAGCTCTCTCTGCTTGTCTAAGTCTTAACCTACTGTGGTAGGTAAAATTCTAAGATGTCTGCCTAGAATTCCTATCCTTGGTATAATCCACAAGACTGCGAATGTAATGGATTTTACCTCCATGGTGATGTTTGATATAGCACAGTTGACCTTAAAATAGGGAGATTATCCAGGCAAGTCTGACCTAATCACATCAGCCCCTTTAAAGCAGAGAGTTTTCTTCAGCTGGTCACAGAAGAAGAAGTTAAAAATTAGAACCACAAGAAAGATTTTACAAACTGTCACTGGATTAAAGATGCAGGAGGCCACATGTCAGGGAATGTAGGCAGCCTCTAGTTGCTATGAGTGGACCCTGGCTGACAGACAGCAGGGAAACGTGGAGCTCATTCCCACAGCTGCAAGGAACTAAATTCTTCCAACAAGAAGTATGATCCTGAAACAGATTTTCCCCCAGAGCCCCCAGACTAGAACTCAGTCCATTCGACATCTTGATTTTAGACTGTGATACTGAGCACTGAACCCAACCATACCATGCAGGACGAATGTCTGACGTTTACAATTGTGAGATAATACATGAGTGCTGTGAGGAATTTGTTACATTGCAATAGAATACTAATGTGCCTACCTTCAAGGCCTACTTCTAGTCCTTTCTATATGACTTCCCACCACAAAACCCTGGCATAAACTATTGGTACAAATCCTTTTTCCTTCATAACACTTGCCATAAATGTCCTTTTATCACATGACCATTTTACATTTCTCTCCTATTACAGAGACTGCTAGATGTCCCCAATATTTGTTCTAGTCTTTCTCCACAGGAACAGAACCCCAGATTTATAGATGAGCATTTAGCCACACCATTCCAATTTGACACATGGCGAGTTAGAAAGCTTTGGTTTTTCTCAACTCTAAAACAGGGATAATAATCTTTTCAATCTTTTTTATCTTTTTTTTTACGATTTTATTTATTTATTTGACAGCACAAGCAGGGGGAGCTGCAGGCAGAGGGAGAGGCAGACTCCCCACTAACCAGGGAGCCCAACTTGGGGCTCGATCCCAGGACCCTGGGATCATGACCTGAGCAGAAGGCAGATGCCACCCAGGCATCCCTCAGTCTTTTTTAATACAAAGGGCTTAGCACATAGTCAGCACAAGA
This sequence comes from Phoca vitulina, assembly GCF_004348235.1. NCBI lineage: Eukaryota > Metazoa > Chordata > Mammalia > Carnivora > Phocidae > Phoca > Phoca vitulina. The sequence goes on along the minus strand of NW_022589732.1, from coordinate 14,494,406 downwards.
AAGACGTTAACCAAGGTCAGTCCACAGCTGGCATTGGACTAAGAACCATGATGCAACTAAGTCACAAATAATGTGGTAAAGACCATATGGTCATGTACTAACCAAGAAGAAATCACCATGGCCCTAAGGATAAGAAAGGTTTATGGGACAGTGGAACTAAATCTGGCCACAAAGGAAGAATAATGTTTGGTTAGGCAGACAAGAGGCAGATATTCCAGAATGAGCAAGGCCTGGAGGTGGGAGCACATTCCGGGACAGTGATTACAATACAGTAGTCTACATTTACTCACGGGGGAATGCATTCCAAGACTCCCAGTGGATGCCCGAAACTGCAGATACTATCGAACCCTCTATACACTATTTTTTCCTATAAAGTTTAATTTATAAATTAGGCACAGGAAGAGATTCACAACAATAACTAACAATGAAATAAACAATTATAACAATATACTACAATAAAAGTTTGTGCATGTGGTCTTTCTCTCAAAATATCTTACTGTATGATATTCGCCATTCCTATTGTAATGCTATGAAATGATCAAATGCCTACGTGATGAGATGAATGAGGGGAATGGCAGGCGCTGTGATGAAGCACAGGCGACTATCCACCTTCCGCCATTTGTCAGAGGAAGATCAGCTGCTTCCACAGTTGACTGTGGATAAGTGAAACCCCTGAAGGTGAAACTTTGGATGACGGGGACTACTGTCATCAGAGTACAGTGAACGTTCACACAGCTCAAAGATAAGAAGGAAGGTAAATTTCCACAAGATTATAATCTACCAAGGTTAAGGACTGTGTGACGTTTTCTCGTGGTCGCAGCCGGCTCAGCATCACCCTGCCATATAATTAGTCTGAAGGCCACTAATGATAGGGAACCTCGTAAGAGATGTAAAAATTTAGCATTTCTCAGTTAAAAATAATTGGGGAAGAGTTTTGGATGGTGGCAATTATTTTACACCGTGCCCGTTGGCATGGGGAACTTTAGATTCTTAGTCTACAGCAGTTCTCTGCGATAGGTGGAAAGCCAGAAGTACAGCTCTCTTTTATTACACAGACTGGGAAATTGAGACATAGTAGCAACTGTCAGTAGGAATACAGTTTGTGAAAATTTTAATCAAGGAGAGAGCTGGATATAAAATCTGAGTCTTCTGTATTTAGTTGTATTTATTTGTTTAGTTTCTGTGCTCTCCTCCTGATTCGCTTTCAGGCTGCTCTACTTCAGTCATGTGTCTAAGGGTTGGCTTACACCTTCTCAGTACTCTCTAGTATACTTCACACCCACACGAGTAAGTCTACAACTCACACACACACACACACTGCATCCCCCAATTCGCACAGAGGGACCTTCACTATTCAGACTACCTCACCAACCTCTTCCCCACACTGTCCCCACATCAGAACCACACAGTACCTCAATTAGAAAGTCTTCCTTTTCTTCCCTAAGTGCTGCATGTACACCACACCCCGCCCCCTACCCCCACCCAAAACCACAACCACTTCCCCCATCACTTTGAAAACAACCGGGATCTTCTTTTCTTTTTTTACCCCATCTTTATTGAGGTATAATTAACAAAACATATAGGTATATATACATATTTTTGTGTGTGTGTGTATATATATATGCATGCATGTACACATAGTGTACAACATAATGTTTTGATATAATATACATTGTGAAATGATTACCACAATTAAGCTATTTCACACATTCATCATCTCATACAGTTACCATTCTTTCCTGTGTGTGAGAATACTTAAGATCTACTCTCCTAGAAAATGTCAAGTATACAATGCATTATTAACTCTAGTCACCATGCTATACATTAGGTCTCTAGAACTTACTCCATCTGATAACTGAAAGTTTGCACCCTTTGACAAACATCTCCCCATTTCTCCCACTCCCCCCCCCACACCCCATCCCCTAGTTATCACCCTTATTTCTTTTTTCTTTTTTTTTTAATTTTTAAAACCTGAGTACAGTTGACACACAATGTTACATTAGTTTCAGGTGTACAACACAGTGACCCCACAAGTTTCTACATGATGCTCTGCTCACCACACATGTAGCCACCGGCTGCCACCATACCACACTGTTACAGTATCAGTGGCTATATTCCTTATGCATACCTTTTATTCCCACACCCTTTCTACCCTCTTTCTGAGTTCAACTTCTTTAGATTCCACATATCGTGTAGTATTTTATCTTTGTGTGTCTGGCTTATATCACTCAGCATCACCTCCTCCAGGTTCATCCATACTGCCACAAATGAAAGAATCTACTTCTTTGTTAAGGGTAAATAATATTCCACTCTATACATATACCATACTTTCTTTACTCTTTGACAAGCACTTAAATTGTTCCATGTCCTGACTATTGTGAATAATGCTGCAATGAACGTGGGAGTACAGACATCTCTTCAAGATCTAGATTTCATTTCTTTTGGATATATACCCTGAATTGGGATTGCATTTTCCAAAGAAGACATCCAAGCAGCCAACAGGTATATGAAAAAGTGCTCAATGTCACTAATAATCAGGGAAATGTAAATCAAAACCACATTGAGATATCACTTCACATCTGTTAGGATGGCTAATATCAAAAAGTCAAAAAATAAATAAGTGTTGATGAGGATGTGGAGAAAAATGAATCCTTATTCACTGTTGGGAATGTAAATTGGTACAGGCATTATGGAAAACAGAAGGGAGGTTCCTCAAAAAATCAAAAATAGAACTACCTTATGATCTTGCTCTTCTCCTTTTTGAGCAATTTTTTAAAAAATTCAATGTGGATTTAAATCATTTTCAGCTTCACACTTTTTCCGGTGTTCTATTTTATTGCACTTCAACCTTCTACATTGTGTGAGAAAGCTACAAAGAAGGCTATTAAAAATTATGTAAAATTTCAGCTCCCAGAGATAACCACTAACAACATTTTAATATAGTCCCTTTCAGCCTTTTTTCTGCTCATATATATTTTTATGTTTGTGTTCATTTTTTTCTCATACACATTTTTTATTGAGATAATTTATACACCATAAAATTCACCCTTTTAAAGTATAGTGTTTAATTTTTATTTCTGCTATTTTCACCTTACCATTATTATATCAAGAACATATGTTCATGACGTTGGATATTCTTCAAAATTTGACTTTATGTAGTTAGTTTATAGCCATATTACATTTAAAGTGTGCAAGAATCAACCCAAAACCATAAGATACCTAGGAATAGGGCGCCTGGGTGGCTCAGTTGGTTAAGCGACTGCCCTCGGCTCAGGTCATGATCCTGGAGTCCCGGGATCGAGTCCCGCATCGGGCTCCCTGCTCAGCGGAGAGTCTGCTTCTCCCTCTCCCGCTCCCCCCTCTTGTGCTCTCTCTCTCTCTCATTCTCTCTCTCAAATAAAAAAAAAAAAAAAATCTTAAAAAAAAAAAAAAGATACCTAGGAATAAAGCTAACCAAAGAGGCAAAGGATCTGTACTCAGAAAACTATAAAATACTCATGAAAGAAATTGAGGAAGACACAAAGAAATGGAAAAATGTTCCATGCTCATGGATTGGAAGAACAGATATTGTGAAAATGTCTATGTTACCTAGAGCCATCTACACATTTACTGCAATCCCTATCAAAATACCATCAACTTTTTTCAAAGAAATGGAACAAATAATCCTAAAATTTGTATGGAACCAGAAAAGACCCCAAATAGCCAGAGGAATGTTGAAAAAGAAAAGCAAAGCTGGTGGCATCACAATTCCGGACTTCCAGCTCTACTACAAAGCTGTCATGATCAAGACAGTACGGTACTGGCACAAAAACAGACACATAGATCAATGGAACAGAACAGAGAGCCCAGAAATGGACCTTCAACTCTATGGTCAACTAATCTTTGACAAAGCAGGAAAGAATGTCCAATGGAAAAAAGACAGTCTCTTCAACAAATGGTGTTGGGATAATTGGACAGCTGCATGCAGAAGAATGAAACTGGACCATTTCTTTACACCACACACAAAAATAGACTCAAAATGGTTGAAAGACCTAAATGTGAGACAGGAATCCGTCAAAATCCTTGAGGAGAACACAGGCAGCAACCTCTTCGACCTCAGCCACAGCAACTTCTTCCTAGAAACATTGCCAAAGGCAAGGGAAGCAGGGGCAAAATGAACTATTGGGACTTCATCAAGATAAAAAGCTTTTGCACAGCAAAGGAAACAGTCAACAAAACCAAAAGACAACTGACAGAATGGGAGAAGATATTTGCAAATAACATATCAGATAAAGGGCTAGTATCCAAAATCTATAAAGAACTTATCAAACTCAACACCCAAAGAACAAATAATCCAATCAAGAAATTGGCAGAAGACAGGAACAGACATTTCTGCAAAGACATCCAAATGGCCAACAGACACATGAAAAAGTGCTCAACATCGCTCGGCATCAGGGAAATACAAATCAAAACCTCAATAAGATACCACCTCACACCAGTCAGAATGGCTAAGATTAACAAGTCAGGAAACAACAGATGTTGGCGAGGATGCGGAGAAAGGGGAACCCTCCTATACTGTTGGTGGGAATGCAAGCTGGTGCAGCCACTCTGGAAAACAGTATGGAGGTTCCTCAAAAAGTTGAAAATAGAGATACCCTACGACCCAGCAATTGCACCACTGGGTATTTACCCCAAAGCTCCAAATGTAGTGATCCCGTGGATGGAACTGGAGGGTATTATGCTGAGTGAAATAAGTCAATCAGATAAAGATAAGTATCATATGATCTCACTGATATGAGGATTTTGAGAAACAAGACAGAGGATCACAGGAGAAGGGAGAGAAAAATGAAACAAGACAAAACCAGAGAGGGAGACAAACCCCTTAATCTCAGGAAACAAACTGAGGGTTGCTGGAGGGGAGGGGGGGTGGGAGGGATGGGGTGGCTGGGTGATGGACACTGGGGAGGGTATGTACTATGGTGAGCACTGTGAATTGTGTAAGACTGATGAATCACAGACCTGTACCCCTGAAACAAACAATACATTATACGTTAATAAAAAATTTTTTAAAAAATGAAGTGTGCAAGAATCATAATTTATTTAAATATCTTCTTATTGGACATTTATGTTTCCTCCAACTTTTCATTATTATAAATAATGCTTTGACATTATTTATTTTTATAGGCATTGAATTATTATTTTAACACATTTGTTACTTATGAGAGGGGCAAACACCATTGGTTGCCTACCCAATAGGACTTCGCTCCTTCATCCTTAGCTTATAGAATCTCAAGTTTGAAGAGGTATATTAGCCATCTATTGTTGTCTATAAATTACTCCAAAACAACAATCCTTTATTCTCTCTCATGTTTTCTGTGCCTTAAGAATTTGGAAGTGGCTTGGCTGGGAGGTTCTAGTTGAGAGTCTCTCATAAGGTTGCAGTCGGCTAGAGTCATCTCCAAAGCTCCTTCAGTCACATGTTTGATACCTAGATTGGAAAGATGAGGAGAGCTGGGGGCTTAAATGGTAGAGCCTTTCAAGAAGCTCTTTCTATTTCTACATGGTCCGCCCCAATTATCTCTCAAGCATGCCAACTTCAGGGTAGCCAGACTTCTTATACAGGACTCCATACTACAAAAGCGCATCTCTCAAGAGATCAAGAGCTAGGCAGAAGCTGTCTCATCTTCTCTAACCTAGTCTTGCAAGTCACAAATAGCATTTCCCACCTGAGTCATGCATAGGCCTACCCAGATTTCAGAAAGGGAACATAGAGAAGTGTCAATGTCCCATTTAAGGAGAACATTTGGGAAGTCTAACCTGCCAGAAGAGGCAGACGTGCTCAGAAAAGGTGGAACCCTACCCAGACCTAAGGGATGAACCATGCTTTGTCTGAACCAAGTATGCTAATCCCACTCTTTGTTGTTAGTATAAAAGACACTGCTAGCTGTCCACCCAAAATTTATTTCCCCTTCCTCCTTTCAGAGCCCAGCTAAACATACTAAATTACCCAGGCACTCTTGCAACTAGGATAGCCAAGTAATAAATTCAGCCTTAATGAAACTAAGCTAAGAGATCTGGGAAACCTTTCATTTTCCTGATGTAGGTCCTTGCCCCTTTCTGATGCACAAGAATACAGCTCCAGGGATAGTGCCTGGATAGGCATGGGCCAATCAATACTGTCTATCTACCTGCTCAGAGTGATTGATTCAGGAATGAGCATTTGATCCAATTTGGCCCAATATGAGAAAGACTGACTCCCAGGTTTACAAGCTCCCAAAGACATGCTTTCTTTTTCCCCTCAAGGCATGATGTGAGAATAGGAAGCATCTGCAATCATTCTGCTTTCGTTAGGGGAAAGTTTGGAGCTCCGAGGAACACCGTAGGAGCTTGAATTGGAAGGCAATGTCAACAAGTGAGAGAGAGACAGAGAAATATGTCTGCAGTGAAATTTTTATACTGGACTCAATCCTCACCTAAAGCCAGACTGACCTCAGGATTTTTCAGTTACTGAATGTATTAGTCAGGGCTCTCTTAAGGAACAGAGCCAATAGGAAAGAAAGAGATTTATTGTAAGGAATTGGCTTATGCCATTACAGAGGAGGGCAAGTCCCAAGATCTGCAGAATGATTGGCAATCTGGAGACCCAGGAGAGCAATGTTTTAGTTCTAGTCTAAGTGTGAAGGCCTAAGAACCAGAAGAGCTGATGGTGTAATTCCTGTCAAAGGCCGACAGCCTCAAGACCAGGAAAAGCCCATGTTTCAGTTTTAGTCTGGAGACAGGAAACAAGCTAATGTCCCAGTTGGAAGGTAGTCAGGAAAGAAAGAAGTCTCTCTTACTTGGGGGAGAGTCACCCTTTTTGTTTCATTCAGGCCTTCAATTGATTGGATGAGGCCCAGTCACATTAGAGAGGGCAATACTGCTTTATAATAAGTTGGTAAATTTATTTTTTATTTATATGTATTTATTTATTTATTTATTTATTTATTTTTATTTACCTATTTTATTCTATTTTTAAAGGTTTTTATTTTTCAAGTAATCTCTACACCCAACGTGGGGCTCGAACTCACAACCTTGAGATCGAGAGTCCCATGCTCTACTGACTGAGCTAACCAGTTGCCCTATTAGGTTTTTTGGTTTTTTTAAAGATTTTTTATTTACTTATTTGAGAGAGACAGAGATTGCAACAGAGATAGTGAGAGAGAGCACAAGCAGGGTGGAGAGGGAAAAGTAGGCTCTCCACCGAGCAGGGAGCCCGATGACGTGGGGCTCGATCTCAGGACCTGAGATCATGACGCGAGCTGAAGGCAGACGCTTAACGACTGAGCCACCCAGGCACCCCCTTTGTTTGTTTTTTAAGTACACTTTATGCCCAATGTGGGGTTTGAACTCATGACCCCGCGATCAAGAGTGCATGCTCTACTGACTGAGCCAGCCAGGCGCCCCCAGTCTACCAATTTAAATATTAATCTCATCCAAGAACACTCTTCACAGAAATACCCAGAATAATGTTACAGGGAAGCTACTCTGTTTCAGACTATGCCAGGTGAACCAGAACAGTGAATAAGACAGAGCTTCCTGTCTAACAACATGTGTAGGGAGACCATTGCTTTTTTTTTTTTTTTTTAATTTCCTTAAGTAATCTCTATGCCCAATGTGAGGCTCAAACTCATGCAACCCTGAGATCAAGAGTTGCACCTTCCACTGACTGACCCAGCCAGGGATCCCAAGACCATTGCTTTTTTTTTTTTTTTTTTGAGAAATGGTATTAAAGTATAACATTCATATGACCACAAGTTCGTTGACATCTTGACTGCAACCTCATGAGAAACTCCAAACCAGAACCACCCTTATAAGCTGCTTCTAAGTCCTTGACCCACAGACATTTATGTGAGGTAATAACCATTTTTGTTGTTTTGTTGTTGTTGTTTAGAGATTTTATTTATTTATTTGAGAGAGGAAGTGAGAGAGCAGAGGGAGACAAAGTGGCAGAGGGAGAAGCAGGCTCCCCGCTGAGCAGGGAGCCCAATGCAGGGCTCCATCCCAGGACCCTGGGTCACCACCCGAGCCAAAGGCAGACACTTAACCGAATGAGCCACCCAGGCACCCCTATTTTTTCTTGTTTGATGCCATTAAGATTACAGGTAATTTTTTACACAGGACTGTGTAATGTAATATACCCCTTCCCCAGATATATACACTAATCTGACTTCTATCATCATGACAGGTTAGCTTTGCCTATTCTTGAAATTTATATAAAGGAATTCATACAGTATGCACTCTTTTGTTCTTGGCTTCTACTCACCATCATTATCTGTGAGATTCATCACATGCTTATATCTAGCAATAGTCTGTTCTTTGTTATTGTCCTATAAATATACCAAAATGTATCCTTTCTATGGTGGTGGACATTTTTTTTTCACATTTTGACTATATAAATAAAACTTCTATGAACATTCATATAAGTCTTTTAGTTGGATACATATATACTCTTTTTTCTTGGAAGCCATTTTTAAAATGTAGTATTTCTTGCTTCTAACTTTCCCATACTACTGCCTACTCTGATATTTTATTTATTAGTTTGTCCTGCTGGGTTTTTTTTAGAGATTTAATTTATTTATTTGACAGAGAGCGAGAGCACAAGCAGGGGGAGTGGAAGCCCCATGCGGGGCTCAATCCTAGGACCCTGGGATCACGACCTGAGCGGAAGGCAGATGCTTAAGACTGAGTTCTTTTGAAAATGACTGAAAACTCAATCTCCTCTTTTAAACATCTCCAAACAACCTTTAATTTGTAAATCTTAACTACTTACAATGGCAAAGGAATAATCAGAGGACATTGTTTTCTTAGCTGTGTGGAGAATGAGTTCTATCTCTCTCATTCCCATGGGTTTTTGTAATCCATCAAATGGAACTTTCAGTCCTGGATTTTTATGTACAAAGAACTTCTTTCAGCAATGTTTTTGCAGATCCCAGAATTATGCTAGTGAGTAAAACTACTACATAACAAAATTGATGAATGGTTCATTTTGCATATGCCAGCAATTCTCAAATGCTTTGGTCTCAGGACCTCTATACACTTCTAAAAATTATTGAGGACCCCAAAGATCTTTTGTTTATGTGATTATATTTATCAATATTTACTGCTTTAAAGTAATTGATAAAACTTTTACATATTTATTAATTCATTTTTAAAATAATGATAAACCTATCATGTGTTAACATAAATAACATATTTTTGTGAAAAATAATGTGGTGTCTCTGTAAGTGTCCCTGTAAGTGTCTCAAACACTCAAAGTCCCTGGACTACACTTTGAGAACCACTGGTCCATGCAATGAGTTCTTTGCCCTATCATATTATTTTGTAGCAATTATCTTTTATTTTGACTTTCCAGGATCACATCCATCTTTATTTGGTGACAAAACCCTTCTTTCCTTTTTTTTTTTTTTTTGAGTTTCTTTTTTATTACGTCAGTTAGCCAGCATATAGTATATGATAAGTTATTGTTGTAGTGTTCAACGATTCATTAGTTGCGTGTGACACCCAGTACTCATCCCAACACATGCCCTCCTTAATACCCATCACCTGGTTACCCCATCGTCCCATCCCCTCCCTTCTGTAACCCTCAGTTTGTTTCCCGGAGTCCAGAGTCTCTCATGGTTTGTCTCCCTCTCTGATTTCCTCCCATTCAGTTTTCCCTCCCTTCCCCTGTGGTTCTCCACTCTATTACTTATGTTCCACATATGAAAACCCTTCTTTCCTCAAGAGAACCTATTCAAGATGGTTCAGATAAAGCTGAGTACACCCCTCTTCTCATTCAGTGATAAGCATGTGACCTATGATTGGCTAGAGATTCTTGGGAACTCTCATGCTGAGCTATTAGGAAATTATTTCTCTCTCAATACCCCCCCCCCCTTTCTCTCTCTTTCCTTCTCTCTGTCTTCCCTCTCTACCCCAGGTTGCAAATCATGGCCTAATAACAGCTTTCTTCCCCGTTAAGTGGAGAGAGCCTTCTAAGAGATAGAAAGACCCAATCCTTGATGACATCATTTGAATTATTGGAGCTAGCCAGGACTGAAAAATCTCTCCTCCCCTTTCTCAGTTGTGTTAACCAGTTTGCTTAAGTTAGGTCTTTGTCACTGGCAAGTGAAGAAACACTGGTTAATACACATTGATAACATTTGTACATCAATTATAACCTTCAACATTTAAATGTAACATGAAAATTTCGGGATAGTGATAGGACAACAGGCAAAACATTAGGGGCGTGAAGTCTTCCAGTCATTTAGGTCAGTAGTTCTAAAATTTGGCTGCACCTCAGCAACAATTAAGGGAGCTTTTTCAAAATACAAACTTTTTTTTTAAAGATTTTATTTATTTGACAGAGATCAAGAGCACAAGCAGGGGGAGGAGCAGGCAGAGGGAGAGAGAGAAGAAGGCGCCCCATCAAGCAGAGAGCCCAACATGGGGCTCGATCCTAGAACCCTAGGATCATGTCCTGAGCCAAAGGCAGACACTTTACCAACTGAGCCACCCAGGCGACCCCAAAATACAAACTTTTAAAGCCCTCCCAAAATATCTGACTCAGTTGGTCTGTGATGGAGCTAAAGAATATGTATTATTAGTAAGGTCCCTTGGTGATTCTGACAAAATCAGTCCAAGACCTAGCATTTGATAAACACTAATCTAGGAAGCTATCCACTCCATCTGTAAAAACAATATTTGCTATAGTGTGGATTTCTATGCTTCTATAAAGAAAACTTCCTTGGCTGGTACAAGAATGCCATGATTTTCAGAAATTCACTTAAGAGAAATTGTGAAATTTATAAATTCAGTAAAATGTTCACAGGCACAGCACCCAGGTCCTTCCCAACCCCTTTCAGCCAAGATCATTTAGAAGTTCCTTATAGATTTTGGATACTAACCCTTTGTCAGATAAAACATTTGCAAAAATCTTCTCCCATTCTATAGGTTGACTTTTGGTTTTGTTGACTGTTTCCTTTGCTGTGCAAAAACTTTTTATCTTGATGAAGTCCCAATAGCTCATTTTTGCCTTTGTTTCCCTTGCCTTGGGGACATGGCTAGCCAGAAGTTGCTGTGGCTGAGGTCGAAGAGGTTGCTGCCTGTGTTCTCTTCCAGGATTTTGATAGATTACTGTCTCACATTTAGGTCTTTCATCCGTTTTGAGTTTATTTTTATGTATGGCGTAAGAAAATGGTCCAGTTTAATTCTTCTGCATGTGGCTGTCCAATTTTTCCAACACCATTTGTTGAAGAGACTGTCTTTTTTCCACTGCATATTCTTTTCTGCTTGTCGAAGATTAGTTGACCGTAGAGTTGAGGGTCCATTTCTGGGCTCTCTATTCTGTTCCATTGATCTATGTGTCTGTTTTTGTGGCAGTACCATACTGTTTTGATGATTACAGCTTTGTAATATAGCTATACTTATCAAACTCAGCATCCAAAGAACAAATAATCCAATCAAGAAATGCGCAGAAAACATGAACAGACATTTCTCCAAAGACATACAAATGGTCAACAGACATGAAAAAAAATGCCCAACATCACTCAGCATCAGGGAAATACAACCAGGAAATACAAAACACAATGAGATACCACCTCACACCAGTCAGAATGGCTAAAATTAACAAGTCAGGAATCAACAAATGCGGGTGAAGATGCGGAGAAAGGGGAACCCTCTTACATTTCTGGTGGAAATGCAAGCTGTTACAACCACTCTGGAAAACAGTATGGAGGTTTCTCAAAAAGTTTAAAATAGAGCTACCCTATGACACAGCAATTGCACTACTGGGTATATACCCCAAAGATACAAATGTAGTGATCTGAAGGGGCACCTACACCCCAATGTTAATAGCAGCAATGTCCACAATAGCCAAGCTATAGAAAGAGCTCAGATGTCCATCGGCAGATGAACGGATAAAGAGGATGTGTTATATGTATACGATGGAATATTATTCAGCCATCAAAAAAAATGAAATCTTGCCATTTGTAATGATGTGGATGGAACTAGAGGGTATTATACTAAGAAATAAGTCAATCAAAGAAAGACAATTGTCATATGATTTCACTGATATGTGCAATTTAAGAAACAAAACAGAAGAGCATAGAGGAAAACAAGACATAATCAGAAAGAAAGATAAACCATAAGAGACTCTTAAAGATTTTATTTATTTATTTTTTGAGAGAGAGCAGAGCAAGAGAGAGCACAAGCGAGGGGAGGGGCAGAGGGAGAGGGAGAAGCAGACTCCCCGCTGAGCAGGGAGCCCGACGTGGGACTCTATCCCAGGACCCCAAAATTATGACCTGAGCCAATTATGACGCTTAACCGACTGAGCCACCCAGGCGCCCCAAACCATAAGAGAATCTTAACCATAGGAAATAAACTGAGGATTGCTGGAGGGGAGGGGGATGGGAGGGTAATGGGCATTAAGGAGGGCACGTGATATAATGAGCACTGGGTGTTATATACAACTGATGAATCACTGATTTCTACCTCTGAAACTAATAATACACTATATGTTAATTAATTGAATTTAAATTTTTAAAAAAAGTTTCTTGCTATCTTCAAATTTCTATCTTATCCACACCTTTGCCAATGAAATTGTTAACTGTATGTGTTAACATGCATATATAACATACAATTCTGCACAGTATCTGGCAACTCAGCATTTTGCCAACCAGTAACAGACATCATTCAAATGTGCCAAAAGCTACTAATAAGGACATCAACTTAAACACCATTAGGCTGGGCACCAAAGCAAAATTTAGGCACAAGTTTCTAATTAATTGACCATTATCAGACTTCAGCTGATCTAAAGTTCAGGGTAAATTTTGAGAGAAAATCTTCAAGTCCCCACTCTCAGAAATTTTTAGAAATGGTATTTGCAAATAAGGATTCTGTATGTGATAATTATAAAAGTTTTGTTTTGTGTTCCTTCAATAAAATGTATTGTGTTTTTCACACAGAGGTGAATTATCTTATTAAATTTATTTCTAAGTACTCATAGTTTGTTGATAACTGGAATGGCTTTTTAAATTACCCTTTCCAGGAAATTATTTATAATTTAAAGAAAGTTTATTTTTAAATTTACCATAAGATAAATTCTCTTATTAGTTATAAATAAGGTTTGTTTTTGGTAGAGTCTCTTGGGTTTTCTTGTTATGCCATCATATCATTTGAAAAATCAAATTCAATTTGTCACTTTATTTCCAATATTTATTATTATGTATTTTATTTTCTTATCTTACTACATTAGCTACAACCTTCAATATGTCAAAGATAGTGATGCTGATAGTCATCTCTTTTTTAATGATAATTACTTTGTATATCACCACTTAAAATGATTTTAGCCTTTGTTTGATAAACAGTAAAGATTACGTTTTAGTCAGAATATAAATTAGCCACCTAAATGATTTCAGAGAAGCAGGTATCCATTAAGAATGCTTTAGAAGCAAATAACAGAATCCTAAGACTGGCATAAACAAATAGGAAATTAACTTTCAATTTTGACCGAGACAGAGTAACAGGGACCAGATTTACCTTCTTGCCTAAAAACTAAAAAAAAAGACAAAATATTTGAAACAATAATTTTCAAACATTGGACAATAGGCAGTGCATGGTAGTGATCCCTGAAAGAAGGGGAACAAGGGGTGCAAGCTTTACAATTGCCCCGGCTCACTGCCAGGAAGGAGGAACCCAGAGTCCACGGCATGGAGTTGAGGAGGTTTTGATGGGATTATAGGCAGGTCAAGGTGAATCAAAACTTAAACAAAAAAAAGCCATGTTTTGCGCAGATAGAAGAATATTTCAGAGAATCTGAGCGTAAGATGTACAGCCCAGCTTCATAAGAGAACAGAAGGAATCAGGAAGTGGTCAGGTATAATAGTGCTCTCTTCTATTTCTGTGTCTTCTTCTGGGGCCCCTTGTTCTCCTGGGCACCTGCTTCATTCTCCTCCCTCTGTAGTCTTTAGTTTCTTTTTCTTTACTTTTTCATCCACAGTCTGGAAGATGACTGTCCAAACTCTCTTTGTTCTCTCTCCATTTTCTCTCACACGCATTTCCCCTCATATCTTGCACATTCAATAGCATCTTTTTAAAAAAGATTTTATTTATTTATTTGAGAGAGTGAGAGTGAGAGAGAGCATGAGAGGAGAGAGGGTCAGAGGGAGAAGCAGACTCCCCACTGAGCAGTCTTCTCCCTCTGCCCCTCCCCCTGCTCATGCTCTCTCTCTCTCTCTCAAATAAATAAATAAATGAAATCCTTAAAAAATAAAAAAAACTCTCCTGTGAAATATGGCAACAGTCCAGAGCTATCATTCTGTTCAGTCAGTCCTCCAACAGGAGATGAAGTTCACACCTGCGGTCCCTCTTGCAGTCCTCAGGGTTCCCTCATAAAAAAACAGCAGGAAAAAAAAAAACTTAACTACTCTCCAAGAATGAGTAATAATTATAGGCATAGGGCAGCTTAATTCATGGAAGGAAAAATGGAACCTTCCCCTTCAAGGTCACTAAAGATACACCCAATTTACATGATCAAACACATAGTTTCTTAATTGAAAAAAATCACTATATGTTAGTTTGTTTACTGCATTCAGTTTTTCTCCTAAGAACAAAGGGTGAATATTTTGTATTTATTTGCATAATTTTAAAATAAAGTCATGGCTTTTCCAGAACAGAGGGCAGTCAACTTTCAATGTGTATCCAAATCTTCACTTATTAACAAGAAGGAACTGCTTATAACTTTTAAGTAATGGTTTTTATTTGACTTTAAAAATCTCAAGATCCAGTTTTTTTTGTTTTTGTTTTTGTTTTTTTTTCCTCCTTCTTTCTTTTATTTATTTTTTTTTTAATTTTTTTTATTGTTATGTTAATCCCCATACATTACATCATTAGTTTTAGATATAGTGTTCCATGATTCATTGTTTGTGCATAACACCCAGTGCTCCATGCAGAACGTGCCCTCCTCAATACCCATCACCAGGCTAACCCATCCTCCCAACCCCCTCCCCTCTAGAACCCTCAGTTTGTTTTTCAGAGTCCATCGTCTCTCATGGTTCTTCTCCCCCTCCGATTTCCCCCCCTTCATTCTTCCCCTCCTGCTACATTCTTCTTCTTCTTTTTTTCTTTCTTAACATATATTGCATTATTTGTTTCAGAGGTACAGATCTGAGATTCAACAGTCCTGCACAATTCACAGCGCTTACCAGAACACATACCCTCCCCAGTGTCCATCACCCAGTCACCCCATCCCTCCCACCCCACCCCCCACTCCAGCAACCCTCAGTTTGTTTCCTGAGATTAAGAATTCCTCATATCAGTGAGGTCATATGATACATGTCTTTCTCTGTTTGACTTATTTCGCTCAGCATAATACCCTCCAGTTCCATCCACGTCGTTGCAAATGGCAAGATCTTATTCCTTTTGATGGCTGCATAATATTCCATTGCATATATATACCACATCTTCTTTATCCATTCATCTGTTGATGGACATCTTGGCTCTTTCCACAGTTTGGCTATTGTGGACATTGCTGCTATAAACATCGGGGTGCACGTAGCCTTTCGGGTCCCTACTTTTGTATCTTTGGGGTAAATACCCAGTAGTGCAATTGCTGGATCATATGGTAGCTCTATTTTCAACTTTTTGAGGAACCTCCATACTGTTTTCCAGAGTGGCTGCACCAGCTTGCATTCCCACCAACAGTGTAGGAGGGTTCCCCTTTCTCCGCATCCCCGCCAACATCTGTCATTTCCTGACTTGTTAATTTTAGCCATTCTGACTGGTGTGAGGTGGTATCTCATTGAGGTTTTGATTTGGATTTCCCTGATGCCGAGCGATATTGAACACTTTTTCATGTGTCTGTTGGCCATTTGGATGTCTTCTTTGGAAAAATGTCTGTTCATGTCTTCTGCCCATTTCTTGATTGGATTCTTTGTTCTTTTGGTGTTGAGTTTGATGAGTTCTTTATAGATTTTGGATACTAGCCCTTTATCTGATATGTTATTTGCAAATATCTTCTCCCATTCTGTCAGTTGTCTTTTGGTTTTGTTGACTGTTTCCTTTGCTGTGCAAAAGCTTTTTATCTTGATGAAGTCCCAATAGTTCATTTTTGCCCTTGCTTCCCTTGCCTTTGGCGATGTTTCTAGGAAGAAGTTGCTGCGGCTGAGGTCGAAGAGGTTGCTGCCTGTGTTCTCCTTTAGGATTTTGATGGACTCCTGTCTCACATTGAGGTCTTTCAACCATTTGGAGTCTATTTTTGTGTGTGGTGTAAGGAAATGGTCCAGTTTCATTCTTCTGCATGTGGCTGTCCAATTTTCCCAACACCATTTGTTGAAGAGACTGTCTTTTTTCCATTGGACATTCAAGATCCAGTTTTTATCAAGGTTATCCATTTTAAATATGTTCTTTCATTTAGTCTGAAAAACAACAATGTCTTCATTCATCTCCATTTTACAGAAGAGGAAACTTAATTTCAGAGGAATTGGGAAATTTACCCAAGGTTGCTTCACTGAGTCTTAGAGACAGAAATTAAACTGAGTTCCTTCTAGCTCACAATCTCGTTGTTTTCATTACTTTTTGAGATGCCACTGAAAATCTAGTTTGCTAAAGTCTTTGTTAATGATAATATATGGATCTTTAAGCAAACTTGCTTGTCCTTTTTGTTATTTTTTTTTTCTTGAGAGAGAGCTTGTGAGGTGGGGGAGGGAGGGGGGAGCAGAGGGAAAGAGAGAGAATCTCAAGCAGGCTCCATGCCCAGCATGGAGCCCCGCACGGGGCTCAGTCTTAGGACCCTGAGATCATGACCTGAGCCAAAATCAAGAGTCAGATGCTTAACCGACTAAGCCACTCAGGTGTCCCTGTCCTTTTTGCTGTTTAAGAAAATGTGAACTGTGAACTGCTTGGTCAAAAAGTTGAATATACATAGATGTTTGCTGTATGTTGCTCAAGTTTCTGACAATAGAAAAAAAAAAGGCTTTTCTTTTCTCTTCCTCTTTCCCTTCATTGGGACTGAGCTTTCCACTGGTATCCAGTAAGGAGTGGAGGTTGGCATGTCCAGGGTTAGGCAAATAAATAAATACAGATTTCTCACTATCAGAGAAAAGTGTTACAACTATGGAAGGTAGGAAGTCCAGAAAAATCCTGGAGTGTTGCACAGGAATTGGAGATATCAGTATTATGGCCTGATTAGATAGACAGGCAGATAAATATAATTGTGTGTAGGGCATCTGGGTGGCTCAGTCAGTTAAGCGTCTGCCTTTGGCTCAGTTCATGATCCCAGAGTTCTGGGATAGAGCCCCATGTCTGGCTCCCTGCTCAACGGGGAGTCTGCTCCTCCCTCGGCCCCTCCCCCACTCATGCGTGTGCGCATGCGCTCTCTCTCTCCCCCTCAAATAAATAAAATCTTTTTTAAAAAGCTATAAAAATAATAATTGTGTGTGTATATGCGTGTGTGTTTTAACTCTGTTCACTAAGAGGGTCTAGAAGCAATAGCATTCTGATAACAATGAGTTTATCTAGATCTTGGTTTCTAGATAACATTATCCACTAAAAGGAACCAGTTCTCCTTACCAAAATGGCCGACTCTAGGGGAAATATAAGCTGTATGTATTTAGAACATTTTATGACACTAGAAAGTAAAAAAAAAAAAAATGCTTGAAAAATGATGGGGACATGTCTGTAAGACATAGCAACCAGCTTGAAGGGGCTCCCGCTGGTCAAGTGTGGGACAAAGTGAGTATCAAAATAAATAATGATAATAACAGGTTGTAAATCTATGAGTAAAAGAGAAATCCTGAGTCCATACTGACATTAATTAATAGGAGAGAAAGGAAAGTTCTATCCTACCTAATAAATCTAGAAGGAATGATAAGTTTAGAAAATCCCCATTTCATAATCATCAGAATAATAATTTATTCAGGTTAGAATCATTAATCAATGCTAAAACTGGTGAAAATTTGATAAGAAACAAGATATTCAAATGATCTCAAAGGTTCTTGTTACAAAATAATTATTAATTATGTTACAATAGAGAACCTGGCAGACACCATCTTAACTAAGTAATAAAAGTTGACATCACCATTAATGGAACAAATTAACATCACGTGCCTCCTCATATGATTCCTGGAGACTAGCACAGCATTACTTCTGTGAGATTCCTGACAAAATGCATACATTATAAAGAAACAGCAGACAAGTTTCCATAATTGAGACACATTCTCAAAAGTAATTGGTTTGGGCTCTCCGAAACCGTCAAGATCATGAAAGATAACTAAGAAACTGAGAAACTTCCAGATTGAAGAAGACTAAAGAGACATGACAACTAAATGCAACATGTGATTCTAAATCGAATCCTGGACTTATAAGGGACATTACTGAGACCATGGGTAAGATTTGCATGGGGTGTATAGATTAGATGATATTATTGGATCAAGTTAATTTCCTGATTTGGATTGTTGCACTGAATCCTTGGACTCAAGAAATACAAACTGGAATATTAAAGGGTAATGGGGCATCATGTCTACAACTTATTCTCAAATGATTAAGAAATAATAATAAGTGGAGGGTCAAGATGGAGGGTATATGAAAGGTCTGTGTACTCTTTCATCACTTTTTTTGTAAATTTGAAATTATTTCCAAAGAACTATGGCAGTTTCTTCCCCAAGGAGCTCTAAGAACAGCAAAGCCACAAACACCTGTTGGATTAAAAGATTGGAAGAATACAAACCAAAAATATTCATTTCAATTATTTATGACTACATAATCAAAACACTCCAAAATTCAGTGGCTTTATTGTATTATCTGTCATGATTCTGTGGATTGATCGACCTCAGTTGGGAATTCTGCTCTATGTGATGTCAGATGAAGCTGCAGTCATTTGGGTCTCCACTAGGCCAGAACATCCAAGATGGCACACTCACATGCCTGGAATTTTGCTGAGGTTGGTTAGGAGGGGGAGGGCAGAAATGGGCTGCTGGGATGGCTGGGCCTCTTTCTCCATGCAGTCTCAGGTCTCTCCTTTTCTACTTGGCCTCTCCACATCACTTCTCCATGTGATCTCTATGGGGCCACCCAACTGGGTGGAGGCCAGCAGTGCGAGTGTTGACAGAATTCACCCAAGACAGAACAAACGAGATAGAAGTTTATTGACTACACTGCGAAGGAGCAGTGGGCTGGATGGTAGAGACAGAAGAGACTGTCTGCTAGGAGGCAGTGGTGGGGGCGCTGCAGTTAAGAGGGAAGGTGAGGAGGTGTGGGAACTATGGAATTTTCCTTTTTTTGTTACCCGTGTCTGGGTGTAAGTAACCCATTGGTCTGCCAAGGCTTATGGATATTTTGAGGTGGGTCGCCTAATAAGCCTGTTTGTATTCAGCTAGGGGGTAACTGTGGGCCCTTCTACCACACTCAGGTTTCCATTGTTTAAGCTGGTTGCCTAAAAGTGGTCTCTACAATCTCTGAAGCAGGGTAGCCCGACTTTTTACATGGCACCTCAGGACTCTCCAAAAGTGCAAAAGCAGGGTGCCTGGGTAGCTCAGTTGGTTAAGCGTCAGACTCTTGATCTTGGCTCAGGTCTTGATCCCAGGGTTGTGAGATTGAGCCCCACTGGGCCCCCCGCCCCGGAGCCTGCTTAAGATTTTCTCTCCCTCTCGCTTTTGCACAAAAAATGCGCAAGAGCAAAAATTGCCAAGTATTTGTAAAGCTTAAGTCTAGAACTGACCTAATGTCACTTTCACTGTATTCCATTGGTTAAAACAAAACAAAACAAAACAAAAAAGTAGAGAAATGTTCAAAGATACAAAAAGTGAATGAGTGTTCACGCACCCATCATCAAGCTTCAAAATTTTGTATGACACTTTAAATCTTATTTAAAATATTACTAATTAAAAAAAAAAAAGAGTGAGGTCAATCCAGATTCTGTATGAGAGGGGACCATACAAAAGCATGAATAATAGGGAGTATATCAGGGGCCATCTTTGGAGCTTAGCTACCATGCCGTCACAGCTAGTTTACCTGTCTCCTTTGCCAGAAATTTGTTATATTTTAAAATAATGTTAGGGACACCTGGGTGACTCAGTTGGTTAAGCGTCTGCCTTTGGCTCAGGTCATGTCCCAGGGCCCTGGGATCGAATCTTGCATTGGGCTCCCTGCTCAGCGGGGAGCCTGCTTCTCCCTCTGCTGCTCCCCCTGCTTGTGCTCTCTCTCTCTCTCTCAATCTTTCTCTCCCTCTGACAAATAAATAAATAAAATCTTAAATAAAAATTAAAATAAATAAATAAATAAAACCATGTTAAAGAAGTCATCTTTAAAATCCAAATATGAGGGGTGCCTGGGTGGCTCAGATGGTTAAGTGCCTGCCTTCAGCTCAGGTCATGATCCCAGGGTCCTGGAATCGAGCCCCACATGGGGCTCCCTGCTTGGTGGGGAGCCTGATTCTCCCTCTCCCTCTACTGTTCCCCCTGCTTGTGCTCTCTTGCTCTCTCTGTCAAATAAATAAATAAAATCTTTAAAAATAAATAAATAAAATCCAAATATGAACAAATGCAAACTAAACTAAAGCTGAGACATGTTATAGATTCTTGTATAAGTTTTCTTTCTTCCTTTTTTTTCTGACCATTTATGTAACTTTGTGGTTGTTTCTTGTGGTTTTAAAACATCTGCTTTCTCTTCTCATCAAAACCTTGTCATATCTGAGCAGCAAACTACCTACCTTGATTTATGAAGGTGTTCTTGATTATATTTTTATTAATTCTTTAGATTTCAAGAACAGATTGAAATAACCAAATGGATTTTGATCATAATGTCCTTTCACTGTCATGAAGTTTCAGCAGCTTTAAGATTTACTTTAAATGCTATAAAATTCATACATTTAAAGTATACAGCTCAATGGTTTTTAATATGTTTACAGAGTTGTGAAACCATCACTACAATCAATTTTAGAATATGTTCATCATCCCCAAAAGAAACCTACCTTTTCTCAGTCACTTCCTATTACACACCTCTAACCCCAGGCCTAGGTACCCCTAATGTACATTGTCTCTATTGATTTACCTATTCTGGAGAATTCTCATAAGTGGAATTATACAGTATGTGGTCCTTTATGATTGGCTTCTTTCAATTAGCATGTTTCCAAGGTTCATCCATAGGATAGCAATGTATTAGTACTTCATTCCTTTTTATTGCTGATAATATTCCATTGTGTGGGTATATCACATTTTGCTTATCAATCAACAGTTCATGGACATTTGAACTGTTTCCACTTTTTGGCTATTATGAATAATGCTGCTATGAACATTCACATACATGTTTTTATGTAGACATGAGTTTTCATCTCTCTTGGGTTGACATCTGGGTCCATGAATACTTAAATATATTTAT
Organism: Phoca vitulina; assembly: GCF_004348235.1. Lineage (NCBI taxonomy): Eukaryota > Metazoa > Chordata > Mammalia > Carnivora > Phocidae > Phoca > Phoca vitulina. The sequence continues at coordinate 14,473,037 of NW_022589732.1, read as the reverse complement.
AATGTATTAATTTTATGTGATTAATTATATTTAATTACAGGTATACATATAATTAATTTCATATATTTTATAATATATCTGATTCACTGATATTTTCATGAGAAAGCTAATGGTTATTTTCCAGTTATTAAACTTTACCTTTGTAATCTACAGTGAACAGTAAATAATAGTTAATTTGGGGGAAGATGATTAGAGAAGTTGATGGGACCTTTACTTAAAGGATAAAGGAGTTTAAGAGCTTAGAGGTTGAATGCAACTGCATGGTTTAAAATCCTGATTCTAGCTCACTCGTGGCAGCCAGCCCGCGCTCCACATTCTCCCACACTCCGCGTTCTCCCATCACCTTCACCGACCTCAATGGAAAAGGAGATCCCAGCGCTTGTCTTTGACAATGGCTCTGGCAGGTGCAAGGCGGACTTTGCTGGGGATGACACCCCCCCGAGCCGTGTTCCTGTCCATCATCTGGCAGCCCCGACATCAGGGTGTTATATGGTGGGCATGGGCCAAAAGGACTCCTATGTGGGTGATGAGACCCAGAGCAAGTGGGGCATCCTGACCCTCAAGAACCCCATCGAACACAGCATTATCACCAACAGGGATGACATGGAGAAGTTCTGGCATCACACCTTTTGCACATGGTCCCCAAGGAGCACCCCGTGCTGCTGACCAAGGCCCCCCAAACCCCAAGGCCAACCATGAGATGACTCAGATCACAGAGACCTTCAACACTCCAGCCATGTATGTGGCCATCCAGGCTGTGCTGTCCCTATATGCTTCTGGCCACACCACTGGTATTGTCATGGATTCTGAGGATGGGGTCACCCACACTGTGTCCATCTACGAGGGGCATGCCTTGCTCCACTCCATCCTGTGTCTGGACCTGACTGGACAGGACCTGATGACCTACCTCCTGAAGATCCTCACGGAGGGTGGACACAGCTTCACCACCACCACTGAGTGGGAAATCGTGCATGACATCAAGGAGAAGCTCTGCTACATTGTTTTGGATTTCGAGCAGGAGATGGCCATCACCTCATCCTCCTCCTTCCTGGAGAAGAGCTATGAGCTGCCAGATGGGCAGGTGATCACCAGTGGCAACGAGGGGTTCCACAGTCCCGAAATGCTCTTCCAGCCTTGCTTCCTGGGTATTGAAGTCCTGTGACATCCACGAGACCACCTTCAACTCCATCATGAAGTGTGACATCAACATCCGGAAGGACCTCTACGCTAACACAGTGCTGTCTGGCAGGACCAACATGTACCCCAGAATCGCAGACAGGATGCAGAGGGATATCACAGCTCTGGAGCCCAGCATGATGAAGATCAAGATCATCTCTCCTCCTGAACGCAAGTACTCTGTGTGGATTGGGGGCTCCATGCTAGCCTCACTGTCCACCTTCCAGCAGATGTGGATCAGCAAGCCCGAGTACGATGAGTTGGGCCCCTCCACCATCCACCAGGAATGCTTCTAAACGGACTGCGAGCAGCTGTGTGGCATTTGCTGCATGAATGAACTCCGGAGTATAAATTTGCCCTGGCAAATGTATACACCTCATGCTAGACTCAGGACACTAGAATAAGCCTTTGAGAAGAAATTTGTCCTTGAAGCTTGTATCTGATATCAGCACTGGATTGTAGAACTTGTTGCTGATATTGATCTTGTATCCAAGTTAACTATTCCGTTGGTATATGTTTAATACCCTGTACATATCTTTGATTTAAACCCTTAGCACATGTGGCTCAGTCACTTTGTCCTGAGGCTGAGAACATGTTTATGGAAGAGAAATCCATTGACTTGAGAATCTGCAAGACCATGAGGTTCTTGATCTGTGCAGGGTATTAATGTGTAAGAGCTGCCTATTCCAGGATTTCTTTAGAGGCTGGCAAGAGTCCTGAACCAGTTGTCATTTCTGTCTTGCCGGTCTGACAGGGTTGGGAAGGTGAGAGCCTTAGGTAAACCCACTCTCCTTTCTTACCAGATGTTTTCCTGCCAAAGCACAGTGGGTTGTCAGTTGCCTTGAACTGGAAAATGGTTTGTATTTCCAACTGTAAATTTATTCATCCTTTTAATTTATGTAAGGTTTTTATACACAATTCTCAATTATTTAAGAGACATCAACAAATTTTGGTTTTCTACTGTCATGTGAGAACATTAGGCCCCAGCAACGCCTTAATGTGTGAGGAAGATAAAGTGCTGCAGTAAAAAAAAAAAAATCAAATACTGATTCTACCATTCACAAGGTGTATGACCTTAAACAAGTTACTTACCCTCTCTGAACTTCACCTTCCTTGTCTGCAAAGTGGAGGACAATATCATAACTACCTTTATCAGGTGATTGTGAGGATTAAATCAGATACCTCTAAACCTAGTGCTGGGCACTTTGTAAGCATGTATTAATTGTTAGTAATTATTAGTAATAATTTATATACTGCTGCATTCTTACATTTTTTAAAAAGATTTATTTATTTATTTTAGAGAGAGCAGCGGGAGGGGCAGAGAGAGAAGGAGAGAGAAACTTAAACAGAGCATGGAGCTGAGATGGGGCTTGATCTTACGACCCTGAGATCAGGACCTGAGCCGAAACCAAGAGTCATTTGCTTAACTAACTGTGCCACCCAGGTGTCCCTGCATTATTATATTTTTAAATTTATATATATTTATATATATTTTTATAATGAGCATGCATTGCTTTTGAAATTCCAAAACAATTTTTAAATGTATGAAATCAACCTTAATTTTGAGTGTTTACTAATTTAAATGCATTCTTAAATTATCAAATCATGCTTTGAGCTGGAAAATTTCACCCTGCTCTCTCAGTGGTTCAGAGAAAATGGAGGTTGCTGACAAGGTCTGAATTACGCTTTATTTATTTGTTTCCATTTTATAAATTTCCTGGTCACAAAAATTCATGAAGTCATGGTACCAGTTTTACCAAAATTGATCCTGAAACAACTACTAGCAGTATTAAATATCCTAATCTACAAAGAGTTCCTTTTATTTTTTTTTATTTTTATTTTTTTTTTAATTTTATTTTATTTATTTGACAGAGAGAGAGAGAGAGAGACACAGCTAGAGAGGGAACACAAGCAGGGGGAGTGGGAGAGGGAGAAGCAGGCTCCTGGCCGAGCAGGGAGCCCGATGCGGGGCTCGATCCCAGGACCCTGGGATCATGACCTGAGCCGAAGGCAGACGCTTAACGACTGAGCCACCCAGGTGCCCCCAAAGAGTTCCTTTTAATATTCCATTGGTCATTTAGATCTTTGAAGCAAAGCGATTACAACTAAATTTCATGTTGACCCCTAAGGCTTTTTGTTTTAGTGCAAAAGAACTCTGTTAATAATCTAGCATCTTTCCCAAGATCCTGTCTCATTTCCCTTTGGTTGATTTGAGCATTCCATTTTAATTCATTGCCTGTGGAATTAGTAATTATATGATTTCTCTTGTGACTCCAATCTTAAATAATGATATCCCTTTAATAAGTCTTGTTCTATTTATAGGGCCTAAAGAGAAATTTGATTTTTAAGAGAAAACAGCAGCAATACTAGAAATAACTGTTTAGAGGTATTCTAGAAGCCATTTTCTGGCCTGTTTTTTATTGTTTTATTCATGTTTCTGATCAAAAGAACCGGCATGCAAAATGAGGAGCTTATGAGGTTCTCAATCCAGCTCCTCCCACCAATGCTTGGACTTAACTAGTGGCCACTCACTAGGATCTCCAATTGGATACCAGGGCCATTTTCTAGACCTCAGGAGTCCTATAGCCTTTAGCCAACCAACCTGTAAGTACCTACAAGGTAACAAGTACTTTTCTTGAGGCTATCTTTCTTTTTCTCTCTCTCTCTCTCTCTCTTTGTGTATAACAGCTTTGTTGAGATATAGTTTATATACTATGCAATTTATCCATTTAAAGTGTACAATTCATTGATTTTTAATATATTGACAGAGTTGAGCAATCCTTACCACATGAATTTTACATTTTCATCACCCTAAATAAGAACTCCATACCCATTAACAACACTCTCCTTTTCACATAATGACAACAAACCTTACCAAAAATGTATTTAAATTTATCCGACTAAAGCAAAAGAGACAGATTAGAAGGAAAGCTCAAACTGTACATAGTGGTCTAATTTTTAAATTTTGTAATTGTGTTTTGTCTTATCTCAAATTGTGGAAAGAATATTTTTAAGGATTTTAATATTTTTTTAATTTGGGAAATTTATGTTTATAACTCAAAAGATTGGAATTGAGAAGATACAGAATTTTCTAGCATCTAAAATTGTTAAAATGGGCACCTAAGTGACTCCGTCTGTTAAGCGCCGGCTCTTGATTTCAGCTCAGGTCAGGATCTCAGGATTGTGAGCTCGAGCTCCTCATCGGGCTCCACCCTGGGCGTGGAGCCTGCTTAAGATTCTCTTTCTCCCTCGGGGCACCTGGGTGGCTCAGTCATTAAGCACCTTCCTTCAGCTCCGGTCGTGGTCCCAAGGTCCTCGGATCGAGCCCCACATCGGGCTCCTTGCTTGGCGGGAAGCCTGCTTCTCCCTCCCTTGCTCCCCCTGCTTGTGTTCCCGCTCTCGCTGTGTCTCTCTCTGTCAAATAAATAAATTAAATCTTTAAAAAAAAAAATAGATTCTCTTTCTCCCTCTCCCTCTGCCCCTCCCTTCCCTGCCCCCCTTCCCCCCACACGAGCTCAATCTCTCTCTCTCTAAAAAATAAATAAAGAATAAATAAATAAAATTGTTAAAATAATTAAAAGAATCATAGAAACAAAACAAACGAATAAGAACTCCTCTTTTCTCCCAGCCCTAGGCAACCACTAATCTTTTTTCTGTCTATGAATTTGCCTATTCTGGAAATTTCATATAAATGGCATCATATAATATGTGGCCTTTTGTGTCAGACTTCTTTCATTTATCATAATGTTTTCGAAGTTCATCCATGTTGCAGCTTGTATCAGTACTTCGTTTCTTTTTATGGCTGAATAATATTCCATTGTACGGATGTGCCACGTTTTGTTTATCCATTCATTAGTTAATGGACATTTGGGTCGTTTCTACTTCTTAGCTATTGTGAATAATGCTGCTATGAACATTCATGTGCAAGTTTTTGTGTAAATATATGTTTTCATTTATATTGGGGTGTATACCTGGAGCGGAATTACTGGGCCATATGTTTAACCTTCTGAGAAACTGCCAGATTGTTTTTCCAAAGTGGCTGCACCATTTTACATCAAGGCTATCTTAAGATCTACTTGGTCTTGGGTTAATTGTTGTTCCGTTTGGGTATGACCTTGGGAACAGGCCCTTACTGTTCAGGTAAGAAACTTCTGTCAAAGATTCTCACTGTATTATGATCTGAACTTAGCAGTCTAAAAGAGTATGTGTTTTTCAACATTTCTGAAAATATGGTGATGAGCATTCTTCTATCTAGAAGGGGGAAAAAATGATCCTGTTTATCAAGTTTCCAGAATTGTATAGATTCTTATGGAGCACTTGCTCTTCTCACCCTAAAAGGCTGAGTAGGCTTTAGGGGCAGGTGGAGCAGGGCATAGTGGTATAAATTAAGGAGCATTACAAAAGAAAATATGTCTTCATTACTGCAAGGAAATTCTTCATTTCACTTACAACAACATCCCTGGTTACAGAAGTCAGAAATTCATATGGACTAATAAATTTTTATTGTAGTCACTCACACCTTAGCACAAATTATTTTAATAATCACACATTCCTCTTCACCCTTGGTTAAGTACAGATTAAGGTGTTCTGGTAGCAGAGGAGGTACTTTAAAAAGGATGGAAAACAAGTAATTTTAGAGCCTAAGAAGGGGAATTGGGACATACTACATACATTACATTTATTAGGTTATTTACTGTTCATAGCAATGCCAAGAGATAAGCAGTATAATTTTTACTTTATTTTTTTTTTTTAAGATTTCATTTATTTATTAGGGAGAGAGAGAACAAGCGCACAAACAGGGGGAAGGGCAGAGGCAGAGGGAGAGGGAGAAGCTGACTCCCTGCTGAGCAGGACCCTGGGATCATGACCTGAGCTGAAGGCACATGCTTAACCGACTGAGCTACCCAGGTGCCCCTCATTTTTACTTTAAAAGAAAGGGAAGAGGCTAAGGGCACCTGGATGACTCAGTCGGTTAAGAGGCTAAGGGCACCTGGATGACTCTTGATTTGGGCTCAGGTCATGATCTCAGGGTCATGAGATCAATCAAGCCCCTTGTCGGCCTCTGTGCTCAGTGAGGAGACTGCTTGGGATTCTCTCTCTCTCTTCCCTCTGCTCCTCCCCACTCATGCTGTCTCTAAATAAATAAATAATCTTTAAAAAAAAAAAAGAAAGAAAGGAAGGAAAAAAGAAAGAAAGAGAGGGAAAAGTCTAAAAAAGTTAAGTAACTTACTGAAGATCACATTATATGTGGAGAACCGGGATTTTAACTCCTAGCTATCTGATTGCAAAACATCAGAGCATCCACTTTCTGTCCTGAATAGAGAATAAACACTTTCAGGATGCTGGGGCCGGGAAGGAGGGAATGTGGAGAGCACGGGTGTGCTGAAACCAAATTTTGCCTTCTCTACAATTTTTTTTTCCGTGTAGAGTCCCTGGTTGCCACAATCACCTGCTGGCAGCACCCCCAACCCCAATGGTTCAGCTGTGCAAAAGGCTAATGGGTCCCTAAATGCTTCCTGGCTTCGTGGAGAGTGGAGCTACTGTATTTGACTAAGTTAGGATGGCAGCAACGGCTGCTGCCTGAGTCCCACACACTGCAGCAAAACTTCCTTATTTGGAAAAGTCTTTTCCATGCTATCCGGACAGAAAGACTACAATATCACATTTAAGAAAAACAAAATGCTTTGACCTACATCAGAAGGGGCACTTGAAAACACTAAAACACAGAGAAATGACAAAAAAATCAAGTATATTTCTTTTTTTTTTTTTGAAGATTTATTTATTTGTTTGAGAGACAGAGAGAGAGAGAGAATACGAGTGCTTGCAAGCAAGCAAGCAGGGGGAGGGGCAGAGGGAGAGAGAATCCTGAAGCCGACTCCCCCGCCCAGGGCAGAGCCCAATGCAGGGCTCAATCCCAGAACCCTGAGATCATGAACTGAGCTGAAATCAAGAGTCAGCTGCTTTGGGCACCTGAGTGGCTCAGTCGTTAAGTGTCTGCCTTCGGCTCAGGTCATGGTCCCAGGGTCCTGGGATCGAGTCCCACATGGGGCTCCCTGCTCGGCAAGAAGCCTGCTTCTCCCTCTCCCATTCCCCCTGCTTGTGTTCCTGCTCTCGCTATCTCTCTCTCTGTCAAATAAAAAAAAAAAAAGAGTCGGCTGCTTAACCAACGGGGCCACCCAGGCACCCCATGATCAAGTATATTTCTAAATATACTTGATCACTGACTTTGGTCAAGTGGAAGGTGGGGGGAGGGTGGGGGAGGGAATGCTTCATCAGATAGCTAAAAGAACATTTACGAATCCCTTTTTCTTTAACCCCAGAGGCTGTTCTAGTTAGCAGTAAGCTTTGTTTCTCAGTTGTATGAAATTTAGTACACTTCTTACTGGAACGAAGAAAAAATACATTTTGGAATTATTTATGCTGTTCAAGCCAGGAGGGACCTTAGTGGCAGGACGCATTAGTTTCTCAGATAAGGGTTAGCATTGCTTCTCCTCCCCTGTGCAGAGGTTATATTTGAAAAGGCAGGACCAAGTGGGTATTTGCAGGATGGGCCAGTGAGGTCAGCCTGAGTGTTAGCTCTTATGGTTCCTAGAGCAGCTTGGTAGAGAGATGAAAAGAGGAGAATTAAGTCTCAACTCTGCCACTAACTTGCTCAGTGAACTTGGGCAAATGACTTAACCTCTCTGGGGGGACCTCAATTTGTTTTTCTTTGAAGAAGGGTTGGACTAAATTACCTCCAACAGCCTTTCCAGAATTGACTTTCTATTCTGGGATTTCCATGATTTGGAAAAGGGCTTGTCTAGGCGAAAGTGTGCAATAGAAACCATAGGTTTCCAACGTCCTCTAGACACACCCCTCATTTCCTAACTTCCCTCCCAAAAGACCCATTGGTATGCAAAGCACAATAAGCTGAATATCATTCCCAGTGCTTATCAAATTTTATCTATCCCATGTTCCATTCCCTCAGAGTCTGCTTTCAACCACCTGGCCCTGAGTGATGATGATGAATTAAATCAGATAAAATAACCCTCACTGAGACTGACTAACATGTAACCCTCCTCACAAAATACCTTAAAAATAATCAGAATATACATCCCTCCTCTCCAAAGTTCCTGACATCTGCATTATTCATTTATATGGAAGGAGACTATTGATGGAGGGGTCTTCCTATGCCCTTCAAATTGCATTAAGTTTGGACTGCCTTCTCTGACCAGTAATACTTGGAGAAGTTGTCCTATCTTGGCAGGAAGATTGTATACTCAAGACGGAGATTTTGTTTTCCTCTGCATTACTCTGCAGCTAATGCCAGTGAACATTATCCTTGTTTAATTACATTCACTAACCAACTGACACAACTTCCCCTGGGAAGGAGCTTATCCGACTCTGACTCATGCTTTACAGCATGTTGGATTTGAGGAAATGGATAATATACGCCCCGCTGGCTTTGGAATTTTAAACAGAAACCCACATGCCGCCAAGTCTCCAGCTTACTCCCAAATATGGGAGAATGTGTGCCCCAGCCTCGGTTGCAGGAGGCATGCTCAGTGTGACAAAAGGCAAAACCCACGGTGTGTGCTGAGTGCCAGGCCAGGCGTGGAGAGTCAGAGCAAACATCCACTTAAAGGAAAAAGAACCACCCCAGAGAAGGGAGGGAGGATTCCACCTCTAAGGACTAGGTCCCTTTTCTAGAGTTCTCTTGGTGATGACATAGCAGTGGATGTCTTCTCAAACATGAAATGAATCACCAGCACCAGGGACTAGAGAGGTGTGATTTCAGGGGGCCAAGCTTTAGAGGTTTTTAAAGCAGTACTCACAGACACAGCATGTCAGAACAGGAGATGAAATGATAGGAGCTTTGTGCTGAGCTGGTCAGGTCACCCTTTACCCACATCATGGCAAGAAATCCTCTGGTAGCCGGTATGCACTGGGATTCTCTAGAATCAGAGATGTTGCCAGAGTAGACCTAACTGGGGCAATTGTTCTTGTGTCTGAGCTTAGGGTGCCAGGGGCAGTGACCCAGAGCAGAAAGAGGTGGCTCCTCAGCTGGAGGCCAAAAAAGAAAGGCTCACAGTCCAATTCAACCCCTAACTCCAGCTCCATGGCTAAGCCCCTCCGTCCTTTAACCCGCACCTCCTAAGGACTCCACATGCCCTCTTACAAACTCTCTTCCCTTTCAGGGCTGTCCTTGTGTTTTGTTTTGTTTTGTTTTAATTTAAAAAATCTTTTATTATTTTTATTTTAAAAATGTGTTTGTTGAAAAATATCAAACAATAGAGAAATATAACAATAACTGCTCCCATTCATGGAGTATTTTCTTTGCATGAGACACCATATGAAAGCACTTAATGTGAATCATTTTACTCAGGTAGGTTTATTATCATCCCCATTTACAGATAATAAGATGAAAGTTCATACAGGTGAAGTAATTGCCCAAAGTCATATAGCCAGCACACAGCAAAGTTGAGATTTGAACCCAAGTGCTTGCTTTCAAACAGCAAACACCTTCATATAACCAAAACCTAAATGAAGAAACAGAATGTCACTAGCACACCAGAAGCCTTCCCTTGACCCCTTCCTGTCACTAGTCTCTCAAGGGTAATTCCTATTCATAAATTAAAAACATAGATTAATTTTTTCCTGTTTTTGAACTTGACATAAATGGAATTATAAATATGTATCCTTTTCTGTCTTCTTCCACTTCACATTATATATGTGATATTCACCCTAACTATAGTATGTAGTTATAGACTATTTTTTCCCATTGCTGTGTAAGACTCCATTATATGAATTCACCATGATTTATTTATCCCTTCTATTGTTGGTGGACATTTGAATTGTTTCTGGCTTTTAGCTATTATAAATAATGGCACTATGAGCATTCTTGTACATATCTTTTAGTGAACATACGTTTTTCTAGAAATGTAATTGCTTATCATAAGGTATGCATAAGTTTGACTTCGATAGATATTATCAGATATTTTTCCAAGGTGGTTGTAACCAATTTACACTCCCACTAGCAATGTGTGAGAGTTCCAGTTGCTCCATATCCTCACCAACATGTAGTGTTGTCGGTCTTTTTTATTTTAGCCATTCTGGTGTGATGTGTAGGGATATCCTATTGTGTTTTTAATTTGCATTGTCCTGCTGATTAGTGAATTGAGTATTTTTTCATGTATTTATTAGCCATTTGGATATTCTAGGGACTTCTTAAAGTTTTGTTTTTCCCGGTTACTAAAGTAATATCTGCTAATTGAAGAAGGTTTGGCAAATACAGAAAGGAATCATGATGGCTTTGTACTATGTCAACTTAGCTAACCTAGAACTATGTTTTTCAGAATTTTTTTTCCTTGTCTGGTTCTGGGCTAGAGTTGGCCACAAGAAAATTTGCATAAAACTTGAAGGGCAGACGTGAAGCGGTCACGTTTATGCTCAGAAGGTCTGTATGGAGGCAGGCGCTGCTGCAACTCACACGCGTTGTCTTAGATCTGCTGGCTCACCCCGTCGGCATGGGAGGGCAGTTGGACCCACACTTCCCACCAGATCTCGTCCTTCAACTTGTTCAACTCTTGGGTCAAATGTGTGTTTAGCTCCATGCCAAAGGACCCAGCTCCTTTGCAGGTCCCTGACATCACTGAAGGTGGAGGTTGTGAAGGCAGTGAGACACTGATGCAGGATCCACGTCACCCTTGTGGGTGTCACATTTTTCTTGCAATTTCCAGTTTGCCCTCACTCCCCCATATTTCATGTCTCTTTATTCTTCCTGACTACCTACCCTCCTGATTTCAGATCCAGCACCAAAAACATAAGCAGCAAGTGCACACAAGCTGTTTAACCAGCTCCCACAATCGCATAAAATCAAATCCCTATAATAAACCCCTGACTCTGTGTCATTCTTAGAGGTTCTGCATCTCTAATTAACCCCTGATATAGGCTTTGAGAAGAAATCAACTTTACCTGTAATCACACACCCAGAGTGGACCACGGTCAACAGCTCAGTGTGTATTTTTCCTGCCTGGAGTATTTTCACTGAAGAGAATGAGCTCTGGAAAGGTTAGGGGCTGCTCATTGCTCGACTGGCAAGGTGGCAGAGCCGAGCAGTCAGAGAGCTGGTTTCATCCCTGCCAAGGTGTCGTTGCTTCCACTGTGTCTCAGAATCCCTGCGTGACCCTATGCTCCTCCATCTTTCCTGGGGCCCTCTAGCTCTGAGCACGAGCTCTGTGCCTGGGAGAGCAGCTTTTGAACACATCTTCCTGGGCTTTGCAGCCACCTGCTCTTACAGCTTCCCCATTTTGTTCTGACCAAATTATAGGAGTTCCACCTTTCTGTTCCTCTTCAGAAAAAGAACAGTCTTTTAAAAACTAGAGTCATGCTGTGTCATCTACATCCGGAGGACCCACTGAGAAGTGACGGCCACCAGGGGGCCAGGAAGAGTCCTAAGGCCTCCCCCTCTCCACAAACCCAGCTCGCGTGAAGTCATTTAGAGATGGAGTCCTTTGATTTAAGCATTACTGTCTCGAGAGTTCTCTTTTAAAATATAAGTGCTCCTGAGAGAGGCAACACATGAAATCCATAATTCTTCAGAATGAATTTCCCAGATGTTGTGGTAAGTGACATCGCCTCATGAAAGCTTTGGTAGAGAACAGGCTGGGCAGGAGACGGCCGGTGGAAGGTGAAGCCAACGACAAAGTGCCTACTATGCAATTTGGCCAAGAGCCTCCTGGACCCTGAGTTTTACAAAAACAGGGGTCAACAGCGCTTTTCTGCTCAAACCTGAGACTTGGGCCTGGGCTCTGCTCCTCAGCTGGAGGGTGGACCCACTAAGACAGATTTGCTTCCCTTAGAAGAACAGAACCAGAGGGAAGCATCCGGAGATGGAGTGCAATAAAGAAACTGGGGACACATACGTCCCCAGCGTGTCAATTCTGCCTGGCTGGTTTCTTGAAGAAGAACAAAAAGTGGATGTTGTAGTTAAGGTTTCTTGCTTTGCTTACTTTCCTCTTCCAACAGCCATCCCTCCTATGGGCCTCATTCCTGGTTTGTTCCTATCACTGCCCCCCAAGTAGAGGGGACAGTTACCCCACAGGTTGGCTGCTGAGCTGGGAGCCCCAGGGAGGCAGGGAGGCCACAGCCTGAAGCACAGGAATGCCCAGGGGTAACATTATCCTGCCAGAGCTAAACAAGGAACTGAGTGTTTAGAATAACTTCAAGAAAGTCGTGGGTGTTTCCTCTGTCAGAGAAACAAGAAACCACAGTGAGATAATGGATAGCTATATTCAGTCACAGATTATCAGCTGCCATTGCTACTTCCTGTTCAGAATTCGATGAAACTTCTTTCTAGTCACTGGAGCCTCATGGATTCTGCAAGTGACAGCATTTAGTGAAGTGGGGCTTGGGAGCACTGCTAACCAGAGGTGGAACTGGGGTTTTTGTGGCGGTGGGAGAGTGAGTCTTCAGGGGCCTGTTCCTGGTAGGAACAGTAGGAGGTACGTGAGGGACCAACAGTGAGAATAATTTTTGCCAAACTCTTGGGATTTTTCAGGTTTTTAGACTTAGAGATTTTTGTGCACTATCTCATTTGACTCTTGTTTTTTAAAGACTTTATTTTTAAGTACTCTCGACACCCAACATGGGGTTCGAACTCACAACCCCAAGATCAAGAGTCACATGCTCCACCAACTGAGCCAGCCAGGCACCCATCATTTGACTCTTAAAACAAGTGCTATGCAAAAGACAAGTGTTGGTGAGGATGCAGAGAACCTGGAACCCTTGTACACTGTTGGCAGGAATGCAAAATGGTGTAGCCACCTTGAAAAGCAGTGTGGAGGTTCTTCAAAATATTGCAAATAGAATTAACCCACAACTATATGGTCAACTAATCTTCAACAAAGCAGGAAAGAATATCCAATGGGAAGAAGACAGTCTCTTCAACAAATGGTGTTGGGAAAACTGGACGACACCATAAAAAAGAACAAAGCTGAACCACCTTCTTACATCAAACACAAAATTAAGTCAAAATGGATTAAAGACCTAAGTGTGAGCCCCAAAACCATAAAAATCCTAGAGGAGAACACAGGCAGTAACCTCTTAGGCATGGCTGTAGCAACTTCCTTCTAGATATGTCTCCTGAGGCAAAGGAAACAAAAGCAAAAATAAACTATTGGGACTTCATCACAATAAAAATCTTCTGCACAGCGAAGGAAACAATCAACAAAACTAAAAGGCAACCTACTGAATGGGAGAAGATATTTGCAAATGACATATCTGATAAAGGATTAGTATCCAAAATATATAAAGAACTTATCAAACTAAACGCCCAAAAAATGAATAATCCAACTAAAAAAATGTGCAGAAGACATGAATAGACGTTTGAAAAGATGCTCAACATCACTTATCATCAGGGAAATGCAAATCAAAACTACAGTGAGATATCACCTCACACCTGTCAGAATGGCTAAAATTAACAACACAGGAAACAACAGATGTAGGTAAGGATGCGGAGAAAGGGGAACCCTCTTACACTGTTGGTGGGAATGCAAACTGGTGCAGCCACTCTGGAAAACAGTATGGAGTTTCCTCAAAAAGTTAAAAAATAGGGGGAGATGAACCATGAGAGACGATGGACTCTGAAAAACAAACTGAGGGTTCTAGAGGGGACGGGGGGTGGGAGGATGGTTTAGCCTGGTGATGGATATTAAAGAGGGCACGTTCTGCATGGAGCACTGGGTGTTATGCACAAACAATGAATCATGGAACACTACATCTAAAACGAATGATGTAATGTATGGTGATTAACATAACAATAAAAATTTTTTTAAATGCTTAATTAAAAAAAAAAAGTTAAAAAATAGAACTACCCTATGATCCAGCAATTGCACTACTAGGTATTTACCCAAAGAATACAAAAATATTAATTCAAAAAAATACTGGGGCACTTGGGTGGCTCAGTTGGTTAAGCGTCCCACTCTTGATCTCAGCTCAGGTCTTAATCTCAGGGTTGTGAGTTCAAGCCCCATGTTTTAAAAAGGGGGGGAGATACAAGCACCCTGAGGTTTATAGCAGCATTATCTACAATAGCCAAATTATGGAAACAGCCCAAGTGTCCATCAAGATAAAGATGTGGAGGGGTGCCTGGGTGGCTCAGTTGGTTAAGCGTCTGCCTTCTGCTCAGGTCATGACCTCAGAGTCCTGGGATCAAGCCCCACGTTGGGCTCCCTTAAAGCAGGGAATGTGCTTCTGCTTCTCCCTCTGCCTCTCCCCGCTCTGGTGCTCTCAATCTCTCTCTCTCTCTCACTCCCTCTCTCTCTCAAATAAATAAATAAAGTCTTTTATTTTTTTTTTTTTTTAAGATTTTTATTATTTACTTGACAGAGAGAGAGACAGAGAAAGCAAGAATACAAGCAGGGGGAGTGGGAGAGGGAGAAGCAGGCTTCCCACAGAGCAGGGAGCCCGATGCGGGGCTCGATCCCAGGACCCTGGAATCATGACCTGAGCTGAAGGCAGACGCTTAATGACTGAGCCACCCAGGCGCCCCAATAAAGTCTTTTAAAAAAAGAAATAAAAGATGTGGCGTGCGCACACACACACACACGCGCGCGCGCGCGCAAAGTGGAATATTACTCAGCCATAAAAAAGAATGAAATCTTGCCATTTGAAATGACATGAATGAAGCTACAGAGTATTATGCTAAGCGAAATAAGTCAGAGAAAGGCAAATACCATCTGATTTCACTCATATGTGAAATTTAAGAAACAAAACAAATGAGCAAAGGGAAAAAGAGAGAGAGAGGCAAACCAAGAAACAGATTCTTAACTATTGAGAACAAACTGATGGTTACCAGAGGGGAGGTGGGTGGAGGGATGGGTGAAATAGGTGATGCGGATTAAGGCATGCACTTGTTGTGATGACACTGGGTGTGGTATAGAATTGATGAATCACTATATTGTACACCTGAAACTAATATTACACTGTATGTTAACTAACTGGAATTTAAATAAAAACTTTTAAAAATTGAAAATAGAACTAATGTGCCATCCAGCAATCCCACTTCTGGGTATTTATCCAAAAGAATTGAAATCAGGATCAGGATCACAAATCAGTATTTCTATGTCCACTGCACCACTATTCACAATAGTCAAGATGTGGAAACAACTTAAATGTCTACTGAAGAATGAATGGATAAAGAAAATGTAGGGGCACCTGCGTGGTGTAGTTGGTTAAGCATCTGCTCTTGGTTTCAGCTCAGGTGGTGATCTCGGGGTCCTGGGATTGAGCCCCATGTGGGGTTCTGTGCTCAGTGTGGAGTCTGCTTGGGACCCTCTCTCTCCTCTCCTTCTTCCCATTAACCCCCCCACTCACCCACATGTGCGCTCTTTCTCTCTAAAATAAATAAATCGTTAAAAAAAGGAAAGAAAATGTATATATACATACAATGGAATATTATTCAGCCTTTAAAAATAAGGAGACCCTAAAAATATATGACAGCATGGTTGACCTTAAGGACATAATGCTAAGTGAATAAGCCAGCCACAGGACAAATACTGTATGACTGTACTTATATGAGGTATCAAAAATAGTCAAACTCATAGAAGTAGAAAACAGAACAGTGGTTGCCAAGGTCAAGCTGGGGAGTTGCTAATTAACAGGTTTAAAGCTTCAGTAATGCAAAATGAGTAAGTTCTAGAGATCTGTACAACATTGTGCCTATAGTTAACAATATTGTGTTGTACACTTAAAAATCTGTTAAGAACAGCTATCATGTTAAATATTCTTACCACATAAAATAAAAATACAAATTTAATTTAAAAACCACCCTATGAGGGTGACTGGGTGGCTCAGTTGGTTAAGCGTCTGCCTTCAGTTCAGGTCATGATCCCAGGTTCCTGGGATTGAGTCCCACATCGGGCTCCCTGCTCAGCGGGGAGTCTGCTTCTCCCTCTCCTTCTGCCCCTCCCCATGCTCATGTTCTCTCTCGCTCTCTCGCTCTCAAATAAATAAATAAAATCTTTAAAAAAAAAACCCTATGAGAACGGTACTACTATTACCCCCATTTTATAGATGAGACAAGAGGATCATAAATGTTAAAGTAATTTGCCCAGGGGTCACAGTGGTAGAACTGGGAACTAGAATCAAGACTTGCTTTTCTCTTTCTCTCTCTCAGTACTTTATTGAACTATCACTTACATACACTTAATATGTATATACCCATGTAGCCACCACCCAGATTAAAATTAGAGCATTTATATCATTCTGAAAAGCTCCCCAGCAAGTACCCACTCCCCTAACTTCCAAGGTAACCAATATTCTGACTTCCATCCTCAGAGATTCATTTGACCTATTCTTGAACTTCATAGGAATGAAATCATACTCTTCTATCTGGCTTCTTTGTTCAGGATAGTGTGTCTAGGATTTGTCCATATTATCATATATATCAGCAGTTTATTACTTTTTATTGCTGAACAGTATTTGATTTTATGAATATACCACCCAATTTACTTATCCATCCTCTTGTTGATGAATATTTAGGTTGTTCCCAGTTTTAGGCCTTTCTGAATAACAGTACCATGAATATTTTTCATAGGTAAGAAGTTTTACTTTATTAAGTCCTGCCAACCAGTCTGGTTGCTCCTCATCTCTGCCCACACATGGCATTGTTGGTCTTTTCATTTTAGCCACTAGGATGAGTGTGACAGTCAGCTCTTTCCGATTCCAAAGCCTGCGTGACATCATAAAGCTCTGGACCTGAGCTCCTGCTACATTCAAGGCTCTCTGTCTTGGGTGGGAACAAGTGGCCTAAGTACCACTTACATGCTGGCAACAAGAATGGCAAGTGGCTTTCCAGAACAGCTGGGTGCCAGGAGATCTGCCTGCTCTATCATTTCTGAGGCGTGCCCATCAAATTCAAGATTGAGTGTGTGCATGTCATTCTCTAGGAAAAGCTCTCTTAGAGAAAGCTCTCCTGCGGCTTCTGGGACGAGGCTGTGGCCGGTGTGGTCAGAGCCTACTGGGAGGTTGGGCCTGTTCTTCGCTGCTGACAACTTGGAGTGGTTCAAGCCAGAACATCAGAAGGTTCTCAAGGATGTCCTGGCCCAGGAAGCACTGTAGCCTGAAGCATAAGAACTCTAGAACTATTTTGTAGCTTGACCTTATCCCCCAGTGTGGCCTTGGGCAAGTTATTTAACCTTCTGTGACTCAGTCCTGTAAACTATTAAATGGTGCAATAATACTGCCCTGTATCTCACACGAGGTTCTTCAAGGGCTTCTTACTGTTCTTAGAGGGTCTGTTTTTCCAGCCCATCTTTCCCGAATGTCCCATATGCTTCTACCACACTGACCTATTTAATGTTCACAAGCAAGATATCTTCTTTCACTCTTCGACATTTTTATAAAAGCTGCTATTATACAGGATATTCCCTTTCTCTGGAATACCCTTTCCCACCTGGTCCAACTGGCAAACTTCTCTTCATTCTCCAACACTCAGCATAAGAAACACCTCCTCTGTGAAGCCTTCCCTGGGCATTCCTTGACTTTTCTGGCAGATGGGTGGCCCCATAACACTTGGTGTTACACACCCACTCCTATCACATGGTTTTCTTGTGAGTCTTCCCCATCAGACTGTGAGTTCCTTAAGAGGAAAAACTCCTAGCCCTGTGTCAGGCTGAGAGCAGTTACTTAATAAACATTTACTGAATTAATGAGTAAATCTTGAAAGAAAAGGGAATATGGAAATAATTTTTTAAAAAGGAAATTAAGCCTTCACTATTGTCTTCATTTGTAAAAATAAATTATGCATATTATAAAATATTCAAGCAAGAGAAGTAAAGGTTTCCCTTAATCCACCCCACATCCAGGGACAACCCTATCAGCAATTTGCTTTCAGACCTTTTTCTATACTTATACAACTTATACAGAAGACTGTACTATATGTGTTGCTTTTTTCACTTAATAGCTCATGGACAACTTTCTATATCAATAAATATATATCGACCGCGTTCTTTCTGATGCTTGCATAGTATTCCTTTGAATGATGTACCATGATTTAGATGTTTTCTAACCCTCTGTTGATACAATATATCCATCCAAAAAATACTTATGGAGCACCAATAGAAAAAATTAAATATCAGTGTAGAACTCACTCTGACAGGTTTATCCCAGGATGCTGTGGGAGCCCAGAGGGGACACAGAGACTGGGAACCCTGTATCTGATGGCACCAACAGCATGAAGGGTGGGACAGAAAGTGTGAATCCAAAAGGCCAGCTGCCCAGCACTCTCCCTCTCATCCAGGCCTTGCATCTCATTGGCTAGAACAAGAGAGGATCCAGGACCCCCAGAAGGAGCTTCCAGAACATGAGCTGAATGGAGCAAGCATAGTTTGCTTTAGATGAACAAATTGATTCTGCAGAAACAGGAAATTTCTCTCATACTTTAAGTCCTAAAATAGAAGAAACATGCTGGGATGCACAGGGACTTAGGGAATTTGGTTAACATCGTGAAGTAAAGTTGACATGCATTTTGAATCTGACAATCTCATCGTGAGCTGTTCCTCACTTCTCAGAAAGGCTTTTATTGAAAATCAAGCAATGGCAACAATCAAGGAATGTTCACATAGTAGTAGAATGGGGTAAGAGAACACTTCTAAGTATTGCTGGTCTCAAAGATGCAGGAAATGGAACCCTTCATGCTCCGTTGGGGAGACTATAAATCAGGCAGCCTAGAGAGCCAAGTGTGGCCTGGTCCAGCCTTCCTCTTCAGCCTTGACTCCAGATTTTCTCCCTGACACTGGCCCTGGTGTTCCTCCCAACTCAGCACACTGTCCACCTGAGGGCCTCTACACAGGCCTTCCTTGTCTGGAAAGCTTCCTCTTCCCTGTCTTCCTCCAGACCCCCGGTCTCTCCAGTCTTCCTAGTCATCCTTGAATTCTCAGCTTCAGGGAGGCTGTCTCTAAACCCTAGTATCAATTAGGTTCCTCTGTCTACATTCTCTGACAACCCTGTTCTTTTTCTTCAAAGAAGTTACCACAGTCACCATAATATATTGATTCATGTGATTATTTGTTGAGTGATAATGTTTGTTTAGTGATGCAGGATGAGCCTGTGTTGGTTTGCTCCTAGCTGAATTCCTAAGGTCTCATAAAAGTCTGACACAAAAATCATACCCAATATATGTGTGTTGAATAAATGAATGCTTTTAGAGGGTGGTCTCTATCAACTGTAAATGTGATACTGTGTGATTCAGCCATCCTACTGAAAGAATCTATCCTGTGGAAATAGCAAGACGGCACTAAGACATAGATGTAAGTGTCCCTGGGGATGCTTCATCTCTATTAGCAGAGGTTCAGAAAATGCCTCATACGGTACATCATACAATGGAATACTACGTAACCATTCAAAGGAATGATATATATATATATATATATATTAATTACTGAATTACTGGTATGAAAAATGTCCAAGGAGGGATGATTAAGTAGAGCACAAAGGATTTTTAAGGCAGTGAAATTACTCTGTATGGTACAAAAATGATGGATACATGTCATTATGTATTTGTCGCAACCCATGGAATGTGCAACACCAGGAGTGAACCCCAACGTAAACTCTGGGCTTTGGGTGATAACGGTGTTTCAACGTAGGTTCATTGATTATAACAAATATACCACTCTGGTGGGGGATGTTGACAGTGGGGAAGGCTGTATGTGGATGGGTGTAGGGAGTATATGGGAAATCTTTGTGCCTTCCACTTGGTTTTGCTGTGAGCTTAAAAATATTCTTTTTAAAAGTCTATTTTTTAAAAAGAAGTCCTTAGGCCATATATGTGGGTTTCTACCTTTTCATTTGCACATTTGTTTTCTGAATTTGTTACACTGCACATATTTATTAACTACCTTCAAAATGAAGTAATACTAGGGGCACCTGGGTTGCTCAGTGCTTAAGCATCTGCCTTCGGCTCAGGTCATGATCGCAGGGTCCTAGAATCGAGCCCCACATCGGGCTCCCTGCTCAGCTGGGAGCCTGCTTCTCCCTCTCCCTCTGCATGCTGCTAGCCCGGCTTGTGCTCTCTTTCTCTCTCAAATAAGTAAATAAAATAAAAAAATAAAAAAAAAGAAATACTAAAGATCAAAAAGAAAGGAAGAATACTGTCAGTCTGCATACACAGTCCATACTACACGATTGCGTACATGCGCAGTAACAAGCAGACGTGCAAACAGGCTCAGAGCTCTCTAACCAATAATAGTATCCAAGCTTTTCCCTGAACATCTACAGGGCCATGCATTTTCATTCAGTGTAGACCTTGGAGAGGGAGAGGAAAGCTGCTCAACTCCAGGAGATTTGATCAAACCTGGTCCTGGGAGAGGATGAACCTGGGACCCGGTGGAGGTTGGAATCTGTAAAAGACATCCAAGGAGGTGTCTTCTGAGCCTGGCACCCTGTTCTTTCAAGTAGGCCCAAATGAGGTTTTATTTTTCTTACAATTATAACATTTACATATTTTTTAAAGATTTATTTACTTATTTGAGAGAGAGAGCAGGGAGGGGGTGTGGGAGGGAGGGGCAGAGGGAGAGGGAGAATATCCCAAGCAGACTCCGAGCTAAGCTCAGAGCCCAATGTGGGGCTCAATCTCACGACCCTGAGATCATGACCTGAGCTGAAATCAAGAGTCAGACGCTTAACCGACTGAGTCACCCACGTGCCCCAACATTTACGTATTTTTATTGTGAAATTTAGACAATTCAAAAAAGTACAAAGAAAAGAACCAATAACCTATAGCTCCACATCCTAGTAATAATATGACCTAGAGATAAAAACACTTTGGGGTAAATTCTTCTAAACTTAAAAATTCGTAAACTTATAAACACATATGTATGCAAATATCATATACAACACATACCTGATTGATATATTTCTCTATTCTCACTTCTTTTTATATGCCTTTGCACTGAAGCTTTCATTTTTTTAAAGAAACATTTTATTTTGGAATAATCTTAGATTTACAGAAAAGTTGCAAAGATAGTTCTTGTATAACCTTCACCCATTGATCATCAAAACTAAGAAATTAACATCGGTATAGTATTATAGTATACTAAATTTAGACACTATTCAGATTTTACCAGTTTTTCTACTTTTGCCCTTTTTCTGTTCCAGGATACCACACTGCATTGAAACAAATAAGTTTTCACAAATTTCACCTGCTTCTTAAGTTGCTACTGTATGTAGCACTAACATGGGTTCAGAGTGTCCTCCATTTTTCTATCTCCTTGCTTTCAGGCCAAACATTTACTTTTCTTATGTGCTTCTCCATAGACTGCCTTTGGGAACCCCATAGACATGAGGTCTCCCTAAAGACTCCTTTGGTCAGACAAATCCTGCTCACTGCCCTTTCTCTGAGTAGGGTAATTCCAGCCAGGAGGTTTGCCTGTCAGGAGGCATCTCACCCGGGGCCTGGATTGGATCCATTGTGTTCTGGCTTCCCTCATTGTGGATCTTCCCTATGCTTTCCATTGTAATTCCAACACCATAACTTCCCTGAGCGTGTCACCTAGGACCCATAAGCCTTTACTTGCTTTCTCACTCATACAACTCCTATGTCACTTTTAAATGATTCCAAGGGTGCCTGGGTGGCTCAGTTGGTTAAGTGACCGACTCTTGGTTTCGGCTCAAGTCATGATCTCAGGGTCGTGAGATGGAACCCCTCGCTGGGCTCCATGCTGGGGGGTGAAGCCTGCTTAAGGTTCTCTCCCTCTCCCTCTGTCCCTCCTTAAAAAAATAAACTAAAATAAAATAAAATAAAATGCCTCCAAGATGCCTGAAACATTTTGTGATGACCTTTATGGGTCTTCCTTTGAAATGTCTATCGAATTTTATATAGCTGCCGAACTATTCCAATCATTAAGGGAGGCTCCAGATGCCCTTATTACTGACCAACTTCAGGGGGATAACTTTTTTTGTCTCTGGTACAGAAAGTTGGACAAATCTCTTCAGTTCATTGTACATTATTTCATCATAAGTGGGTGCCTTCTTTTCTTTTCTTCCCCATTCATCCCCTACACACTCATCCTTCTCCTCACCTCATAAGAGACACTCACTATAATGAACTTAATACATGTCCTTGGGGGGGGGGGGGCGCCTGGATGGCTCTGTCAGTTAAACGGCCAACACTTGATTTTGGCTCAAGTCATGATGTCAGGGTCGTGGGATGGAGCCCTCTCTCCCTCTGCCCCTCCCCCCTCTCTAAAATAAATCTTTAAAAAAAAAGAAAGTTACAAATCATATGTAATTCTTTTTAAAAAAAGATTTTATTTATTCACTTGAGAGAGAGCAGGAGCAGAGAGAGAAGCAGACTCCCCACAGAGCAGGGAGCCCAACGCAGGGCTCGATCCAGGACCTGAGCCAAAGGCAGACCAACTGAGCCATCCAAGCACCCCTGTAATTCTTCAAAAAAAAAAAAAAGAAAATTGTTATTAAAAATATACATGTCCGGGGCACCTGGGTGGCTCAGTTGGTTAAGCATCTGCCTTCAGCTCAGGTCATGATCCCAGGGTCCTGGGATTGAGCTCCACTTCGGGCTCCCTGCTCAGCGGGGAGCCTGGTTCTCCCTCTCCCTTTGTCTGCCTCTCTGCCTACTTGTGCTCTCTCTCTGTCAAATAAATAAAATCTTTTAAAAAATTTAAAAAATATATACATGTCCTCCGGTATATAGGCACTCTTAAAAGATACATAGTGTTCTTTTTTGGATAGATGTGATATTAGCCTACATAAATGGTATTATACCATAAATTTTAGTGTATTTCTTCCTTACATGACATATATTTTTAATATTGTTGTGTGGCTCTAAGTACATTTGGTTCATTACATCTGACTGCTGCAGAGTACTGCAAAATGGGCATCCACACATTTCACTTCACCATTTCTCCAGTGACGAACACGGAGATTGCCTCTGCATACAATCCTCTAACAAATATGCTTGTTTACCTTCCATTAGGGCCATGTTTGTGAGGTTTTTTCCCAGGGCAGTATACCCAGGAGTGGGATTGCTGGCTTTTTGGGTATAGCATATTTAAATTCATGAAATAGAGTCAGATGCCTTCTAGAATGGTTCTACAAGTTTATACTCCACTCCCCCCCCACCATGGTTCCCTTTTTCCCACATCCTTGCCAACACTTGTTAGGTAACATATGACTTGTCTAACTTCTGCTAATCTAAGGAACACAAAGTGATATCATGTTTTAATTTCCATTGCTCAGAATGCTCCTAAGGGTGAACATCTCTTCACACACTGGCGAGCCATTCTGATTTCCCTTCTGCGATTTCCTGATCTATCAATTGTTCACTTTTCCATTGAGTTTCTGGTCTTCTTCTTGTTGATCTGTGGGTTTCCTATACATTCCAGATAGTAATCCTGAGTCTGAGCAAACGTGATTTCCTAAACAGACTGCTCTAGAAATGGGCTTTTTCAACTGTTACAAATATACCTCCCCTCTTTACTGTCCATTGATAAAAAACCAGCCACCTGACTGTGGTGGAGCCATAGTCTCCGGCCTGTGAACTCCACAGTCATGACAAGGGTCTGTGCAGTGAGCAGCC